>NC_051192.1:64637271-64946728 GCF_015220075.1 Falco rusticolus
GTGGTGTCCTTCAGCTAAGTGCTCCATGTCTCCTTGGTAAATCCAGGCAAGCTCCCAACCCATGCTAGGTCTTCAATCTGTCTGCATTACTTAAAAAGCGGCATTGCTTACTATGTTTTATTTTATCAATAAGTTCTGTAATCCATTAAAGGATCAGTCTGGGTGTGCATAAATTTTATAGTTATTGTACCAAGATTTTCCCAGAAATGAATCCTACTATAATAGACAAGACATGTACTAACAGAGCAGAGAACTAAGAAAGCTATGGGCCTTAAATAACTTGAACTGGAGAATTTTTCACACTTCAGTCTTGGAAGAAAACAGAGAAAAAAATCATTCAAACTAATTAAGCTTTATAATTTTGGTTTAGTTTTAATTAATTAAAATTAATACATAAAATCCCTACGGCCTTTGAAAAAAAATTCATTATTATGTCAGAAATTATCTTTAATTGTTCCAGGTGAATAATACCACAATTGTCTCCTTTTCTTATGGTTGTAGACTGCTAGGCAAATTGGCTTCTAGCCAATAGTAAGTATTTTTATGTTACTCCAGCCTCAGAGTGGTAGAACAAACCAAGCTTGAAATTTTAATGTTACTCTGTTGTTTCAATTTAAATGTCATGTATTGCATGGGTGTTTTTTTTTCCTTGTCTACCTTTTTGGCAACTCTTAGAAGTAATTCAGGTCTTTTTTTAGTGTACAAAATGCATTGGTATAAATACCGCATACAACATATGCCTCTATAGTGCATACGCGAGGCATGTAGAACAAGATTTGAAAAATTGAAATATTTGCAAAGGGGAAAAAATATCACATAAATGTATTAATTATATCTCCCCCAAGACTGTTCTCTTATGTAACTACTATCCCATAACCTAGCTTGATTTCTTATAGTTCATTGACCCATTTGGTAAATTCACAGCCAAACTTTGGCAGAGGTGTAACTTGATAATTAAAAAGTATGTTATCTCTTGCCAGCTTGTTATAGCCCAGTGTAAACTGAACGCTAGCTTTCCCTAATCCCATCAACCCAGTCTGTAGGAAGGGTCAGGGGTCAGTAACTGCTTCTAAAAACACTGTTCAATTGAATCCAAACAAGCTCTTACCTACTAAGCAGCTGCTCACAAACAATTCGGAATCTGTCCTCATTACCAATTGTTAGGGGCTCCTGTTGCAAGAAAAGCCCTGTTTTGAATAGGCCTCTAATGCACCAGTAAGTCTTCATGTGATAGGCTAAGATCTAAAGTCAGCAAATTTTTTTACTTTTTTTTTTTTCCTCCTAACACAAAGAGAAAAAATTAGAAACCAGCTAATACTGGCTGGCATATCTACTGGCTCTGGCAGGAAGCAAGATGTTGATTTTCAAAACACAGTGTTGTACATCAAGAAGGACTTCTAGGAACTGGGAAAAAAAGAGTAAATACAATAATATACAGAATACTGTGAAAGGCATAAAATGTTGTGCAGTGACTAATAGAAAAAAAAATTGTCTGTGTTTGGAGAAAGAGCTTTAGAATACCACATAAGGAAAATAGTATTCAAATATTTTAGTCATTATTGCAAATGAGAGCAACATCATTATGTCCTGTCATCAGGTCTAGTTTTGCTAATTATCAAAGGGATGCCGGTCCTGGTGCCAGGACTTTTTTATTTTGTTCTACTGTGTCACACATCTAATAATCTGGAAATGCCTTTGGAAGGTGGAGTAGTAAGGTATCTGAAAACTTGCAGAAGGGGAAATTTTTACTTACAGTATAGCTTGATGCTGTGTATAAAAGCAAATTATGCATCCTGATTTGAACATGCAGATTTATTCCTTGGAGTTTGTTAAAGTATGTATCTTCCTTTATCAAAAAAGAAAAAATCTTGCATTAGTAACCAGCTATTGCAACAGGTGATCACATCCTAAAACTGTGGTGTACAGGGTATCTCCACAGCTGTAAACTGGGACCCTTGCAGTAGTCTCACTGGTTCCAGCAGGGGCAGAATCAAACCCTTTCTGACCACTGTTATTTTTTACGGTTTAAATACTGTTGTTCGTTTTGAGATCTTTTTTTAGACAGCCATGAAGAATAATTACAAGAGCATCAGATGCTTACAAATGAGGGGCTGTACAAGGCTATCTCACCAGCACCAAACTTGGAGCACAACCCAGTCCTGGCACCAGCTTGGTGAAAATGCCTGCATGCCAGTGACTCACAGAACAAGGATGTGGTCCCAGACTCCTGAGATTTTCAGTCTCCTCCTCTATTCCTGAGGTCAGTAGCTTTCACAAGCCTGATTCATGGAGCAATTTCTCTCTTTTTCCTTAAGGTTGACCAGCTGTCCTGGCCAGGAAGGTGAAGCGCACAGCAAGATAAAAATTAAGGAAGATTTCCTAACTCAGGTGCAGAGCTCTATTACAGCAGCCCATGCAGAGAGCTGAGGTGCTTTACACCCCTTTATGTCCCTGTGAAACTGCATGATAGTTCTTCTAATTTTATATTGCAGTTCTGGAAGCTGTGAAGATCGTGTTTCTTTTTCTGTGCCCTTTTTTCTTTCTTTTTTTTTTTTTTTTTTTTCTTTCTCCTGTGAAGATCACAAGTTTTCATGGGAGCAGTTGATTTTCATTATTCTCGTTGTTTCAGACGGAGAAACAAGTATTTTAGGTAACTTTACCAAGACAGTGCTAAGAGAAGAGAGTTGTTTTGCAGAGCAAGAGAGCAACTCTTGTGAACATTCTTGCAGCAGTTTGTGCACAAATTTGAATTGCACATCAGACACCAGTACAAACATCAGTTTTCAAATACATGCGGCTTCTTAGATGATAAGTGAAATTGCTATAGAAATAGGCGCTATTAGAAATACACCACTGAACCATATTTTTAGTTCTATTTGAAGCCTTAAGGATATACAAATTCCATTTAAGTGATATAAAATCCTCTGACTTCCAGAGGCAGTAGTCGTATTCAGTACATAAGAGGACTCAGTGTATTAGGAAAGTGTAGTTAGTAATTTAAGCAGCAAAAACTGAAGCTGAAGTTGAGAGTCACTAGTTTCCAGCAGCTATGGCTATGCATGTATGTACTACTGCGTTGGTTGTCTCTGCACTTTCAAATTCTTCCAGCCTCCACAGAACCCTTTCTATGGGTTCATTCTATGGGACTCATTAAAGACTATTTTTCTAAGGGCTTTGGATGTTGTCTTTTTTATTCACTCCCTCAAGAGGAGAGATGAGAGTGATGCCAAGGTCTGAACTTCCCTCTATGCTGTTTTATCACTGTCCAGCCTCCCTTGCTGACTCCCCTCTGACTCACTGGCGATGCACTTATTATCCACTTTGGCAGGCAAGCATTCAGCTATTCCTTCAGAAATTAATTTGCCCAGTGGACTTTGCTTCCAGAATAAGAATACCATAACACAATCCGAACAATCACACTGCTAACTGAAAACATCAGCGCTAGCAGTCGGTCTTTGTGGAGTAAGTTTGTAGTCTCAGTGCATTTCTCAATGCCATCCAAAACTAGCAGGCTTTTGAGACTGAGAATGAAGGGGCTGGGACTGTCTTTTCCCCCTGCCGGGAAAGACACTGTGGAGCTGTGGTTTGCTTCTGCTCCCCACTTGGTTACCTGCTCTTATGCAGAGTGGTGAGAAATGGGTTCAGCCACGGGGGCTTCGGTGTCTCTCAGAGGCAATTCCCGTAGCGACGTCACATTTATGAACAGATTCCTGCTTGCATTCTCCCTTGAAAGGATAAGTGCTGCGAAGGATGCAGCTTTTGGATGTGCTTAAGATATACATTTTTTAATTGCTCTTACATCTTTAAAAAATTTGCAGAACAAGTGATTTTTGTTGTTGGACATGAAAGTGACTGCGATTCAAGAATTCATAGGATTATTTTCTAAAAAAAATTCTTGGGATTTATTTACCTTCTTTTTTTTTTTTTTTCTCTTGTTTTTCTTTTTTCCATAGGCTCCTAAACATGACTGCATTCCCTATTCTTAATTGTCCCCCTGGAAATGTTTAGCCAAATTATGCTTTCAGTCACCCTGGTATAAATCCAAAGTAGCTCCAGTGAGTTCCGGGGAAGAAGGCCAGATTTATACCAGTACAACTAAGAAGAAATTTTGACTTAGGGCTCTGATATACTGTTCCACTGTTTACAGGAAAGTTCTGATCAAAATATAAGCTGAAGTTTTCAAAGAGATTTTCTCCATAAATCAATATCCTTGCAAGTCTAGTCATTAAAAAAAACAAACCCCAAAACACAACCACCACCAACACCCCCTGAAGAAACTTGCCCCATTTTATTATCCTGACTGGGTTAATCTCTTTTCTCTGAATGTTTCTCTTTGTTTGGATTTGAATCCTAAATAACAGCAACTTGCTAACAGCACAGACTTGATTTAAAACTCACAATGACAGTCTAAGGCCCCCTGAAAAAGGGTTAACCATAGACCATACACTAAAGTATCTGCTTAAAAAAATAAGTCTTTAAATCATTTTATGTTTAAGAGAATTTCTTTGCACCCTTCCCCCTTTCAAAAAGAGAAAAAAAGAAGTGAGACCATCTTAACTGTAAGAGGCAGTTTATTCAGGTGGTATGAATCAGACAGGGCTCACTGATGCAAACTATAGCCTCAGAAAGCACAGCAGGCTCTGAGCCTCACAGGGCTGCTCCACGAAAAGAAGCATAACAAAAAACAGAGAAGAACAGGCCTGCAGTAATCTCCTTGCCCTGGCTAGAAAACAGGGGTGAAGGAAAGCTGCCCTCTCATTATGGTTTTGGTCTCAAGGTTAGAATTAGACCCTTAGGGTAAGCAGCTGTCAATTAGAGATAACTCCAACCAATGCTGTCTGAAATCTTGGACTTATCTCCTAGCAACTCCCCTTCTTTCAGGGCAGCAACCCTCTGCTCTGCCTTCAGCTCAAGAGTCATCCTGAAGACAGAGAAATAACCTTTTCAATTTGGGCAGATGCATAAAAATCCAGCTTCCAGAGCCTGCATGAAGCCTGCGTGACATTTGACTGAAGCCGGGTTTTAATCTAGGCTGATTATATATTTGCTTTGTTTTCCATGTTGCAGATGTTGAGAGGTGATTTTGCTAAAAGTATGTTCGCAGATAATACCTACAGAACCAGGAGGTTTTAGGCGCGCTGTTGTTTGCTCAGAGAGACGCAGGGTTATCGTGTTTGTGCATCTGCTGGTGCATCTTTCCTTCACGCTGCCTTTTATACTGGGAGAAATTTGCCAAGAGTTGGGAATTAGGAGTGGCCATGGTTACAGCAGCAGCTCTGGAGTCCTCTATCTGGTGTGGCAGGGTACATACAGAGCACCGACAAGCATAAATCCTATTAAGAAAAGCACGAGGTTATGCACCATTTGTGTAGGAAACATGAGAGAATTTGAGGGAGAATTTTAAAAGACACCAAAAGCCACCTCCACCTCTGTTTTCAGAGTTTACCATTCATTAGGTTTGTTGGTTTTTTGCTTTTTTTTCAGATCCATAGCAATCCCTTTTCCTAACCTGGTGAAGGGTCTGAAAGGAAAGAGGGAGAGGGGGATCAGAGAGAGGAAGAGCAGGGAAAGAGAAAAGGGGTGCTTGCAGAAAAATAAGGGTGGGGGAAGAAGCTCGTCTTTGATTCAGTTGGGGTCCGTATTCACAAGGAGATCGCTCAGAAATTTTGTACAAATGGCAGGAGCAGAATGTGAGCGCAATGAGGGGCCTAATGCAGGCGCTTGTCCTGTAATCAAAGATTCAGCTCAACATGAGTCCTTTGTGAGACAACAGCATCATTCTCCACCCGGGCTAACCCCTGAATGCAGAGCAGCTCTCTCGAGCAAGGCAGGCAGGATGAGCCTCGCGTTTCTTTGTCTTGTTTGGAAAATATGATTATTTTTTCTTTCCCCCCGCTTCTTCTTCATTTGTTTCTCTTCTAAAGAAAACATTTTTCGATATGCCTGTAGTCAGCCAGAGGATGTTTGTGTGAGGGGAGGCACTCTCAGGGTGAGGACAGAAGCAGATGGGCTGACATGGTGGAGTGAGGGCAGCTCCAGCCTGCGCTTGGTGAGAGCGTGCAGAAAGATGGCTGACATTTCCACGCCAGTGAATGCATGATGGGCGTCTTCCTCTGCGTAAGCACAATTCCCCCTTCCTCAGGCTTTAGCAGCCCTACATAGATGAAACATACAGGGATTCCTGTTTTTTTTCCTGCTTAAAGCCACTTGGCAGTAGAATCTCTCAACCCTTCGAAACATTTTTCTTTTTTTAAAAAAAATATTTTACCATTTTATTAAAATGAAACAAAGAATTTCAGTCTGGGCAAACAGACTTTTTCAGTTGGTTGCATTAGATATCCCTTTTTTGGAGTTTGCAAACACTGTTTCTGTAAATATATATATTTTTAATGCCACGCTAGAAAATTATTTTTAAGCGAAATAGAAGATATAAAACAATGTTTATCTGCTTCCTGATATTTTTGCTTGGTCTGAACATTACCTGATGTGATGGGTATAATCTATTCAGAATTTGGCTCTTAAGAACTTGAAAGAATATGTAGAAAGTAAACCAGCCTTGCAATCCTTAAAGCTTTACACAGAATCAATACAAAGGAATACAATTAAAGAATTGCCATGCAGAAAGTGAACATAAAACTAAGCAGCCCAGTTCAACATTTTGTCATTCTGGGGTTACAGCAGCGTAAACCAGCATGGCATTGTGGCAAGGAGGCAGGTCCCAGATTCTTAGGAATCCCATTAATTCTTTGCTTTCTTCATTTGCTAAGTGCTTATCTCTATAGAGAAGTGACTGCTACCTCTAGCATTGCTAAAGGTATTTGTTGAAAAGGCTACCCAGAAATGGGCTCAAGCCTACATTCCTCGCTGATATGACAGGGAGTCTTGGAAGCAAAAGGCTGAGTGTTTAAATTTCAGGCAAGCTTACTTTAGGCACAAACCTCATATGAAACAATCAGACATGGCAATATTACTATTTTAGCGTACAATGTGAAATGTAAAATATTGCTGAGCACCCAGGGGCAAGGTAAAAAGGGAAAACATAGTTCCAAAGAACAGACTTTTTGGTACAAATGGAAACATAAAAGACGGAAAATATTACTGGTAAGGTAACCTTATTCAACTCAAAATATATTTGTGATATCTGCTGGATATGTAGCATCATTTTTTGACTTGATTCTCCAAGACACTGTTGAAATTCACCTGTGTGCTGTATGTGTGTAAGTATGTGTGTATATTTGTGTAGGCATATGTCCCTCAGGCACCTTGCAGCTGAAGATTTCGGAAGACTAAATTGTGTATTTTTCTGTCTGGTTGTGTGTGCAATTGCATTTACCTACATTTTAATATTCCATATATCCAAAATACTGTGAAAGTCTAGTTGCACAGATGGGACGTAAGGTTTTATCAGATTATTATTTAATATTTGTACACGTACTCAAAATTATACTTGTCAAAAGTGAGCAAATATAAATACCCAATGGATTCTTTTCTTTTTTTTTTTTTTTTTTTTCTTTTTTTTTCCATAGGGCAGACGTGTGTTTTCAGTTTCGCATTGTAAATTTGCAGTGTTACATAGGATTGCAAAAAGTTTTGCATTTTCAAA
Organism: Falco rusticolus; assembly: GCF_015220075.1. Lineage (NCBI taxonomy): Eukaryota > Metazoa > Chordata > Aves > Falconiformes > Falconidae > Falco > Falco rusticolus. The sequence goes on from NC_051192.1 coordinate 64,644,875, forward strand.
CCAGGCCTGGCTTTAATTCTTGGTGTGATGTAATCACTACCATACCCCTTCTTGCTGGGGAATAAAAACAGAGAGAACCCTGCAGGCTTTGTGGCCTACCGGGCTGCCCTGGGCTCTGCTGTGAGAGCTTCCAGTGTGATTCAGCACTCCACCCCTATTCAGGGACCGAATAAGAATGTGCTTAAGTGCTTTGTGCTTCGAAAACATGCTTAAACGCTTTGTTGAATTGGGAACTAATTAAATGACTGAAAGTTCAAACTTAATATCTCAGTGTAAGGAATGTGTGAATTTTCCCACAGGAAAGAATAGCATGCTCTGAAAATATGGCCAAAAAAGATTTTATTTGTTACCTTGGGTTTGTTTTGTTTTGGGGTTCTTTTTGTTGTTGATTTCGGTGGTGGTTTTTTTTTTTCCTTAGGAAATAGGGTATCATCAATTTTCAAGACCTTTCCTTCTAAATAATTTTTAACGAAATTTCAAACATGCTTAAGAAAAAATGACAGCAAAATAAAAATTTACAGTTTCACCGATTCATTTTGTAGTTAAAGTTTTGTTTTATTTCTCAAATTAAAGAAATGTCACTTTGTTGGATTTTTTTATTTCTCTTTCTTCAGATGTTAATTTTTACTTTTTTCCAAGTGCCTCACAGAAGGTTGGCAAAGTTCCAGAATAACAGCTGGAAGTGAGAAGGAATGAAAAAGTATATCATAGAAATTCAAATGAGAAATAGGATATACATTTTTAATGGGTATGGTTATCACTCATTTGAACAAATTATAAACGAGGGATTGTTTTTTAGATTTCCAGATGTCTTCAGCTCAACATTGGATGCCTTTCCAATAGACAAATATAAGCGATTAACTTCACAGAATGTCTGCGGGTTGAAATTCAGACAAAGATAGAATGCTACATTCTGGCCTTCAGAGCTCAAAACATTGGAGATAGGAAATTCTGGAATCCTGGATTTAATCTCAATCAGGGTATATGTGGGAAAAGGTACTTCATGTCTTGAAGAGTGATTTTTTTTTTTAATGTGTTTTCTTTTTTTTTCTCTTGGCTATGTCCAAGAAACCATATTCATAACATCAGAAAGGGTGCCTGTTAAGATTGGATCTATTGACATAATTAACTTATTTGCAAACAGTTTAATGTATTTTTGTCTCGGTCTGCCTTCTTGCACACACCAAAACTACCCTGATTCAGCTCCTTGTGAATTAGGGTGTACAGCAAATAAAGGAACAATCATCTAGTCCAAACATATTTGCATTCTTAATATGGTGCACACATTCAGGCAAGCGGCAATTTGCATGAAGACCATGAGCCAAATTCAGTTCTGACAGTAGCAGGCATAACTTTATTCAAATCAGACAAGCAGCAGGCATTTAAAAGGGCCAAGAATAGGTGCTGTGTACTTGCTGCATACCCATGCTCCAGCATAACGCATTGCTGTTGCTCAGAACTTCACATTTTCCTTAGATGGACCAGAGTTTACCAAAACTAAATGCAAGTGTCAGCTGCAAGTTTGGGTATATATGCAATAGCTTGAAAAATATATAGCTTGCTTGTATGCCCAGCTTTCGGTGTCAACAGTAAGCATACTTTTAAAAATTATTCTCTTTGCAAGCTTTCTTAACAGGGATTAGCTGAGAAGCAGCATGCCAGGATGCCTCTGGCCACCTTCAAAGCATCCTTGTAAACTTGGTCACAAGCAGAATCAACTTTATTTTGTTCAAAGTAGCAGCATTTTTTTAAGCGCTCATTTTGTAAGTGTTCTTACTAATACTTTAATGGTGGTTGTATACCCCAGTGCTGTGGAGCTGGCTGATGTGTCTTGCTGTGTTTCAGCGAATGTTGTGAGGAATCTACAGCAATTAGCTGTTCATGCCTCTGCTTTCCTGTTTTGTGCCTTCCCTTTCATGTATCAGATGTTTGTAAGTTTTCCATTAGACATTTCCTGCTTCTAATAGATGTTTGTGAGGATTTTGCTTTGAGCTATCAAGGCTCCAATTTGTGCTGAGATGTTTGGTTTTGTTTTAGGGCTGAGGGGTCTTTGTACTCCTTTCTTCCTAGAAAACATTATAATCTGGAAAAAATAAATAAATTGTACTTTGCAAAAAGTGGATATAACTCCTTCATCTAAATGGCATGGTTTGCACATGTGTCTTTCGTCAGCAGATCACTCCTAAAATAAAAGCACTTAAACTTCAGTTTCTGCCAACTTATCAGACACCGATTGGTGACAACATATATGTATTGCAGTTTCTAAAGGCAGCTTTGTACTCCAGTGTTTTCATCTTCTTTGCCCTGTTTTTTTTTCTTTCTCTTTTTAATTTGAAACGGTGACTGATTTCTTTTTCTGTTTCCATCAGCTTGATGTGCTGTACTTAACAAGTAAGAAGCTTTAGCTGCTTTTGAAAGAAGAAAATACCTCTTAAAAAGTGTTTCAAATGAGCATTGACCACTGTGAAGTGGCAGTCAAAATTAACAGGAAAGGCATAATTGATTCCCTGAGAGTCATACATGAAAACTAGCTTAAATTTTACAAAACCGCTTCTGACGTGTTTAAATACTTAAATAAATGTGGTGCTGATCTTTTAATCCCCTCTTCCATGTTTTAACAGTGGAGCAGCGTACCCAGGCACCAAGGCAGCCCCAGCCTCTCTCGGAGGGTGTTTTTGCAGCAAGGAGCTATCTATCATCCCCCCATTCACGTGGTACCAAGGTTTCTGGATCTGTATTTTGCTTATCGAGCCACCAAACCTATGAATCATCAAAGGAAGCTGTCAATTCACAGCACATCACCCGCGCTTTGAACTTAGAAATGAGTCGAACATTTTGGAGTTTTATTTATTAAGGTCAAGACTGGATTTGAATTGGCAATGAGGCGAGGGGAGTGGTGAGGGGAGAGGAGGATGGCTGCTGACTCAAGAAACCTGCTGGGACTTTGTGGCCTACTGCTAGGCAACAGCCCATCCCCACCACAGCAAACATACGACCACAAAATGAATGACCTCATCTACAAATCAGCTATTTGATATGCAGATCGGACTGCAGCCCTCTTCAATAATACAACGCTGCGCAGGCAGCAGGTGCAGCAGGAAAAAGTACATGGCCTTTCCACGTTTTAAAAGGCAGGGCTGGCCTGTGCTTCCTCACTCCCCCTGGTCCTTTGCAATTCCTGAAGCTCTATTACCTTCATTTTTTATTTAGACCCTCCATTTAAAGAAAACATGGCTACTCCCTTTCTGTGCCTCTCTGCGCCCAGTCTTAGGCCAAGGGGAGAAGAGGCAGGGTTAAGAAGCTGGGCCAGCAGCCCTGATGATCTCTTCAGCATCTGAATGCACAACCTGAATAAACAAGAAGCATTTTAAGAAGGAATTGTGATTGCTGAGGTTTTTCCCTTCTCAGATGTCATGTCTTTGCAAACCACTATCAAAGTGTAGTTTGGTGTTTGGTTTTTGGTGTTTGTTTGTTTGTTTTTCCAAAATGGAGCTCCTTTTTGTGCAGAGAGAAGTGCATGCTGAAGAAGGTATCGTTCTCTGTGCATGCATACTCCCCTTTAATTGTTTGGCACTGATTATGTTAATGCCATTTGCATTGTATGTAGCTCCATGCAGTTTTGAGGGCAGATGTGCAAAAAACCAAGCACCGTTTTGTAACAAAATTAAAGTATTTTTCAGCTGTGTGTTAAAAAGAATAAAGAGCTGCTACTCTGGACTATGAAACAGCACTGAGCCTCTTAGTGGGCCTCAAAGAGCAATAAAACACAGTGTAATATAATTTGTATTGTCTGTGGTTGCAGGTTATGTCCTGAAAGTCGTAAACTATTACAGCTTTATTGCTATGCTGCTGGTATTAACTAAATGAAAGGGTTATTTGTTCTAAATCTGTAGTCTGTATGATAGCGAACCTTAAATTCATCAAGAGCAATTGAAGAAAAAGGAGGTAAAAATGCTGCAGAGCCAATAGAAACAAAGCTGTAACGCAGAGGCAAAACAACAAAACAAAGGTATGGTGTGGTGTCTAACACCTCCGAGCTTCTGCCTCATGTTTATGGTGCGCAGCATTGATCATCCCTGAGACAACAAGGTATATTCAGCTGATGGGCCTGAAGGAAGCCTTGGGCTGCTTGTTACAGGAAGCTATGAAAAATTAGGTATTTACACCATTGTGTTTAGATCATTCTGGGACTCTAAAGAAAGATCCTGGTTTTTCTGAAACATGAGAGCTCCTTCTTTTTTCCCCCTTAAGAGGGTTTTTTTGTTGAAAAATGCACCTGAGTAGTAAAGACAGTGATTTAGAGAGCCAACCTACCAATACCGTGCCTTTTCCCTGAAAGCTGTGAAAATGTTTAGAAGGTTTTTTTGTCTGAAACCTTGGAATTTCCTGTTGAAGTGGAATTGTTGTTTTCCACTTGATCCAGTTGTAATGCTCTCGCTTTATTCAGACTTGAATTTAAACATGGATGAAATGTGTGTCATTAAACTTGCTCAAGCCCATGAACTATTTGTCAGATAATTCTGCAGCTGGTTCCTCATAACCTTCAGCTCCTGCATAAGCTATTTGTTGCTGGTACCGGGGATAGGGTCTGGCTGGTCATGAGCTCTTTGCCCCTCTGAACTCCTTCTGTCGGGTTTATGTGGAACAAACACCTTTAATTTGAGTTCAGAACGTACATCAAGTTAAGGCTTTCAAATATTTGCTTAAAATTGACCAACCTGTAAACTATTTTTTACTATAAACTCACCTACAATAACGCTTACAGAAAATGAATGCTAACAGGAAGGATGCAAAAGCACTCAAAGGAAATGGGTTTGGACAGTCACATGCATGTTGATGACACAATTGTAATACTGTCCTATTTCTTTCAAATGGGCTCTGCTGCTAGAAAACATTTTAGATGTCTGATTTTGAACCTATGGCTCAGGGTCCCCAAGCTGTTGTCTTTAGGGCTTCGTTCAGGACAGAGTCGGAGTGCTGCCAATCTCCACATTTGTCCCCTGCCTGATGGAGGACAAAGCTGGCAGTTTGAAATGCTTTGGGGTTTGATACCAGGGAGCTTGAACAGTGTCTTGAAGGTGGAGCAGGCCCAAAAGATGACACAGACCTGGCCTCCTGATGTCGTGTGGGTGAGCAGCAGGTGAGGGAAACGGGGAGCAGGACTGTCCCCTCCTCAGCCGCAGCTGTGCCGTGTTGGTGCGGTTTTGTGAGGTGATATGGTGGTGCACCTGCTTTCTTCTGTTTCTCTGAAGACAACCCATGCTGCTTAGCTGGGAGAGTGTGGGCCATTTTAGGGGCTAACATCACTGCCTTTTGCCCGGATCAAGGCAAATTCTGTTATGCTGGGGGAATAAGGTTGCTGGTGGTCTGTTTTCTCAAAGTGGGCTCCAAAAAACTCAACTTTGAAAACCTCTATGTGCTTTAAAGTCCTTAACCACTCTCCTTTGCAACATCTTGGGTGGTTGGACAGATGGTTACTTGAATATATTTTAAGTTTTGAAAGTATTTGGGTTTGAGAGCATTAACCTCTGTGGTCTGTTGGTGACCGTACCGGCAGAGCGGGGCTGGGGAGTGGGGAGCCCCTCCAGGACCCTGGCCATGTGCTGACACCTCTGAGGCCTCAGGGCATATCCCAGGCACCTTCCACTCCCAGCTATGGCTCAGCTCACCAGCAGCTGCTCCACTGACAGCATCCTATGCCTGGCACGGTTGCAAAAGGTATCATTAACTCCTACATTTTTAAGGACATACCATAAGACAAGATTTCCAACTACAGGCAATTTGTTCTGAGTAATAAACATTAGAAAATTTTTGACTACTGTAAACATGGGACCCTCCAGTTGCAGTTTTAGTAGCAAATGTAAGTGTCAAGAAGCCAGAGCGGGTGAGAGCACAGTTGCTGAATGTGACCATCCAGGGCTGGGGCTGGCAGAGCATGGTGGCACAGCTGCAGGCTATCCCCTGCCTGCAGGATCCAGTGCCAGAAAGTGATCTGGAGCATTTTCATGTAATATTTGAATGAGGTTTTAAATCAAGATGCCAGTGGTGTGTACAGATCACAAAAGACAAAGCTGTTGGTATGAAAGTGATTTGGGATGAGCGCTGGATGCTTGGACAGACTGCCTGGGCAATAGCAAGTAACTGAAGAGCCATTTTTGAGCCAGCTAAGTGGCATCTGTTCAGAGTTCTTGCCCAGCGCAGGCTTCCTTCCCCTGTGACAAGGCGAGGCACATTCTCCCTGTCCCGCCTGGTGGCACAGAAGTGGCGGTGTCTGCTGCTGTCCCTGATCCGGGGCCCCGCAGGGGCAGAGTCTACTGATGCGGAGCTGCTGCTGGGACAACATGAAAGGGTGAGATTGTTCCTGCCTGGCCGAAACGCAAACAGGGAGCTCGCTGGAGCCCTGCTGGCTTGCAGTCGGGGAGGAGAGCAAGGGTGCTGGTGGAAGGAGGACAACAGATCCCGCAGTGTTAAGGCTGCTCTTGCTGAATGCATCCCACTAAAGAACAAAGCAAGGAGAGCCTTGCTCTTGCAAGAATTTGATCCACTGAGCAAAGCTGCTACAGCCTTAACCCCTTCATGGCGAGCCGTTTGGGATGTAACTTGACTAGAAAGCCATTGGGAAGTGGCAGATTGTAATGCTTTACAGGCGAGCAATGCCACAGGATCTGGAAAGGGATTACTGGCTCTAAGAAGTAGGCCTTTGCTTTCGCACTTGATTTTTTGAGGGGAGGTGCTAGCGAAGCAATTGTGGCAGGCCCATGGCATTGAAAGAGTTATTACAAACCGGAGGATAAAATGTCAGTGATGCCTGATGCAGAGAAATGTGCAGCGTTAGCAGATATATGCTGCTGATCTGGTAGCAGCTAGCCCTCTCCCCTCAACAATGTGATATTTCTGGGTTTCAGTAACCAGCCCCATAGGAGGTCTTCCTTGATACTTTGAACCAAATTGTGGCATTTGGCTCCCAGCCAGTGAAAGGAAGCAAGCAGAGCTACTGGCCTTCAGGAAGGGTTTGGGGAAGGATTGCATCCGAGCTGGCGGGCACGCAAGGGCAGCGCACAGGCTCCACCGGGCATGGGTAGGACCTAGTAGCTGTTCTGTGCCAAGGCAGCCCTTCGACAAATTTTCTAATCCCACTAGAGCAGACACTGTGCTCAGGAAAGGAATCATTTCCATATCCTTTGAGTGTGAGTGGTGTGATTGTGTGAGGCCAAGTGCTGTGCTTTCGACCGTGCCGATGGGACTCGGCTCAGAGAAATAGCGTGTTTCACATTTCCCCCACGCTCGCTCACCCTCCCCTGGCTGCTCTCTCTCCCTGCGGATACTCTGCTGCCAGTTCCAGCCTCCTACAGCCGATAAACTCAGATCACAGCCGTGGTCCTGGCTTGTTTCTGCAGCTGCAGGGTCACAGGCAGAAGTGCAGACGTCTTCAGCCCAGCCCTGCACAAGTCACAGCCAGAATTTTTGCTGAGGTACTTGTACTGAGCTTTGACAGTCGAGTGTGACTCTGGGTTTGGAAATCACTGGGCTATAACTGCCTCACACCATGCGCTGCACTCATTCATGGTGATATTCCTGCTGCTTGGGGCATCCTCGTTTCTAATTCTTAACTAGAAAGGTCACTCTGAGGCTCCTTCTGTGCTGGATGTGATTTGCTCCTATTGCAATAGTGTTTGCCAGCACATAGTACCGACAAGCCATGCTGGTAAACATCAGGTTTATACCAGCAAGAGACTCCCTTGAGTGAATAAGCACTATTACAGGAGCATCTATGTTTACACTGGAGGTTTTGCCAGTCACCCCCCTGACAAACAAGGGGCTGGCTTCTCTTTCATTTCATTCTCACACACAAAACTTTAAAGAATAAACTAGATTTAAGCTGTAGCTGAACAACTGCAGACAACAATACAAAAATTTGCTTCCAGGCCTGAAAGTACTTGAATTTCTTTTCGTAATGGTCTTTCTGCAGATTGTATTGCTCTTTTTCTTTTTTTCTTTTTTTTTTTTTTCCCCCAAAAAGACCCATATTGTAACACTTTAACAGAGGAAACTCACTCTGCCTCTGCTTTCCTGCTTGGTGTATATTTAAATAATTGCTGCATTTTAACAAGCTAAATTGCATTCCCACCAGCTGTCCCTCAGACCAAACCTTCAAGGATATGCTAAACAATAATGACTGCAACAACAGTAAATTTAAAAGGCCTCAAGATCTCTTCAAAGATAAGATGTCTTGCTGTTTCCCTTCCATACCCAGGCACTTTCATGCAGATTAGTAAGACCGCATGCGGCCTGTAGCCTACTCGGGCAGAGCAATGCCAGGAATGGGGCGAGTTCGGTTGCCCCTCTGCAAATGCAGGGAAGGAAAACATCAAAATCAGAGGGTGATGCTCCAGGGGAGAGCCCGGGTAACTGCTGAAGCCATTGGGGCTGAGCCAGGGTGAGTCGCGTCGCCTGTGACCTGGCAGGCATTAGCTTTTCAAGTATTTCTCCCTCGACCACAAATCACGAGATAGCTGCTCTTCTCTACGTGTCATCTTTTGTCCTGCAGGGCTCTGACCTATGACTTCCCCCTGGCCGGTGGCTTGGTGCCGGGCATTGTCCAGACAGCCTGGGCGGGCAGCGGGCACAGGGTACCGGGCACTGGGCTTCGGGCAGCGGGGGCGGGCAGCGGGCAGCGGGGGCGAGCAGCAGGGGCGGACAGTGGCTGCTAGCCCAGCGGCTGAGCTGGCTGGCGGCAGATGGGGAGAGCAGGAGCCGGGATTAGCAATTCCTTTTTACCTACCCACCCCTTCCCCGGCCCCAGCTGGCTGTTTAAAAAGAAAGCCATAAACCCATTAGTACAAAGACAAATGAATCCCGTACCCTGAGGCATTCCTTCATTCAGAACCGGCCTTTAACTACTTTTCCAACCTTCCTCCTTTAAAACCCTCCATCTTTTGGGTTTGGTTGTGTAAATAGCAGAGTTAGGGAAAATGCTCGATAATACATTTTGCTAGGAGTTTTTCAGTAGAACTCCGTAACCTCACTTTGGACGTATGCAGGTATATACTCATATATGCATGTGTGTTCACATGCTGCATAAATCTGTCAGCATGTGTATGTCCAAGTATAGGTTCAGATACGTCTGCTACATTATTTATATATACTGGGTTTTTAGTACAGTGTAAATTTAGGGACATATAGCGTCAATTAACATTGGAAACTGACTGTGTATTATAGTTAAGTTTAATATGATATGATTTTATGTTTCCTTGATTTTACATTAATGATAAGCACATGTGAGCCTGCGGATCTGCGGCCAATGTGAATTACTTCCTCTTGCAGCTACATGGGATGCAGAAAATAACGTGGCAATACTGTGGTAAGTGTAAAGGACTTGCCACAGCACTGCGGTGGGAAGGGCTTTGAGGAAATTGCAAGTGAAAATAAAAATAAGTCTTTATGGAGTTGTTGTTTGGTTGTTTCCCAGCAAAAGAAACTGCCATAGATACAGATGACATAGCACCGAGGAAGTACTGTGTGCTGAATTATGTGTATGGTAATCCAATTAGAAGATGCAAATAAAGTTGTTTAAAAGTGAATCCAACTGAATTAAATATGCCTGAGTTATACTTCAGATCTTTTGGAACTGCGTGTATTTGAATGTGCTACTACTAAACTGTGAAAATATAGGCAAAGGGACACTACCTAAGTCACTTGTTTTTTAACTTTGTCATGATCAATTACTTCCTATTCAGCTGTAATTCCCAATTTCCTGCTGTTGATTGTATACTAATATATAAAAATGTGTTAACTAGTCCATAGTTTAAAAATGTGTATTTAAACTGAGTGGAAGACTTAAGCTTCTTTTGTATTAATTTCATCTGATTTACACTGGGCATCTCACAGCTTTTCCAACTAGCTTTATCACCTTTTGATTTTTCAGCCTTTTTCTTGGAGTTTTTTACTTTCCATATGGAAACAAAATCATGTCATGCGTGTGGTAGATTGCGTTCATTAATCACACATAGGACTTTCAGTCAAAATCATATGGATTATAGCTTGAAACACTTTTAAAGTAGTAGGCCCCTTTACTCTGCTGTGACCACTGCAGCTGAGCAGCCACCAGTGTGACCACACTGTCTATCCCTTCAGAGCAGGCGGCAGAATCAAGGGCTAATGCTTGATAATGACTGGCTGGGTTTTATGAATGTAGCTATCTACTCCATTAAAATCAAATGTAGCCACAGAGACTTCCTTATATCACAGCTCTTTCTTAATCAAGGCTCACATCATAGCCAATGAAGTTATAGATTAGTAAAGATTTTGCCCTTAAGTGAAAATCCTTGTATTTGGTTTATGTAATTTATAAAAATCTGGCTGGGCTAGAACACATTAAGTATTCTTCTCCTGTGTGAAACCCATCCAAGCTCAGGGTAGATTAAGTTAGTTTTGCTTTATATCATATTGCTTGTCATGAATAATCTTGAAGTCAAGGGTGATAGACACATGACATACTGTTAAACATGACTGGAGGCTTTTCAAGCAGCCGGTGGACCAAGAGGCACAATCCTGTTAAGGTTAAATGGAGTTCTCTGAGTAAAGACACGATTTGCCCACGCAGTTAAGTTATCTAGAAGTCTAAATCTCGTTGAAACACTTATAAACCTCTCCTGTGCTTTGGAAAATTGTGCCCTTAGTCTTCTATGGATGTCTCCATCTGCATGCTTGAAACAGAGGGTAAGCCAAGTTGATTATGTTTTCTAAAACAACCTAGCTCTTCACTGTAAAAGAGGCCAAAGAGGGCAGTGCAGCACAAGGTGACAAGCTTCAGGCCTCAGAATAGTCACAGATTAGCACAAATTGCTTTCATAAACAGGATTTCGCAGAGACTGGAGCTGTGAATTGTTATTGTAATGCACAACATTTTAATTGAGTTAATCGGCACAAAATGTTTATCTCTATTGACTGAGATAAAATGTCAAAAGCTCTTTGATGGCAACTGGAATTACAGTAGGAAATAGAAGTCAATGTTTTACAATGTGCTGCTGTTCGGATGTGTTTGCCGGCGAAATGAAACATAATGTTGCTTATCTCCAGGGTATCCATTTTGCCTTGAGAAAGGGTGTCCCAAAGCACCGCTGCAGAATTATTATTTTTTTTTTTTTTAAGTTCCAACCAGCTGCAGAGACAGGTGAAAGACAGGCTGGCTCAGGTTAATTCCACCTCTCCAGGGAAGCCCCCTTTGCACACTCTAAGCACAGGGCAAAGCTTTCACAAGGAGCAGTGGGGCTTTGCTTTGCCTATCGCCCATAGCTGGCTGCCCGCCTGCTCTTTCCAAGGGGGCAGACAGCTCAGGGGAGCAGCAGGACGGTCAGCAGCCAGGTCTATCCCTCCTCTCACTGCTAAGGCATTGCCTGGTGGTGCTGGGAAGCCACCAAAGAGATGTGAAAGAGAAAAAAAAATAAAAAAAAATTAAGCGCCATGCCAGAGACACTCTGCAGGCGGGATCCAAAACCGAGAGTCCTGAGGCCAAATGGGAATTTAGCCAGAGACCATGACGCGCTGCCTGGCTCCCAGCTCAGGGCTGCTGAGAAAAGCCCGACTGCTCTTTTTGGACGTGTACGATGTCTTCCAGCTCCCAGCTCTCTTCCACTGAGTTCAGGGGAAGTCCTCATGGTCATTTTAACCCAGTTGCTACATGTCCATCCAGTGGAGGCCCTCAGGTGAAAGGTAAGCCAACTCCATCTGCAGCAAACAGCAGGGCAGCTCCTGAACCCTCTGCAGAAGCACATTCCCGAGTGAGGATCCAGGCAGCTGTGGTCAGTGTCTAGTCATGTCTGAGTGCAGGTGCTAGCTACCCTGCCAGATCGGGCCAGCACCTGCAGGCAGGCAGGGGAAGGTGTGAGAAGAGCCAGCAAGGGCACTTCTCCTCCTCCTCCTCCTCCTCCTCCTCCTCCTCCTCCTCCTCGGGACAGCACTCCCAGCTGCCGGTGCCCACCAGCATGGGCGATACACGCAGCTGCTGCTAACGGTGGGGAGCACGCCGAGTCTGGGAAGCTCAAGCCAAAATGTAGCTGTGTCTTTCCCTTTTTGTTACAGCGTATCATTTTATCAGCCCAGGGGGGTTCAGTTCTTTGCGAAGTTATAGTTATAATTTAACTTCCAGGAACGCAGCCCCCAACTTTGTTAAGAGGCAGCAGCTTCTCAGCAGCCCTCTGGTACTGGAGACCGCTGGCATGCAGCCACAGGTCAGAAAACACTGCCCAGGAAAGAGGGTGATGAAAGTACTGAGACTTTTGTTTAAACAATTTGCCTTCCTTTTCCCCTCGAGGAATAGTTTATAAATCGTATACCTGTCAAAGCAGTGCCAACACGCTGCTCAGACAAATTTCTATTTTTGACATGAGCATGTGTTTGGCTGCACTTCGGATAGCTGGCTGGAGCTGTGCTATTATGCGATGCATCTAGACGGAGCATCTCTGCGTTCCAGCGACCACCGTCTGTGACTGGGCAGGTCACCCACTCAAGCTAGAATTGCTGAGGTCTGATTCTCAATCCCTTATTAATTACATATTAGGAAGCAGCTGATTTTTTTTTCTTTTTTCTTTTTTCTTCTGACAGCTTGCAAAAACTCTTCCAACAGACTGGAGGGAAGGAATGGAACTGAGCAATAAAGTGAGGCTGAGGCTGCTGCAAGCAACAAACACAAGACAGGTCTATGTAGCCAGACAGTCCTGTTCCGCTAACTGAATGTGAGAAGTGGAAAAGGTGCGAGGCTACTGTCATTATATTGGTTCCTGGAGCACCTGCTTTTCTTTACGTATTTTTCATATAGTCATAAGGTCACATCTGTTGGTTTGGATGCTGCCTTCTTTCAAGAATAAAAAGAAAGAGTGCCATAAAGCCATCAAAAAGCTATTTTCAGGAATCAAAATCCCCATAAAATATTTTCATAAGATTGTCTGAATCACTTAGATCTGTTCTACCTATTATTCATTCTTCTGCTCTAGGGTGAACTTTTCCTGAAAGAGAGGCACTTTGTGACATATTTCATGATGTTAGCTAGCATAGCATCCAATAAATGAAGTGGTTTAGTAAGCAGAGTGCCTACCAGGCCATCAGTAGTAAATCCACAAAAGGTTAATGAACGCTGAAACTACAGTCATTTTTGTGTGGTGGCCTCTCTGCAACCTCTTTGAAAGAGACATCTTTGTGATGTGAGGTGCAGAGAAACCACTCCAATGGAAACGAACTATGGCTGGGGAGCAGGGGCAAGTAGGGAGAAGTGGTGGTAGGAGCAAAAGCAGGATGGAGCTCCAGAATTTCTTTTTTTTAACATAAATTGGAGTTTTAACCTCCTCTCTTATGCAAAATGCTATCTTCCCACAGCAATCTAACATGGAGAACTTTAGTGTGCTTCTGTTATTCCTCTTTTAAGTTTCATTCACATGTTTATCTGTCCCTTATAAGAGGTCTGGTCTTCTTTCAGTAATTTATTTTTTTTAATGTCTGGGAATTAAGGTGGAATCATTTTTCCAGCAGTTGAGTAAAAGGTAGCTCCACAGGCAGTTTCCTGCAATTCTTGTGCTTTGAAGTTACACCAGAGAAATCAGATGTGTAATACAGTTGGCTTTTACTCACGTTGTAGGATATCATGTAGGTGCAAAAGGATGGGTCTGCATGACTAGGTCAGCTGCAAAAGTCAGCTGAGTTTTTTATACAGCTTTTTCATTGGCCATTTTCAATTATTCTTCACTTGACCGATACATTTTATGCTGATTATACGTCATGCCTTTTTTTTTTTTTTTTTTTTTTTTTTTTTTTTTAGTATTCTGCTTTGCTAAATGTTTGCAATGATTCCTTATTGCACATTACTACAGAGGGGGAAAAAATTGCTTACATGTAGTTGATTGTACAGGATAGAGCATTGCCACAAAGCTTTGCAAAAATTAAATTGATCTGGCATCATAGCAGGACAGTCACTTGAGAGCGTTCAAACATTAAAGGCTAGCACAGAAAGCAGAAGGGCAGGCAGTTATCCAAGTGAACTTATATTGGCAAAGGGAAGTGAGAGAAAGAAGAGATGGTTTTGCAAATATGTGACAGGAACACACAACAGAGAAGAATATGTTAAATTGTAAAACGCAGGAGGTGGTAAGATTTTGTCAGCTGAGACTTAGAGCTCTTTGGAACAGAGGCTGTCTTCACATGTTGCATTTTTTTTGTATTTATAAAGCAGGTTCTGACCTCAGACAAAGGTCTTTTCAAAGTCTCATCTATCTGCATCTTTAGTTCTCTAAATACCTTTCATAAAATGACCCAAAGTCATGTGGATTTAAAACCACCTCAGGTCTATAAATAAAGAATGATGATAGATGGCAGAAAAATGAGCTGTGGCAGGTAGATGTGCTGTGACCAGAGGGACCGGTCTGTTCTTATTTTGCATCTGCATTAATTAGCTAGAAGTGGGAGTAAATAGCATCTTAATAGAGAAATATTACAAAGGGACCTGGAGAAATTGTAGAGATTAATTAGATAATCTTCATAAGGCATTTTGAATATGAATATTTCTTTGCATACTTTCACTTAATTAAACATTTCATATAACAAAAGCTTGCTATAAATAATTGGTATTTTCATCAATCATATAAGCATATAAAAATTTAATTTATACCTATAAATTTTTTTCATTTAATTCTCAATGTACGTAGAGGATGTGTCTCTGTGGGTATATGCCTGTCTGTACATATATGTGTATACGGGAGTAATAAAATATGTGTGGAATATATGTACTCAAACAATATCCCTATTGGGACAGAACTAAGAACAGTTTTCTTAGAAGACCAAGACTTTCCATCATCTATTTTTTATATTCACAGAAGTAGTAAGAGAAATGAAGAATGGACATATGCAGATGAAAACACTTTACATTTTACAGTGCTAACTCCTTTTTATTAGAATCTAGATGGGAAAGAAAATAAAAATCTATTGTTCATTTTCACTTTGATCTTCATACCCATCATTTTACATACCACATGCTTTCCTCTTCCAAGGGCGTATATTATATTTATTTTGCAGCTGCAGTATATTGATTTTGGACTACCAAGTTCAGCGCAGATGAGTGACAAACTAAATAAGCTGGTGGGTGACTGATAAGTAACCGTGTTTAATCTCTTGGCTCCAAAATGAAATCCCATAACTCATTTCAACAATTTTAGTTTTGGTAGTCAAGAGCATGCAATCATATTAATTTTTTTTCTTATAAAAGTAAAGACCAGTTGCAGAATAGAAGCTTTCGTGGAAACTACTGCAATTCTTCCTCTACCAAAGAAGACACAAAATTATTCCCGTTTTACACTAATGCAGATTTATAGTTTCAGATGATGGTTTTAATTAGATGCAAATATTCATCTGCATTTCTTTTGCATTGTATTTATTGTTCAGTAACTTAATAGATTATTACTCCTTTATAACAGCTGTGTTTTTTCTAAGCCTTCATCCATGGAATAAACAACAGACTACACAACTTCCTAATGCAGTACTGTGGGGTTTAAAATATAGATGTCAGACATGAACAAGAAACTCATTATTATTAACAATAATAATGATACTAAATTATTTATAATTTTTATAAATATAATTATTATATATTTATATAAAATATATATCTTTCTACTTTTGTATTATTGTTATTCTCTGAGGTGTTCTCTCAATAGAAACAATCCAGTTACCTGTAAACAGTAGTAAACAGTGTAAATCTTATAGCATGCACGCTGAGATCTTGAGGCATTAAAAATGAGTGTTTTTGAAATGCCAGCTACAATATTTAACCCAAAACCTCATTGAGACAAAAGCATTGTAAGGCTGGAAAGTTATCCTCTTTCTTGCCATAGCTGGACAACACGCCCAAGGAGAGCTTACAAATTGTAATGCAACGCAATGGTATCAAATTAATTGTGGCATACATACTTCAAGGCAACGGAGAGCAGAATATGTTCCATAAAATCACAGCTCGTGGAAGCTCATGCATTGCAAACCATTAGACTACTTGAAGCCAGGCTGTGTCTGCAGGGGAGCTGTGACTGCAGCATGGCCAGGCATACTGAGGCTTATTTTTCCCTAACTGTGGTGGCTACAGCACCGGTGAAATCCTCCGAGAATCTGTCATCTCTGATACAACAGATTTATTACTGTTCAAAACCTGAACTGGCTAAAGTATGGTTAGGAATGCCCACAGGCACTGCACTCACCCTTGAGTTGCAGCAGGGGTAGGCTCATCGCCAGGTGACCTTTTTTGACTGAAGAAGAACACTTGTACATCTCCTGCTTGTAGGTGTTTATATAAATAGCCATTTTTAACACCTTAACAAGATAACAGTTTTGCAGTATTGCTGAGATTTTTCATTTGGAAATGCCTGACTGCAATAAAGGAATAAAATTGCCTAAGAAAATAAAAATTTCCTAAAAACATTTCCAAAGAAAAATAAAAATTTCCACCTGTGGTTGGGAATAGGAATGTGTGCCATCTGATAACATAGCTGCCACCTGACTGAATGACATGGGATGCAAGGAGAAGAAAGTGTATGCTTCTGAATGACTTATTCAACAAAATCCAGTTAAATGGGTTAGTTAAAATGTTAGCTGAACTGGAGACAGCCAGGGTTTGTTCCCACTTTACGTGCTAAAGAAAAAGCAAGTTTTGGCATGGAATGGTTGCTTGAAAACTTCTCATTAGGCAAACTTGCAGGGTTTTTTAGCATTTTCTGGTCAGGCAGCCTGTAGGTTATCTAAGCTGAGGCAATGGTGGGCACGTTAAAAAATTATCAAGCATTCCAATAACCTCCTGAGTTTGTTCCTGAAGAAGGAGAATGTGATAACAGCATGGTTCAGACAATTAAAATACAGTAAGGTTCACAGCAGAGGTGACTGGCTGTTTGAAAAGTGTTGCAGCACACAATTTATGACATCCTTTATTTTAACACTGCTCAGTATATCCTGTAAATGCTTTAATGTGCTTAAGCCAGTTTGCTCCTTTGTTAATGGTCCGTGATTGCAATCAGGCATGCCCCACAGACAGATTCACACTTCCGTGTGAAGTATTATTTGATAAAAACCCTAATCAATAAATCTAATTTCTTCCCTTGCCAGATACAGTTACATAATGTGTTTCCAATTTGGGCCTGGATCAGTTTCCTGGAATGCTGAATAACCTGTGAGAATCTGTAAGCTTTATACCAAGTTGGCATTCAAAATGATTACAACCGGTCTCTAGACTTTGCTCGGTAAAAAGAAAATAAAACTGTCCTTGAAACAATCTCACCTTTCCACAAGATTTTAAGGATAATTGAAAAGGTTATAGAATTAAATGAGGATAGCATATGTAATGCAGAGTGTAGCTTCCAGAGTTTCTTTTCTAACCACATTTTTACTATGTCATCATATATTATGGAGCTATGGAATCGTAATCCAAATAAATACTATGTTTTACTCTAAGATTGAGTGACTACTAGAAGCTGGACAGTTGGATGACACATTATTTCAAAGAGCATGAATTCCAACAAAAAGCCTTCCTTATGAAAAATATTACTGTAAATCTTACAAATCTTCCAGGCTTTGAGGAAATGCCTAGACTGGCCCGTATCTTCATAGAATAGATACACTGTAGAAATGTGAGCTCCTAAAACCTGAAAATTCCATCCCATAGGAGTTGCTTCTATTTGAAAGTTTAATTATTTTATTCATTGTTTTCACAAAATGGAAATTCTGTTAAAAATGTGTTGGAAGCATAAGTTCTTTCAATAAATGTGTTGAACTGAAGTCAGCCCTTTAGGTTCATCTTCTGATGAGTATTGCATCTCTTCTGTGTCACAGGATCTTCTATAAATTGCATTTCACTTTCCAGCTGAATCACAGGAGTCATGCTGGCAGAGGACAGTGACAAAAGGGCATTTCCTTTTTATAACACCACATTTAGAGTCCAGCCATAAGGATTTTGAGTGTTACCCAAGGGAAGAGTGGGATTTCTCATTTTCAGCGCATACACCCGGGCTTGTTCTTGTAGTTTTTTCTAATAACTGCCTGCAGTACAATACAGAAACAGTCCTTTTTTTGAGACAGAACGGCTGCTGGCAGCCCCTGGGGACCCAGGGCTGGCAGCCCACACTTGGCTGCCTCAGAGCAGTGCCTGGGGAGTCTTAAGTGCCTCATGTTGGGTCTCGGTTCTGATTCAGGGACTAGACTTCTAAAAATTAGATACTTCATCAACTGACCTAAGAAAGAAATGGAAATAAATAAATATGCAGAAAAGGGTAATGCATGTTACACTTAAACAGGTACCTCAGACAGGTGGGTTTAGTGACTGTCCAGTGGTGCTTGTTCTGTCTCAGCTAGATGTCAGGGGAGTTCGGCCTGGATTTGGGTAAGTAATTTTTAATCTTTCCAGGTAGGCAAGATCTCATTCACCTGTCTTAATCTTCATTCAAGCAAACAGCACAAGGGGAAATCCTGAAAGAGGGTGTTCAGTTTGTTTTTGTTTTTGTTTTTTTTTAATTATTGTAGTAGTAGTAGTAGCAGTAGTAGTAGTAGTAGTAATTGTGCTGTTGCTGTTACAAGCTATTACTGTCAGAATTGCATACAGAGATTAATAGCAAACTCCACAGAAGATGAACAAAGATCATCACTGCTATGCCCAGGGCTGAAGAAAACCCTTATCTGTGGTGGTATCTGAGTGTCCTGTGCTTTTCTGCTGAAAATTACTCGAGGATTTAGGTAACATTATTACAGAAACAATTACATGGTGAAGAAGCATCAAAACCAATGTTTGATTGCAACCCTGTCCCAACCATGTGCTGTACAGCAGATCAGTGTGTGTTCAACACACAGCAGATATCCATGTCCAGGGCATGCAAATGAAGAGGGAAACCCTACACAAAGCAGTTTGAAGTCTGAGAGTCTTGTAGGTTATTTGCATTGGAGGAGGATGTTGATACTACTTTACCCACAAAAATGTGCTCAGCCTTGATTTCTTCAAAAATGTAGTTTCAAACAGCTAGAGGTCATTTCCTTGCCAATGGTATCAAACCTCTTTTCTGCCAGAACCTTCCAAAGATTCTTTCAGGGTCCTTCTTGGGGGCAATGTTGTTGTGAATAATCAGGATGTCTTGGTGATTCCCCTGCAGGCTATTTCTGAGCTGAGATTTGCAGTTTGATTTTTCTTCTTCCATGCACATATTTACACATAAACATCCATTTATCCTGCTGGTGAGTTTAAAATCCCAGGGAAGTACAGTTGGGGTTTTTTTCTGCCTGAGGTAAAGATCTGAGTCGGTATTTTTGATGTAGAAAATACTGTTATTTCAGCCAAATGCATCCATAAAAGAACTTAGTAGAACTTAAATGAAAGGTAGTGGAGACTCATTCAATGAGATTTAAGCTATCATACACCAATGTTAAACTCATTTCTTTGTAGCAGCCTTCAGAGGCGGTTCCAGTGGAATGACTCATCATTTTGGGCTATATTTGCTCCTACATCATTCTCAGAAGACAAACTGCACCTTTGGGTGGTGAATGCTTGCTTATTAGAGAGAAACAAAGCTGCAAAGCTCCAGCAGCTAGCCACTTAAATATCACATGTGGATGGAATTTTTCTAGATGAAAGCCTGAGATTTTCCATGGGTAATAAGTGTGTGTCCTTGGAATTTTCAAATGTACTGGGAAGAGTTTCTATCCAGCATGATAAAGATCAGAATTAATAAGATCAAGAGTTACCTCAGAAACTTTGTATTTCAAGATATGGAAAGCATCACGGTTAAATTCACTCAGTAGATATTATCAGTAGTCTCAGAGCACTTAAAACAGGAGAAAAAGCATCCCTCTGCTCTCAAGTAAATTACCAGTACAATCCAATGAAGCACACTATTTTGCAATAAAAATAGTCTATTTTAAACAGAAAAATAAACTCCTGGTACTTATGTATGTGATTTTTATCCAAACTGGCAGTCCTTAGACCATTGTATAAATGATATAGAATAAAAAAATTATTGTTACCACAACATTTAATTTTTGCTGACCTTTTTAATTAAGTTTGTGTTTCTAATTCAGAATTATTCTTTACTGATGATACATTTTTTTGCAAGCCAAAGTTACTTACAGCCTGTTCCTCATGGAGTACTGCTTTCGGATTCAGTTAAATTCTATTTTACACTGATCCTTATAACACCCTCATTTCATAATACTATGAAACTACATTATACCACTGAGAAATATATCTATAGAATGCTATAGGGTAATAATCAAAAAACCCTCTGAGGATAGTTCAGATATTCAGCAAGATTTTCTATTTACATAAAATTTTGGAGTAATCTCTTTCTGTTCATTTCTGTTCACTATTGATTTCCAGGTATCTGTTGATTTCTTTGGGACCTTTCCACAGTGGTGGACTTGCTTAGTAATATATAAAAGGTGGAGTACAAAAAATACTTAGGTTTGCAGTGTGAAAGAATGGTATACAAAGAGACCCTGTTTTAAAGTGATGACATTAGAGTTAGATCTTTCCAGAGCAATCAAACTTTCATCACTGCTTATATAAACTCAGTGCATACGCTAACAGTTCTCTACTTTAGCAAGACTAATGGGAAAAGAAGCTATTTCTTGTCAAATACTTTTTGGGGTAGATATTTTATATGACCAATATATAACCAGGTTGCATAGACAAGCTTTGCCAGCAAACGCCGTTTCTGAGAGCAAAGACCTTTGCAATGAATGTCATACACCATGATATCATGAAACAGATTTTCAGGCTACTTAATTCTCCCTTACAAAGGCTGATGCATATTATGAGGAAAGTTATTTGCATGATGTAATTGTGAGCACACTCATAATAGGTAATAAATTTCGTACCTTTATATACTGCATATTTTACCACTCTACAGTGTGTACTTCTGTCCAGTATCAGAATCCTCAGAGACAGAGATAAGAGAACTGAACCGCCAGTAAAGTTTTTTAACCATATTAGGGTGACGCATGTTGATAAAGGGAAGCTAATTTATGGGCCAGTGGTACCATCCAGTCTCAGAAGCAAAGGCAGATAAGAATCTTATCAGTTGTGATCAACCTCAGACTTCCTTGCACGATCACTCTCATTTGCTCTGTACTTTCCCAGCTGCCAAAGGTATCACAGAATAGCTCATGTAACAGTGAGGTATTCCCAAACTGCTAGCACTGCAGCTGAACTGCGGAACTTGGGTGCCAAACTATTCACTCTAGAATATGTCTTGCATATAATATTGCTGCACTCCAACAATCAGAGAGAAAAGTTAAATCTGGTAAAAAGCCCGTGGCTTTGGATTGTTAAGTCTTTTCTTTCTATTAATTTATTGCTATTTCAGTTATATCCCAGTAAAATAATAATAATATATAATATTTATATCATGTTGTCTATATAATACGTAAACACATAAATATAAAAATATATAAAATTGTTAGTATATAAATATCTTTATGTACATATCAGATTAAAAATTGTGTGGTCTATGAAACCCAAACCTCAGTTGGTTTATATTTGCCTTAATGAGAAATTAATTTGCCTCGGTATTGTGTTGTTTGACTTACCAATAATCTAATTGGTACCCAGCGTTAGTGTATCTAACTGTTTTCTTGGAAAATGATTTCTAGAAATCAATTTTGCTTGCAGTTCTTTGGCTTTCAAGACATGTGGGCCTTACGTAGAAGTCATTAGCATCCTTGAGAAATATTTTTTCATTGCCTGTTGTCATCTGCTCAGTAAATTGAGAGCTCACTTTTAAGTTACTTGATGCTTACAGTAACATGAGACAATCAGCATCCATCTAGCAGCAGGACTTCAAAGAGAAATCACTATTTCCCCTGCCAGTCCTGCCCCATGCACAGCAGCTCCTGGAAGCAGCTGGGTTGCTTTGAACTCAACTTTAACTTTACTTCAGAGGCAGCTTAGGGCTCTGATATAGGATGCAAATTGGTGTAGCAAGGTGGTGTAATGCACTGGTGAGTGTGTGTTAGAGGGCCCCCTCTGTGTAGACCCATATCATGTGTGAGTTGCTATAGTCCCTGGCCACAGCTACCTACTTCTTTACTTCATGCTGGAGTAATTTATGCTTTTACTTCTGCCCATCCCCAGCGGAACCTCAATAAATAACCCTTACTGCAAACTGTGGGCCACCTGAGGCTCAGATCTGGGGGACTCTCACTGATCAAATGAAAGTTCTTTGAGCAGAGGAAATAGGGAAGTATAAATACCAGTGGCAAATAATTTCCTCCCTTGTCTTTTTGCCCATGGGTACCAACCCCCTGAAAATCCATGTTCTATGTCTATTGATTCATGGTCCTCTTGAGTTATATTTAGGATTAAACCAGCTCATTCCAAGAGGAGACTGGCTGTAGTTATATAGATTATTGCCCTGGGGGCCGTAATGCAGACTTCACCTTACTTCAAGCACTTTGAACTGAGGAAACAGATGGGTGCCAAATGGCAACCAGAAGCGGTCTGGGTCAAGTGATGTGGTGGAGATGCAGCCCGTCCGGTCTCAATGGGGACAGCCATGGGCAGAGCCAGCACAGACCTCCCATGGACAGCAGACCAAAGCTTCCTTCTCAGAAGGAAGACCTTTAGCAGCAGATCTATTCAGAGTACACTGATAATTCATATGGAATCCATATCATTATGAGGCACAGCTCCTCAGTTTCTCTTGTGAATGCCCCAGGGCCAGCCTTTCCTTGTCAGTGGTGCCTGGTCCTTTCAAGGCAAGAAGCCTTTGAAAGCATCCATATGGGGTATGGAGGGGTGGGAGGGAAG
This sequence comes from Falco rusticolus, assembly GCF_015220075.1. Lineage (NCBI taxonomy): Eukaryota > Metazoa > Chordata > Aves > Falconiformes > Falconidae > Falco > Falco rusticolus. The sequence continues at coordinate 64,667,685 of NC_051192.1, forward strand.
GAGGGGGTGGGGGTGGGGCCCGAGAACAGACAGGACTGGACTGATAAGTATCAGCTGATAGATCATGAACAGAAGTGTAAAAAGCACATGTCTTATTTGCTTCCGAGGCCTATAATTAAATTCTCTACAAGTGACACAAGAAGAATTTTCTGGCACATCCTTGCACAGAATTTTAAACTGGGTATACTGGCCTAGAGCTCACAACTTTCTTGTCAACTCCCCCTTTTCCACCTTGCTACTGAGTGTGTGTCTTCTTTACTAAGTCTAAAAATATGATTTAGGCTATAATTGGTAGCAAAAAATATGTTAATCTGACTAATCAGAATATGATTTTAACAGATTTGTTCACAGGCATAATATGATACTGGAAGAAAGGTCTCTTTCTAGCAGAAAAAATATATACAAGTTTTCTACACTGTACATAGGCAACTCCTACTATCATTTACCACCGCCCCAGTCAGTGGAAATCACCACATGGATCTTTAATAAACAAGATAGCATTGCTGTCTGGCTGAAGCCTTTCGGGATTTATTTGTGTAGAAACTCAAATGCTGACTAACACCTTCTGGTGGTCCAGCTAAGACAATACAGGACTGTTGTGTAATTTCACTGAAACAGAGAGAGACCTTTTCTTAAACAAAGGAAATAACATTTTAAACTGGAGAAACCTTAGAAAAAACAAGTCAAGTCCTTTTCTGTACACCAGCTGTAATGAACACTGGCTCCCTTAGAGAATTCAGCAGGAGAAAACCAGCTTGCAGGATGCACCAGGCAGCGTCCTGGGGCTCAGGCTGTACCAGGGCTGACCGAGGCGCCCAGTAGCAGCAGAGGAGATGCTTGTGGGGCACTACCCGCTTTGCCAAGCCCTCCAACAACACCAGCTCAGCGTTTGGAGCCAAAAAAATGACTAGCAAGGAATAAACCATCATCTTTCATCAAGTTCATGTCAAGCAGGAAGACCCACACGTTGCTGAGAATCAAGAAACGGAGGTCAGCTCTTCAGGCAAAGCTGAATTTGCTCAGTGTCTCAAACACAAGTTCAAGGGGAACAAGCATAAGCAGAAGCGTGGGTAAATAGCAAAGATAAAGATACAAGGCAGAAATCCCGGAGCTGAGAAGATCTAGAAAGCTAAATGAAGGTCTGCAGTGCACATGGGGTATTTGATTTGCTAATTGATCAATTTACTTTCACTTGCACAAGGAAAGCATTACTATTTCTGACTTGTGGACACAGCCATACCTAGGCAAAGGTCCCACAGGCAAAATGAAAAAAAAAATTCATAAACGCTTTAGTTTGTTTTGCTTTCATTATTTATATACCTTTCAAACAGATATATCAAGTCCTCCTCAAACATGCAACCTCTGTAACGTCTCCCATCTAATATTTCTTGTAACTATGACCATAATTTCAATGTTTGCAGTTTATTCCTGGTTTTGAGACCCTTTAATGTGCCAGGCAACAGCTTGCCATGGAAGGTCACAGAGGAGGGAAGATGCTGTGGTGTTCCAGAGCAGTCCAATGGGATGCACCTACCAGGGCCCCAAAGGGTCCTGTCACACCAGGCAGCCCAGCATGACCTAACACAGGGAAGCAGGAAACATTGGAGAGATTTGGTTAAAACAGTGCAAATTCTGTGGGTTGACAGGACTTTAATTGCTTAGATGAAAAGTAATTAAATACATTGCAATCATGAAGAAGGAAATCTGTCATCTAGCTTTGGTTATTGCTTAAGCCAGTTGGGGGAGTGAAATGGCTACATTGGTGCAGCTACATCATTTTACATGGATTAAGGATCTGGCCATTCAGTATAATTTAGCAATTTTCCAACCTCTTATTCAGCAGAATGTAGTCTAAGGTGACCTTTTGCATGAACCTCCAAAGGCCACAAAAACTGAATACTTCCCAAGCTGACCATCTGACTTATCCTTGTGAAAAGTTACTCTGTATTAGAAGGTCAAAAGAAAAAGAAAAGAAAAGACTCCTCAGCAGGGAGCTACCCTTTGGGATGTTAGGTAATTTAAATTAACTGGCATCATGCTGAGCAGCTTACATTTCTATATCTGTATGTGAGTGGGAACAGCTAAGGTCAAAGGGTCAGCCTCTTCTTCAGCGGGAAGACATCCCTTTGCTGCCCCTTCCTCAGTGAGCACAACGCTGAACATTAGCAGTTTCTTTTGGAGTCTGCTTCTGCATTCTTCACATCATGGCAGAATAAATGAAAATGTTAATGTGACAACAAAAGTCAAAATATATTTCTCTTTCCCCTGACTTACTTTCCAGGATTGTTGTCAGAGCTGCTGAGCATCCTCACATTTCTACTAAGGATATAATGCCTGGTCTCTAGAGGTAGGAGATTTTGTAGGAAAGCTAGTATTAACTTGTGCAGCTACTTGAATGAGGAAGTTTGTAGTAAATGGATAGAAGAGAAGCTATTAGGAATTTGTTTAAACATAGGACCTCTAACTATTAATTAGAAAAAAAATTGCAAAAAATGAAATAAGCTTTCTGCTAACAGCACAGTGGGAGTTTAAATGGTCTTGTAGCTTATCCTCCCAGGTCTAGGATCCAGAGTCTCTGGCACTATGTCAGGCCTTCTCTGTTGCATTGAGTTTCTGCAGACTGTCCACTCTGAGTGAAATGGAAGAAATAGTAATTTGAAATGATTTTGCAAAAATCCACTCATTTACTTTTGGAAAAGTACTTTGATGCTTATGTGTAAAACCGGTGTATTGATTCAGGAATACAAGAAGTGGATCCAAAGGATTTGTTGTCACTCAGATGCAGAGGTTGTTTGTTTGCTTATTTGATTCAATTGATTCAACTTGATCCAGTTCTGGTCCCATCAGCATTTTTCCCTGCATAGAACAGGTTTTTTGCATGTTTCTTCTTATCTCTTCTTTCCTGTGGGAGATGAGGGAGGAGAGTTTGCATGAGTTTTTGAGATCTGGGGATTTGTTTTTTGATTTAATGTATGAATGATGTGCTATGTGTTTTGCTAAGGACAATGAAGCTACACAAAAATGTCTTTCACCTGGAAGGACAGGTTGATATCCCCAGCCAGTATCAGTGAAGTTTATGACGCTTCATTCCCCATTCATTGAAATTACCACTAAGAAACACAAAAATTACTAAAACACCTGTTAGCAGAACAGAGCTGCTATTACAGCTCATGAGTTGGCCACAAAATAACTCAGTAGCCTCTTTACGTAGATTTTGTAATTTTTAAAATTTTCTTGAAAGGTTTCCCAAATTATTCTTGTTTCAACACACTGCCTGAGATCACACAATGCAACATTGCAACTCAACATACTTTTCAGGCTTTTGAAGTTATTTAGTTCCACTTGGTGTTTCACACCATATCAGAGGTGTGCATTATGTCACTGTAACACAGTCCTGCCATGTCTTGTTGCATAATTAAGTTCTTGCATACCAGTTAAATCAGTTAATGGATATACTACTGATAAGTTTATTAATAGAAGAACAGGTCAAACTGATTCAGAGGTGTTAGCATATCTCTAAACAGAAGATTGCATTACAGACTGAAAGCAAGACTGTTTATTTGTGTAATTGCCCTATCACTGAACTATTGACTAGTGCTGTTTTGTAACTCAATAAATCTTCATATTACTCTTGCTAAACAGAAGACTGTACCATAGACTTCAAAATGTTATATACATTAGGATTCCAGCCAGTAACCAGCTGCAAATGGAACTGGGGAACAGGCAATGAAATTTATGCCTATATTTCAAGCTGCTTGTGCCAATCACCTATGTTACCCTTATAGTAAATAAATTGAAAGGTGATTCATCTCACCCGTTTCTGACAGCTGTTGGAGACATGAGGTGAATCATCCACCAGGGTTGCCTGTTTCTTTCTGTCAGTGATTAGATGAGTCTTGAGTGGCTAGTTTAGATTTAGACAAGTAACGTGCATATCTCCACCATGTAGATAAATTCCACCCTGTATAGCAGGAAATTATCCACTAAACACGCTTATTGCCCATAGTCAAAGTTCTGTATAGGGTAGGGAGAGGCATACTTAGGCTGATTTTTCACCTGTCAGCTGCAGCAGAGAAGGCCTGTCTGCACAACTCCTGCTTTGTTGGGACACTGGACAATTAGGTGTGCATTTGCTTTACTAGCCTGACCTGAAATCCATGCCACGATTTCTTCACTGCCATTATTATCCACTCTTGCTGGATTAGCAAGATGCATTCCCATGCTTCAGTCATGTCTTCCCCTTACAGAATAGGTGGAACCTAAATTTGTGACCCACTAGATCTACATAAGTTGAGGTGTGTGTAAAGCTGCTTTGTCTTCCAGTGGTCATTACTGATTTTGGTCTTGTCAGATTGTAACTTCTTTCCAAAGCAAAATGTAGCTACAGAACTGGAAAACAGCCTACCTAACAAATTGTGCATGAGGATGTCATTACCACCAGGCTTCCCAACCATGGGGGGACAGACCTGCCAGTTTCCTAAGTCGTGACAATCAGTCCTTGGGAGAAGTTCAAACGTCCACTGAATATGTGTCCTTTTGGCCAAACGAGGTGACTAATTTAATTTTTCTGTGACACTAGACCAGTTTACTTGAGGACTGAGATGGAGCCCGAGACCAACAACTCAGTTCAAATAATGCCATCACAGACTAAACAGCTGCCAGCAATTGCCAGATGATTATACTGAAGTTCCTGTCTTGATTTGTAGATGAAAAGAGCCAAGATAAGCCTCTGAAATGAAATGTTTATGTAAACCATCACAGGGATGTTAAAGAAAATCTGATAGCCAGGCTGTGCTCAGACACAGTGCTAACAGCCCATCTGAAGCCATTAGCAGATTACATTTACCTGGTCATTGCAGCATTGTATTAAAATACAATTAATCAAACTTCTAACACTTTTTTTTTTTTTTTTTCAGGAGGACAACACTTGTACTAGAAGTTTATCGAAAGCATAGCATGGTGGTACGCCTAAGTTTCAGCCACCTAGACATCAGGAAGGTACACTGTCTGTAAGTAGCTTGGTGCATTTTTCTGAAATCGTCATGCATGTGGCAGCAGAAATGAGGCTGCAGCGCTGCTGCATCCACACTGTGGCCTGAAAGGGTACAAAAGTCTACCATTAATGAAGGGTCTTACTGCTCACTTCATCTTGCTGCCTCACACTGCAATCCCTTGGGATTTTGTAGATAGGTGGTTAATATGCTTTAATTATCTTGCTATAAATGCTCTTTCACTTTTCTTGCCATTTTTTCAAGGAAGTCCAGAAAACACTTTGAAAACATTGGAGGAAACCCTTGTGTTTTCTCTATTGCCAGCTTTTAAAGGTTATTTAATTTATGCCGTTGTAAATAAAATCAAGTCAACAAAAATTACTTTCTCCAAAGCAAAAATGGTAGGAGTGAGCCTTCCATTACACTGTGTGGATGGAATATTGAAATAATCTGTTCACATAAGCGATGTCAATTGTGGAAAACTAAACAAGAAAAAGCACATGTGATGATGAAAGGTAATAACTTTCTATCACTGATTCCAGTTTTATACAATTTTTATGCATTACTGTGGGGTACATGTAACTTTTCCATTTACTGTGAGTGAGTCCTGTAGTATTAAAACACAAAACTACCTATATGCGAAAAGGGCACGCATGTATTACATAGCCACCTAAACTTTGTATGTATTTATACTCCACTAATCAAAATCCCAATCCCATAACACAGCAATTTCTTTATCCCTTTGGCATAATTTGTGATATTAACTGTGCTATTCATTACACAAAGTAGAATTTCTTGTACTTCAAATGTATCACTTGACATGCAAAGTACTAGTGGAATTAAATACTGTCTAGAAGAGCGGACAGATTGTCACATATACAAGAGATTGTATGCCCACTGAATTTGAAGGAATTACACTCCCCAGTAAAGAATCAGGTCTTTGAATACATTTTGAACTGATTTTTCTTTTCTATTTTATCTGCAATAGGAAGGGTATGTTCCTTTCAGAACTTGAAAACATACTTTATTATAAAAATGGAATCACTGCACATGTTTTGCATCCTTTCACTGCCAACAGGAGAGCAGTTCTTCTGTACAGCTGTGCTTACCAGAAGACTTCTCGGTTCATTATAAGGTACAGTCACGGACAATGTTCACTGAGAGAGACAAGGAAGATGTAGGCAGTGTGTCCATGAATGTACATATGACTACATTTATAAAGGGAGGGACATACAGACATATGGCAAAATCTTTGCAATTACACTGACCTGTATGTGGGTTTAAGATATGTTTGCTGAGAAAGCAAAGCCAAATGTGCATATAAATTAAAGCTAATTTATAACTGACAAAAGATGTAGCCCCATGATCCTATACAGAGCTGTGCTGACCATGAAACCCCTTCCTCTAACAGTGAACATTTTGATATGTTCTTAGAGACGAAATGGTGGTACATAAAGGAAGTAAATGCTCCTGTAATCTATGGAGTATTTGTCTATGCCTAAAATCTCTGTTCTGCTCTTCCTAGAAGTGCTACGCTGTTCATTTCTTTTAATATTAAAAAATACCAACCCCCCAAAACCTAAACACAGAGGATGTAAAGTCTGCAAAAGAAATGATTAGTGTCATTATTGTGAAATTATGTGTTAAACAAGATACTTTGAACCTCAGATGTGAGATATATACCAAATGGCAGCACGGTTTGAAATACTCTTTCCCTCTCCTGTCTATCAAAATGTCCACCAGTCATGCCAAGTTGGTGCAAATGCCAGGAGAATATGCAATCTGTCTTTCAAGTCATAGGACTGAAGAAGCTGATGGATATTTCCATCATTTTTTTTCTGGCAATTTACCTTTCTTAAATTTGAAGATCTTTGGCCATGTATTTCTGTCTCCTCATCTGACCCGTTTTCTCATTTTGATTCGTTGCTCTGCCTTTGGAGGCCAGTCCTTCTAGGACAGAACCTGTCCTCTCCCCTTTTTCCTTCCAAAAACTTCCCACCAAATAAAAGACACTTCTTTCAATTTTCATGTGTTTCTTGCAAGTGCAAAGGGCTTGCAGTGGGAGTTTCTCCTGCCTTTCTCACATGTGTGACTCAGCGTGTACATGCATGCTTTATTGAACATATGTGGGCTTGAGAGATCAGAGACACTTTTCCCCACTTATTAATGAGCAAGTTACTTCAGCAAAATTTACAGGCAGGGAGGGATGAAGGGGAGGGTAGAAGAACTGGAAGTGCAGCAGGAGTTACTTTGGTAGCATGCACGTGTGCAGGGTGTGGATGTATGTGTTACAGCACAGATTTATGTGTGTCACCTCTCAATGTCTGGGTGAACCATCAGCTTCAGCAGGAATTGCACATGCACACGAACTCAGTTGAGTGATCAGTTCTGCAAAGTTATGTATCGTCTGTTTAAGATTAGAGCCTTTTGGCATATAATGTAAGATTTAGCTTTTCTTTACAGAAGGTGAGTCAATAGGAAAAACTGAATGCTAATGGCATTTTGAGAATTAAGTCATGTATGGGGACTTGTTCTGAATGAGAATGAAATGTACAGTCAATGTTTTACACAGATACCCAGGATTCCTGCCTGGTGTCCTCTGTCAACAAGGTTTCCACAAAGCTGCATTGGTCTGCAGCCTTTGTTGGTGTTGGTCACCATGTGTGATGTGTGTTTCTGCGGCAAAAGTGGTTTAAAATTAAAAGCAGCACATTTGCCTGAAGCAGCAGCCAAAATAGCAATACAAAAGAAGACCTGATTTTTGTGGAAAATAGTTGAGGTATTCCATAATCCACCCACCTGTGTGTGGCAATGGTCTGATAACGGGAAACACCTCTGGATCCCAGCCCTCACACCTCACCATCCTGTTGCAAATTGAATTAGGTAAATGACAGTTAATTTAAGCAGGTATTGTGGCTTGAGCTGAGTGACTGACTGTATTCAGATGAAATAAAAGAAGCTCTACTCCCCTTTAAATTTCTCCTGGTGATATTTATTTTCCTAATAAATGTGTAATGGAAATTCTGAGCCATCAGGAAAAAGGAAAGGATGCCTAAATGGAGAAAGTGAGGAGAAAGGAAAAGGAAACATAAATTTGGGAACCCTGAAGATGCAGAGTTATGATTCAGTTCTTGGACACCTCTTGGGCTATATAACCTGAGGATATAATACACAGTGCGGAGGTAAAAATAAGTTTAGAAATCCAGTGTATAGGTGGAAAAACTATGCTGCAGATTTCATAAATACAAAACTAAATTAATATCAGATCTATACTCGTGCAAACCAAAGTAATGAGCGTAGTTGTGCAGTTGTGTGGCAGTATTTAAATTAAAACAAGAATTATATTCCAGTTGTGCCACTGATTTTCAAACAGGTTCTTCTGTTCAGTAAGTGACTGTTTTGTATTGCCTGCTGTTCTCACAGTAAACATAGTAAAAGAATTTCTACGTATTATAACAATTTGGGCATGTATAGCTCAAAGACACAAATATTTGTAGTTATAAACTCATTAATCTACCTGGGGCTAAAATCCAGAAAGTTGTGAAACATCCTCTTGCCTAACATCTGCACTGAACTATGCTGTGGAGTGTCAGGAATATAGATAGATCAATTTGGAAACTTTATTGTATGGCCCACATAAGAGAATAAGGCTCCACTGATGTATGAGAAAGCGTGTGGCCTTCCATGCCCATAGATCACTCCTGAATCTCAGGAGATGCATCCTGTGAGACAAAATGGAGTATTTCTTTTTGGTTCCCATCAAGAGTGGTCAGTTCTGTAATCTTTATCTACCAGGGTAAATTCTTGGCTCATACTGTTTTATCTGAGAATCTCAAATGTGTCACAGAATCTTATTGCCACAGCAGTCTGTGGAGTAGATACGCATCACCTCCATTGCATAAAGGCATGGGGTGACAAAAAAGTAAATCTCATAAATATGCATGAGAACTTGGAGATAAAGCTGAGAGTAAGTCTAGGTTTCTTGTGCCCTGGTTTAGTGTCTTACTCTACCTAGTTTGCATGGGCTACCGAGTGGAGCCAGGTAAGGAACATTTTTACACAAAACATAGTTTATTCCCAATCTCTACTGGATGAAGCCAAGAACTTGTACATTACTTTGTCACAAATAAATCACCCCATTCCAGAAAATTAGCATTTTAGAGAACTCCATCCTTGAGACAGAACCCCAGCCAGTGAAAACTGGAAGTGGTAAGCTTGGGTTCTGTTGAGCTGGCCCATCCTGATCGAAAAGCACTTCAGTGGAAAGCCCCAGCTGGTGCTTCTCAGGTGGCACTGCACAGTGGCAGGCACACCAGCCCTGGCCCAGCCAGCACGTCGCTGCTTCTTACGTGATCCCTGCTGTCTTCCCATCTGAGGTTAAGGGAAAAACATTTCTATTCCTGACATTTTGAGTTTCTCTCCTGGTGGCTATTTCACAGCTAAGAACCATCATTATGGTCCATGATGGCACTAACATATCTAAAAATCAGAAGGGATTTACTTAAATGGGCGTGAAATTATTAGGGTTATTATTACAGCACTTCTTAAAAGTAAAATAATGTACAATGTAATATAATAAAGCAAAATAATCTAGGTGACAGTCGCAGCTCTCTCCAAACTAGCCAGCTACAACAAGGTCTTTTACCACCTCATACCAACAAACTCTTCATGCCAGACACTCTGCTGCTTTTTCCTTGTCTCTCCTCATCCAGGGCACACTCTCTCTCTCTCTCTCTCCCCCTCTCTCTCTCTCTCTCTCTCTGTCAACCCCTTACCAGAACCAGCCACAGCTGCACCTTATCTACATCTGCCAACCCACCGCCCCTGAAGCCAGCCCACAGTTGTACATTATCAATGCTAATTAACCCAGTTTCATTCCTCTACAGGTGGCAACCAGGCAAAGAAATAAATAGCAAAGTATACACACTTCCCAAAGGATTTCCTATGTAAAAATTTAAGAGTATGACAAGGTGTGAAGACAGATCTGCAAAGGACATGACATCACTAGCAACATCCACAGTTTTGTACATGTACTGTGTTAGTATATTTCATATTTCTCCAATCTTGCTGAAGTAAGACAAGAAGCAGTGCTCTCCTAAAACACTGCCATGATTTTATGAGATCTATTTAGAGGCTGGAGTATTTCTTAATACAGTTAAGAACCCAGATCACAACTTGTCATCAAGGCAGAACCAATGCCTTTATTTACTTGTAGAAAATTCCCATTTACTTGGTTAAGTAAGGGTAAAAAAAGCATGAACTGGACCAACTAATTTACTTGGGGAAAAGTTGTCTGTTTAAATGGTCGGCTTAGAGAAGATACAATTAGAATTATATTGGTCTTTTCTCTTCACTTCCAGTCTCCCATGAGTGTATTTATGAATCTCAAGAGGGAAGCTTTTTGTCCTGTTAGCCTTAATTGCATTTTGTTTAGCTTGATGTTTTAAACAAAAAGCTCTTTCCAGCACGGTTGGATTTATGGATCTCAAGTTTCTGTAAGGATGCACAGTTCTTGCTCTTTATACATGTGAATTTTTTTTTTGGATTGGGTACATTTTAAACTACAAATGGGAAATCTGACCTTGCAACTAAGGGGAAAATAGCCCAATGATCACTCAAACAAAACTAGGAAAATGTTTCAAAGTTGCAGAAGTAGAATCCAAGTTTAAGTAACATTTTCTATTGCTTTAATTTCATAATTCAGCTGAAGTGTGATTGATAAATGAAAGTAATAAAAAGCAGGACAACATCTGTTCCACGCTATGTGAATAGGAGGGAATTTGGACATTTGAGAAGTTGTTATGCAGGCATTACATTCTACATGGGAACATACAAAGAGTGTTTACAGTAAAAATAACTCCTGGTGCCTCCTTGTATTTCTTCTTAAATGTACACATATTCCTTAAGATTTTAGTATACAAGTGCTATACCTTCTATTCTAAATTTAGTTTTTAAATTAGACTAAAATAAATGGGTGAAGTTATGAAAAAGGATGCAGGTGTATGCTTTTGTTTTTTAAATACTTTCATGTATCCTATTCAATGAAATAGCTTTTGCATATTTCCACTGTACCCTCCTGACTAAAATCTATTCTTCTGTGTAATTCAGATAAAATATATGAGAATTATGTCCCAACCTGGCACTGGTTTTTAGAGCTTCCCAACCCTGTATTCATTGCAACATTAACCGCTAATTATTGTTACTAATAAAATCCCATGGTACATTTATAAGTAGGGATATATATACATTTATAAAGGGATTTATAAGTAGGGATTGCTTAATTCAAGATCAAAGCCAAACCTTTTTATTCATATCTTAAGAGATGAAGGATGTAATTGAGTTCATATATGGGCTGTTAAGTAACTTGCATATTTACCTCATACTTATAACTGCTTCCTGAGCTGGTGTGCTAGCCCTTTTATCCAGGGGTACGAAGTTCAAACAGTAACACTACTGAAAGAGAGCTATAAAGAGGGATAGATTGGGAATCCCTGCATCCTGATTACCCAAGATAAGAAGGTACTTGGGAGTGGAAGCAAAGGTGCTGAGAGCTAAATTAGCTGTCTTTGAGATAAAAAGTTAATTTCCTTAAGAGAAGAGCCCAGCTAAGCAACTGTCCCTTTTAAAACTAAATGTTCACAGTTAAGACAGCAGACAACTTTTACGTTTACTGGAGACAGTAATTTATGGTTCTGGTGGTTGCCTCTGCTGAAAGGATAGCAGGCAGCAGTATATACAAACACCTTAAGAGATAAACATCTGCAGAGGAATGTAGTCACCCTGTAAAGCAGTGGGTAGTGAAGTAAAAAAAAGAAAAAAAAGAAAAAAAGAAATAACATATGCAAAAACACTGCTTTTACTGTGAAGCTAAAAATATGCAGGATTTTCTTACGGAGCTCCAGAAATTATTATAGCTGATCAGAGAAGCAGCTCAGAGAAATGCCAATTACTTGCTTCCCAGATTGCTCGGCATAAGCGATCAAGTGCATGTGCAGCTGATAGATCTGCACAGAAACATTTTGCACACATGCTGCAAAATTCAGACCCTGAATATTGAAACCTATTTGTAAATAATTTGCTCTGATTTAAACAATGCATTTGTCTTTGGAAGCAGCTGGTGTTTTACTGTTATACTGATTTCTATGTTGGAAAATAAAACAATTTATGATTGATGTTAGCAATAGTTAAGTACGCAGCCTTGTGCATGCATAAAAAGCCTTTCATATTATGGTGCATCTCCATACACAGTACAGGAAAGGAAAAGGCAAGAAAAGTTTTAAGTATTTGTATCAGACAGGATTTTTCTTTGGACATGGACCCTTCCTCTTTGCTCTGAAATGCCTTCATATGGATGGGATGAGCAGGAAGGCTAAGGGGAGGGTCCCAGGAACACCACAAGGCATTTACGCACACTCTCTTTCATTTAGAAATTACTTGAGCCTTGAGCAACCCAAGTATTGGAGACTGGTTTCAAACACCATTTAATCCTGCGTCCTCCCTTGCTTCTTTGCCATCTCCAGCTCCTTCAAAGAGCTGCAAACCCCTTACCCATCCCAGCTTTCAGCAGTCCATGCAGCAGGACCTGACCGGTGGCTGCGCTGGGAGCATCCTGGAGCACTGAGACCTGCTCTCCCCTGCCCTGGCAGCCTGGCTAGAGCCTAGTGGGGTGCCTGGGGAGCTCTCACGGTGGACTGGCCCTTGGCTGGGGTGCTAGCTCTGGTGCCTTTCTGTCCTTTGGGCATTGAATTCATTTGTGGCTTGTTTTCACATGTAGTTCAGAGGTGAATGCGTTGCTTGATGTTTACAGACCTGTATCTTAGGAAATGTGCCTAAGCTTACTTTCGAAGTTATGGAAATACTTGAGGAGATTAATTTTTAAACAAAAGTATAAGAAAGACCCTATAATTTTCTCTGTGTTTGGTTTTAAAAAGCACCTTAGTCTAGGTTGAAACTTAGTATTTTCACATTGCCATTTTAGCCTTGGCCGGCATGCTATTCCTCTTGCAAATGTCCCAGTGTAACTCTATGGATGTTTGTGTGAATGGAGACTTTGGTCTATGCCCTGTCATGTTTTAGAACATATTTTTTTCGATCGTCTAATTAAGCAAACTGGTTCATTATAAGCAACGCTAAGGTGTTAATTCAATTCCTGCTTGTGATTTTTTTTTCAAGCTTGTTTACCTGTGAAGCCATGTGTAACTAAAGAAAATCCCCACAGCAAGTGGTGGAAGATCGAGAGAGAAGAGGCCTCACTACTGCATTTCTTTAAGCTTTAGTCCAAAATCTCCAAGCCCCCAAGGTTTAATTATCGTGTGCAGTCTAGTGTTGAATAGGAAAAAGGGACTGTAGCACGAAGGAAAGATTTTCACACTGATACTCACAAAAGAGCAGGAGCATTAAATGAAAAAAAAAAAATGTTTGAAGGTTCTAAATGCATTTGAAGTGAATAAAAGCGAAATAACTGGCAGGGACCGAGCAAATTATGAATGAAATTATAAATATTGAGTATTTCTATGTCTCTCCAACATGAAATGCATCTTTGGGCTTATTGCAGCAGAATAAATAAGCCAGAAGTGTACAAGTTAGAGTTTTTCAGGCTTTCTTAGACCTTTTATCTCATTTCAAGTTAGGTTACTGGCTTAAAAGAACTCAAAAGGTGAAAAAGACCTCACACTATTATTCACTTTAGCATATACGTGACCTGAAGAGGATTAAAGGTTTGTTCAATCTCTATTCATAGTATTCTTAAGGAGTTTTCAAAGGACCTTTTAAACAAAGGTTGCCAAACAAAGCACTTCTTTTGTTGCTACTTAGCTGAGGCCTATTGTCAATTAATAAGCAGCCTTTCACTTCAGTGTAATTGGGGCTTTCAATTCTAATTACGCTGCATACAGATAGAAAATGTGAAGGTAATATTAATAACAACATAAATTTGTACATTTATGTGTGTGTATGCACATATACATACATACATACATACATACACATCCTCCACAAACACAAGCACTCCAATCTCCATGAACACTGTACAATACACTGTTACAGCAGGTGCTATGTTCCACCACAGAATTGGCTGCATTTCAATAGTACCTTTAGTGTGAATCTCCAGAAAATGCTTTGATGTTTTGAAAATGGCCTGTATAAATAGTAATTATGGTTAAAGCTGGAATAGGTACTGTGGTTACATTTATTCCAGCCACCAATACGTTTTTAACTTTTTAAATTAATTTAATGTAATATTCTAGACCGAAATCTTATTGAGGATTGACTTGCTGGAGAAGTTTGAATTAAAGATGTTCCACTCCGTTTTGATAAATTGAAAATGAATGTTTACTATCTTTTCAAGTTTTCAACCTTTCCTTGAATAAGCAGGTCTTGAACTGAAGTACGTCGTCATAACCTTGACCATAATAGACCAGTCTTCTTTTAGGATAGAAAGGAAATTTAATTTTGAGATGACCACATTACGAGATTTTTAAAAATTATGTTGTACTTATACACTAAAATTACACCAGACATCTGGACTCAACATAAACACACATTTTTCTATACACTCACACATATTTATGCCTGTAAATATATAAAATACATACATACATATATATATATATGTGCACTATTGTATGTGGAGATAAACAGATGTCAAGATAGATGTAGATATATAGATTGGTACACTCACAAGGGTTCTTGTGGGATTTTGACCACACTAAATAGAAATTAGTTATTATCAGAGGAGATACATATGTGATACAGAAGGATTACATCCTTATTTCCATAATTAATCTGAGGCAAATACATAGTGGAAGTGGAATAAACTGACTGCCAATGGGAGCAAAAGCACCCTGTGCAAGCGCACGAGATTGTCCAAAGCTACAGCCTCAGCCATAAAGGTGGGAGGGCTCCTTATCTGCCAGATGTGGTAAAAGATATGGCTGCACTGCTTAAGCATTTACAAGAACGAAGTCAATGATCTGCAGATACTTTGGAGCATCAAAGGCTTTGGGAGGGTGAGCTGCAGAGAACTCTATGCAGACATGGCCTTAGTCTGGCTGGAGAGTCTGCACATTTTCCAGCTATGGCCACACCACACAGCACCACATCGGCCTCCATTAGTGGAGGGGAAGGAAGCTTTCTCACCATGTGCCTGTTTTTTCCCCTTCAGAAAATCTGCCTCTGAAAATTACGGTTGTCTCATTCTAGACTCCATACTATAAATCTCATCTTTCAGTTTTTATCCAGCTATTTCTAAGCTGTGGAACTGAATCCTTATTTACATCCCAAATTGTTATTCCTAATTTATTGTGAGCTAGAAACATATATAAATGTTTGAAAAACAAACTCATTAGAGAAATCTTTTTTTCTTTCTTTTGAATCTTGAAGAAGTCATGTGTATTCCTGGGATCACTGTATATGGCCAAGTATATGCATTTTTATGCACACATTATGCAATTACTGATATATGTGTATGTGTAATTCCTGTACTGCATGCATATATATATGATGTGCTAACATGGGACTTTTTCAGAATTCCATAACTTGATGACATAAACCCAGAACATATTTGTTGTATACAGCCTCTATATTAGAAGGGAGATGTCTGTATTCGAGTGGTCCATACAGATGAAAACTACATTAATGTAACGCTATGTTTATATAGTTGGCCTAAAGAATTTCTTAACATTTAAATGAAATACCACTATATAATTCTGTTTGACTTTTTTGTGTTATGATGCAGCTCTCATAAAATGTAGCTCTGGAGATAATGTAACTTTGCCCTGAAGATTTTGAACCCATCAGAAGAGCACTGTTTTTGTATAATATTCTTGCTGAATATACCAAAGTACTCAAACTGAGTATAAACCTGACAAAATTCCATAGTGCATTTTAGGAGGCAGGTTTGTCCAACATGCTTCATCCATAAAAATTCACTTTTCTATAAAATTCATTTGTTTTTGTTAAAACAAAATATATTTTCTGCCTTAAGGGTGGACTGACTTTCCTCTAGGTCTGTGCGGGTCCTACTGTTAGGACTACCCTGGACAAATACCAACAGCAATAAGCAACATGAAGCCATTTGTATCAAAAGTTGACAAGATACTCTGAATATATCTCCTACATCAGACCCAGAACTGAAATATCTCCTACTCAAAAATGCCTCATACAACATAGTACCAATGCCCTACTATAGCAGCTCTTTAGGATGAAATGGCTTGAGTTAAAAATGTGTCAGCTTTTGGAGCACCGAGAGTGTGTACTCGTGTTTGTGCTGTATTGACTCAGAATAATCACTTCTGACAGGAGATAAAAAATGTAAGTACTGAAAGTTGTTTTCCCCCATGTGGTGTCTACAGATCTTGCCCAAGAATGCCAGAAGAAGCTTCTAAAAGTTCCAAATGTGATACAGTCCATGACATTTAAGCTAAAAACCTGAAAAATTAGGTTGATGACTTCTTCAGTATGAGAAAGAATGAGGTATGATGAGCTGGTTTTTTTTTTTTAATGGAAGATGTGTCTGTAAAACGGTCCCTTCCTTTGCCTTGGATCTTCTCTGGGGTCCTCCTTGCATGGCTATGAACACCACTAGGGGAAGAATATCACTGTTACAGACCTACTCTGAAGTCTTCAGACCTTGCTTGCAAACCTTTGCTTTTGGAATTCAGGAAAACACCCTGTGTATTCCTTTTCAATACGATCTAAAGCTAGGTGCTTCCATGGGTCTGCAATCATATAAATCAGCTGTGTCTAGTGACCTGCAGTAGGAGAGGTTTGGATTCATGCAACTTGTGAGAACGTGTGAGCCATTAAGAACTGCAACACAGGTCAGGGAAAGGTCCAGTTCGTCCAATATACTCTATACAGAAGTATAAAAGAAAAAGTATTAAAAAAAGAGAAGCAATAGACTGATTCTTAGTAAATTAGACATTGAGAATAAGCATGTCCAGGAGTTTTTGAGCTTGAAGCTCTATCTAGACCTTAATTTAAGAAGCCCGTGGAAGATCCATCTTCTGTGACACTTTCTTGCCTTTTTTGCCTCTGTCTGTACTTTTGAACCCTGGAACATCATGCCGCAGTGAGTTCCATAACTCAGTGCATTTTCTTTTCTTTCCTTTGTTTTCTACCTGCCACCTGGGAGCCCATCAGTTTCTTCTACCACTGCTCTTCAGTCACATTCTTCATAACATCAGATTTTATTTAGGTATCGTACATCTCCCAGTCACCTCTCCCCTACACCTTCTAGCTTTTGCTCATAGAGAAATCACTGCATACCTTTGATCAACTTTGTTGTTTTTTCAATTGCTTCAATATCCTTTTAGAAAGAATGACTGGAGACACACACAGTGTGTGAGACATAGGCAGAAAGAGTGTATAAGGCAGTACAATGATGTTTTCTGTTTTTCTTTAAATGGTCAAGTTTGGTTTTTTGGCTACAGCTGAATACTGAGTCAACGCTTTCGGAGATCTGTGCGTCCCTGTTCTAGGCTAATTTACAGAAGTAATTGTATTTATGTAAGGAGGGTTATTCCCTTCTGCATACATATATGTATTCATCTGCTATTGTGTTATTTAACCAACTGTTGTTTTGTTATTTGTTTTGTTTTGTTATTTAACTGCAACTGTTCACAATCAGCTTTACATTTGACCATTCCAAGTAAGATTATATAATGTACAGTTTTATTAGCTCCCTATGTGTTGCCTTTTCCATACCATTGGCAAATACATTGAATGACATAGATCATTCATAGATATAGAACAACAAAGATGAGATTTCTAAAAGTGTAAAGCAAGTGTCCAAGGAGAATTTCTCTCTTCTTTGATTTTTTTCCCGTCTATTTTAGCTCAGAGATGGAAAAGTCAAAGACAGACTTCAGGAAGTCCATTGTCCTTTAACAGTTTAATCCTATAGAATCTGAAAAGAAAACAGTGCTTTGAAGTTCTAAACACCTAAAATATGAGAAAATATGGCTATGCAGAGAATCTTCAATCTGTTTTCTGGGAAAAAACCACAAACTTTGACACAACTGTTTCTATTCATGGGGACATACTTATGTAATTAGTGATTGCAAATTTTTTTTCTGTCCATTATATATTATAGATACAGCTTGTAGTGATCAGGAGGATTCATCTGCCCAGCTGTCTAAATTTAGATCCAAGGTAACAGTTTTGCTACTCAATTTCAGTCACTTTAATCTCAGGTATATAACCAAGCCTTGCACACGGGTTTTCTGTAGTCAGAGGAGATGCACATCCAAAGGATGTTTCATCCTATCCTAAAAGAGGTGTCCCAGAACAGCAGGATGACTCACTCCTTGGAATAGTGCCCATCTTTCTCCATTGACTACAGAGAGCACTTAAATAACTGGCTAGGCTAGACACCTAAATTTGAATGACAACAGATAATTGAGATTAATCTTACCCCACATAACTTAATTCATTTAATCCTTGTTACAGCTACAGACTGATTTTTTTGCAAGCACAAGTAGCTGAGTTGGTGGCTATGAGAAAAGACATCTGCAGAATTTCTTATTTCAGATAAAGCCATTTCCTCTGAAAAGGTTTCCAACAAGTCATGGATCTCAAAGACTTGCTTACATGGAAAAGTAAGCACACTTGACAAGTTATCCATGTAAGTGGAAATGATGCCAGTTTAATTACACTGATAAACTCAACGTGGAAATTCTGATTTTAGAATGAGAAGGGCTTTTAAGCTTCAACTTTTTCCAGAGAAACCTTACCAAAATTAGAAAAAAAAACAACCCCAGACTTAAGGAAAAAACCCTTAAGCAAACATATCACCTTTTGCAACTTAGTGAAGATATTTGCTGATATAACTACAGCATTTTGATTTACCATCTTTTTTTAAACAGTAACTATAGCCAAAGTGGGTAAAAATGGACATAGGTGTATAGTACTGAAAATAAGCATAATGAATTCAAGGGGGTTTTTTGCATTACTTCCCTATGAATCAGACTGCTTCAGAACAAAACCCTAGCTGGGAATTTTTTAATTTTGAATGACTGTTTTCATCCTTCCAGCAAGCAACTTATAAGCTTATTTTATCTTAGCAATATAAAGAGTCTTAATTTTACCTCTGACTTAATAACTTTGACTCTCCATTAGAAGAAGTTAGGAAGCATTGGCAGCTGTTGTTGCAAGCAGTATGCATGCCAATTTAATTGCTACTCTGTCGTTAGGCTCTGGTACTCCAAAATGTTTGAGAATATAAACACCTTTCATTTCATGAGATGTACTTTGATCGCCAGACGCCTGGGAAAAAATTAAGGGGAGCAGAGAAAGGAGATGGATATCACTACTACCTCAAGCCTTCTGTTTACGAAAACAGCCTTCTAGCAGTCTGCAGCATGTCAGCATGGAGTCAAAGTCAGTTTTTCCAATCTGCCCTTGTGATATGTGTTGGACATCAGTGCCAACAAACACATGCTTTTCCAACAGGCTTCTGTAGGTTATAGAAGGTACCTCTGAGTTTCTACCAGTTTTTCTTTCCTGCAGCTGCCTTTCAATTCATAGTGAGTAAAAAAAGCCCTCCAAACCAAATATTTCACATACAAAAAAGCCAGAGGTGCAGATACCTGCAAAATGGTAACAATAATACATGTTCCTGGAAGTGGAATATAACCATTTCAAGAAGAAAGAAGATGGTGTTCAAGCTGGCAGTGGGGGGAGGCAAGGACAGCAGCAGCCATTCCCATCTCACCTTTTCTGTGCTCTCCTGTACTGCTTGTGGATCTTGCAGAAGCCTGGGAAGTACATGAAGATAGGCTTGATCCAAAGACTGGACAAATTGTTTACTAACAGCAGCTGCAAAAGAGATTTTCAGGGTCCTGTCAGAATAGCCAGCAACATGGGCAAGCTATGTGTTACCTCTAAAACATAGCAGGTGTTTCTCTGAGAGTTTGGGGGGAAAGCTGTGCTTACAGTTAAATCCCTAACTGTCTCTGCTTCTGCTACAACATCTGGCCAAACTGGTACTGGTGCTGGTACAAAGAATCTCAATCTATATACATATAATTTCTCATGAAGTACACTCATAAGCTATATGGCCAGATATATGCAACTATATATCCTTATATCCAAATGATTTCTCTCAAAGAAAGGTTTGATGCCTACTAAACAACAATCATATTAGCATGCAAGTGATCTGAGATGCCCATATACTGACAGGCACTCATGTGAGCAGTCTCCCCATGCACTGTTGTGCAAATTCCAGGAAGAAATGGATTCCAGGAGGCTAAATTCTTCCCTTGGAGTTTTGCAGGAATTACCCACTGACAAGTAGGCATTTGTTTATTTCTTTCATTAGATGTTGTGTCACTTCACTGAATCATTTTCCTCGTCTTCCACATAACCTTCCTCTTGTGCAAGCCAAATTCCCAAGTCATTGTTTGTTGTGGATGCAGAGGTCCGGGTCCTTAGTCAGTAAACCAGTACAGCTCCTTACCCCACAGCGTTCATCTGCTTCCTGAGGTTTATTTCTGGTCCCTTAGCTAGCAAGCACAGTCAATTTCAGTGCTTTATAGGTCACTATTTTATTATTATTCTCTTTTATTAATTTTTCAGCTTTCATTCATACATTCACCATTTTACTAATTGTGTTCTCCATTAATTTATCATTGTTCCTTCTTTCCATCAGTAAAAATAATCTGCCTTCACTCTCCAACCTGTCCCAAATATCCCATGGCTGAAGAAAATCTAAACTGTTTTGCACTAATTTCTCAGCTACATAGGAAAGATGGTAAGAGCCCAGTGGCTTAAACTTCTTTCCACTCTATTTATTGCAAAGAAGTAGCAATCACTGCAAAGAAGCCCTGCAGGACCCATTTTAGCATTAGTAATTATTTCAGCAGAGGACAAAGAAGCCCTAATCAAAGATCAGGGATGGAATATTTTAAAGGGAACAGAAGAGTACGGATGGAGGAAGTCCCTGGGTGATTTTGCAGCTTGAACATTATATTGGAAGAAACAGGAGAGAGAAACCTGAGAACGATGCTGAGGCACAGAGATGGGGTGGGATGGGGAGAGGTAAAGCCCCTTCCCTCCGTTCTCTCTGTTCCTTCTACTCCCTGTGGTGCATCTTGCACTAGCAAATAGATAAAACATTAGAAAAAAGGTGAATTGAAATAGTTTGAACAGGTATAATGGTATTTGGAAACCTAGATAAGACATTTTCCAGGGTTAAAAAGTTTTGGATATGACAACAGGCAGTCAAGACCTGAGGAAATGGTATGTAGGAAAGGAGAAGATATCTGGTTAAAAACAGAGTAATCACAATATTTTGATTTCAAACCCTTGTAACTTTGTTCTACCTAAATGTCATAACATTTTTCTCTATTTTTTTATTTAATTCTGTAATATAATAACAAAAATGCAAAGTGTTTTTTCCACCTAAATTCAAACTACCACTGTTTAAGAAAACTTCAGAAAGCAAAAAATCTGGAAGTTTGTACAAAATACAGATTTCACCCTGAAAATAGTGAAACTGCAGGAAACCTCTAGGTACTCTGTTATTTTTCATAAGTTGGACATGGAAAGCACTCAGTTAATACTGTTTCAAACAGTACTATAAAAATGAAACAGAAAAATAGAAATAAACACAAAGAGAGAGCTTTTTTACTTCCCCTTGTTAGAGAAGTAAATGGACATTCAACTAAAACTTAAAGGTGACATATCCAAAATTGATAAAAGTATCATTTCTCCTCTTGACAAGAAGCGTTGTTAACTTGCAGTTTTTGTTACCACAAAATATAGTTAAGTCTAAGGCCTTGGGACATTTTCTATATCAATCTGAAAATGGATTGAGGAAAAAGTCACATCAAAGATCTGCCTGGAGAATTTGATTCATTCTGAGCATGGGCAGAAAGAAATTACCAGTATCTCCATTTACGATTTTAAGTGGAATCTGATGAAGCAAACTCCCTAAGTGGCTGCTCACACTGGAGATCAGGAGAAACGGATAAAGGAATAATAAATATGAAATCTTTCCTGAAATGCTCCTTTTTAAAAAGTAGTAAAAGCAGTGGGGTTTGTGTGGCTGACTCCCAAGATAATTTGGAAAGCCTTAATTAGTGGCTATAAAGAATATTATTTTCCCAAGTAGGAAGAACATCAGTTGTTCAGCATTAAGAGAAAATCACTTTTCCTGTGATTCTTTACCACTGGTATACTAAAATTCAAGTTTATTGGAAGTGTTTAGCTCCAGTTCCTTATAATGGATGGAGGCAGAATACGTGCTTCTTGCAAAACTACCAGCGAATTGCCATTTCAAACAATCCATCAAACCACTAGGTAAGAAGCAAAAATTATGTCAGCTGCTGAGTTGGAGAAATAGGTTGAAGGACAGAGTCTGAATGGTAGAAGCCATACGGTATAGTCATAGTTTGGTGCACAGAAAATCAGTATTTGCCTTCCCAGTAGTGACCACTTGCCCTTCTTTCCAGGGCTCCCAATACACAATCCCTTGAACAGATCCTAAATGTACTGATGTAAGGAGTGCAGAAAAAGCAGGCACTATTGGTACAAATCCGTCACGGGGAGAACATCCCACAGGAACTCTGAGTGTGTAGCCTCTTCTTCATTTCTTTCCCCCAGGGTTTACATTTTGTGTTTACACAGACTGGGGACCACAGAGGATTTTTATCTCCCCTAATTTTAACCATGTGGAAATTAGACACCTAATTTCATGCTTTGTGGTCAAAGGAGACCAGCATCACTAGAGCATAGTTTATCCCATCTGTCTTTGACATATGTCTTTGCATGGGACAAATACCCCTTTGTAACTACCTGTGTCTGCCCATTAATTATAGGAGGAGCATTGATGAGTAATTTGGACTAGACATACCACTTTTAGAAGATAAAGCTGGGCGAGATGGGTGGAACACTGGCTTCAGTGATCAAGACCCAGTTCTCTGTGCAAGCTTCCTATTAGTAACAAAATTTCTAGGAGTCCTGTGCTAGCCGAGAGCGTGCACGTTATATGTGTTCACCCACTTCAGATACCAACGGGCAATAATAGAAAAGACAGCTACTAAAAATGTTCTTGCTGATTATAAATAAATCACACTCTAGAGGTCAGATAAAGTCGAACAGAGAAACATTTTCATGTACTTACTAGAATGCTATTCACTTTCCTAAATCTCCTAAATTATAATTATACTTTAAGAGACTTTCTTTATCTCATATAATTTATGGTACTACAGATCTGCTATATTAGAATGGCTTTGAATAAACTCATGAACATTTTTCCCATTAGAGCATTTCCATGTTTTTTCCCCTGGAGAGAAATGTATGTGTGGACAAAAAGTTCATATTTTCTGATGAGGAGATTTAAAATAAAATCTTGCCAATATTGCATAAGAAAATTTCATAGGTAAGCTTTTTTTTTAGTTAGCCTTGATTCAGAATGACCTTTCTGTACCTCAGCAAATCTATTTGGGCTCACAAGAAGAACGTTTGGAATATTATTTCAGGATGGCTGATGATTTTCATTGCAAAGACATTATTTGGTGTTTCTATATTGAAACTTAGAGAATACTTTTTTTTGGTGAGAAATCTATGCTCTTTGATTTCTCGTCTCTGCTTAGAATTCAGAAAGCAATTGCAAAGTGCCAGACGACTTCCTGCACAGGAAAGATCCATTTTTAGAACAGAGGGTCTTAGTATGTTACAACAGGGTTTAGAGTCCCTCATTACTATGAAGGCCCCATTATATTGCTTGCTACAACAGGAGAAGAGTCGCTGCCCAGACAGATTATGTGCAAGAGAATCGCTGGCTCCCCTGTTATTTAGGTGTAGGGTGCAAAGGGATACCTGGCTGCTCAAGGTCCCACAGGAATTATGTGGCATCTGCAGAGCAACGCTCTGCTGCTTCAACCACAAGATCATTTTAGGGTTCTGTGGAGCGTTAATCACAGTAGAATTTGAACTCCGATACTATTATTTTGTTTTAAGTTGTTTGTTGTGTTTGATTGCACAACCATAAGTGGTTATTTGTTTTCTAAGATGGGCCAGTTCCTTGAACTGCTATGAACAGAAACATCTGAATTCATGGTTAAATGCAAGATGCTAAATGAGGTAATTTCTAGATGCTTTTTACCACCTGATAACAGTCTTTAGAGATACATGCTTTCAGAAACCTCAGGTTCATTTCTGGTGGTTCCCTGCTTTAGGAATAGTTTCTTGCTGATAAATTAGATGCTGACTCAGGGCACCAGAAGGTTGTTTACCACTTCTTGTAGAGATGTATATATCTACATATATAAGTTTGCAAGTGATATATATAGTTAGGGGTATGGTTATATATTTAGAGTTTTATATATACACACACACACACATACATATATTTAGCAAACATATTTTTCAAGTTCTATAATAGTCTAGGGAAGACATCTGGCTAGGTTTTTCCCATAAAAAAAAAAGTGGTGCTTGGCAGTGCTGGGTGTGGGAAACCACATCTTAACTCGAAATCCAAAATGCTGACCTGACACCATTAGGGTGTAGCTTTTGCTTGGTTGCTGGCTGCTTTCACATGCAGATTTTAACTCTATCCCTTCTGACATCACGCTGGAACATAACCTGACTTGTTTACTCAAGGCTAGGTTTCGCCTTCCTGACTCACATCAGCTTCAGAGAGGCAAAGCCCTTAACTTTAAACACATGCTGGAAACTCAAGCTCATGTCTAAAGTTCACCACATGCTTATGCAGGTCTTCAAATAGGTCACTGAGAAATGTCTTGCTCTGCTTTTCTTCTTTTTCTTTCTGGTTTTTTTTTTTTCGGTTGTTTTCTTTTTTCTGTTTGTTTGTTTGTTTTTAACAGACAGAATTAGGCAACCCACCAACAGTGAGGTAAGATTTACCTGGCAGTATCCCAGTCAGGTAAAATTTTGAATGAATGCAGTATATTTACATGACAAAGGAGTAAATTTGTCATGTATAAATACACTGGAAGTAGATTTATTGCAGTCACTAATATTGTAGTAGCAGCAGGATTTTTCCATGGGCATTTGAAGATCCCTGGCACCCTGAATATGCCTCAGAAGCCCAGATTTTGGCTTTACTTTAGTCTGCAGCCAGACAAACCAGTGAAAGCTATCCGAAGTCTGTTTATCCCACTTCGGTTGTGCTTCTGACTGCACTGAGACGTTGCTGCAGGGAGTTTACTGAACCAACTGCTAAGGATTTCAACATTTTCCTTCACCCCTGTATCATATTCAAAGTGATATGGCTCCCTTCACCTTCAGGAGGGTTAAGTTTTCTGCAAAGAGCTTAGATAATACATAAACCCTCCCCAGTTTTAGATCCTAAAACTATTTCCTAATGTATTTTGTATGTTCAAATCACATTATATTAAAGTGCAAATATGCCGTTAGCAACCCCCCATGATTTTAACATGCTGAGTTGTTGCATAAATATATTACCAAAAATGTTTAATCTGCAGTTTCACCCTCTCTTCCCCTTTCCTTCCCTCTCAAATTTTTGCTGCATAAACCATGCGTCTTTATGAAGTCTGTTCAGGAACCATCGAACTAACCCTGTAATTATATGTAAAATAAAAAAGAAGAAAAAAGCTGGTTGAGGGGGAAATCTTTATTTTAAAAACAAAATTTTCTTTTTAAATATTCATATTTTATTTGTTGATTTTGTTTCAATTTGAAGGAAAATAAAAGAACAATGGTACTTGTAAGACTGGGGCTCTCTTCTAAAAAGCTGGTGTGCTGAAAAGGGTGTGGGAGGTGTTTGAGTTGCAGATGATGAGATGGAGTGACGCAGACAAGGTCACATAAATTTCTGTGGCAGGGCTCAAAGTTCATCACAGCTCCCAGAATAAGTCCAGTTTTAACCAGAAGGCCATACACCTTCCCTTGTGACAATCACTCCCTCAATGCTATGTAATGCATCTCTTTCATTTAAAATATTTGAATTTGATATTCTCTGCGGACCTGAGCTTGCAGCTGCTCTGTTCATGGAAATAAATTTTAATTCAAGATGAAAATGAACAATCTACTTCATGTTAATAGTGAACCCCGCTTCTTTTGCACTGTTTAGTTTAATATTGAAGTCAAAGTGTTTTCTGTATTTCGTGTTCACGCACACCCATTGCAGTTCTCAGTTGCCCCATGCAGGTTTGCACAGATCAAAACGGACCTACTGGGCTCTGGTGGGGCACTTTGTAAACTCTGAGTCAAAGAGGCAGAGGAAAACCGCTGGGATTGTGGGGTAAGAACAGGGCATACAGGATTTTGCTGAAATGGTCAGCAGAGTAATTAGAATTTTTTCATTTCAGGCCTTAAGGGACTGTAGAGGATCCACTTCTCAGGAAACTCTTCCTGAGCTGTCTGTAAGCTCAGGCAGAACATTCTGCCCTGGCAAAAGCAGATTATGTATTTTCAAAAGAGTTAAATCTGGAATCTACAGTAAATGCTTTGACTGTGCATTACATCAGCTGTGGATATGAGTAACATTAACAATATTCATGTTTTACTTTTTCTAAAAGCTCTTTGTTTCTGGACTGCAGGGCAAATAGGCATTGGACAAATGACATTATATATACAGAATCACAGAAAACTAACCTAAGTAGTGTTACTCGGTTGGTACAGAGTTTAAAGATCTACCAGTATTATTGGTGGAAGATTTTAAGAACATCTCTTTTGTGTAAAACTTTAGCACCCCGAGATGTTGTATTTTGGCACCGCTACACTTAACAACATTCTGGCTGTTGACTTCCCTGGGCCCAGAACTTCACCATCGTACAAACACAGGGTCTTCACCGCAGGATGCAACCTGCTGACTTGGCTGTGCTGCTCCAGCATCCTCTGACCTGGGTTAGGCTGTCTTGGGCTAACTCTGATTAATATCATTTTATGACAGTGAAAGAAGCACAGCTGCACAGAACTGTGATGTCTCTTTTTTCAAGGTTCCTTTTCATGTTTACAGGAATCAAGGCGACATTAGGAGTGACCGAGCCACTCAGCAACAATCACATATCATTCTGGTTTTGATTTTACAGCACACCAAACTAATTTCTTCTGACAAAAGTCATGCAGATCTTTTCTTGGAATATCCTCTAATTCACCACAGATGGAAGCTGCTATGCTAGCTGTGAAGGAAAGCTACTCATTACTTGCTAAATATATTTTCTCCTATGTGATCTTCTTTGCAGAAGGCAGATGTGTTGCGTGTAAGTTGTATGTGTGGGTGTGCTTGCAGATACAGCAGTGCATACAGGAGGCATGCAATAAGCGTGTATACACTTGTCTTTTTTAGTGATGTTTTATCTTTGCTTGTACCTGTAAAACTGGGTACTTGAGGAAAGTACTTGCAGCAAGGATGACTGAAGGATCTGGCAAACCCAAAAAATATTTATCTATGTGAAGATAATTTACAATAAAACTGTTCAGACTCCAGATTTAATTTTGTGAAATGTATTTTTTTTAAAAAGTATAACAAAGGTAAAGCACAGGGTTAATTAGAACCAAATGTTGCTTAGATTGGCACCCTAATGTTCTCTGATCAGTGTGACGATTAGCCTCAGATATTTTGAACAACAGTTACTCAAAAGGTATTACATTACCTTCCATGTCAAAAGGGGCTTAGTAACAATAAATATTCTCTTCAAGATGCTATTATTTTCAGTGCAGATAGGAAGGCTTGGCTGGACAACAACTGCAGGAGTGTATCTAATTCCTTGTGTACAGAAGTACAAATTAACACTTTAGCTCTTACAGGGAGACATACACATTTAATTTAGCATTTTACTCCATTCTTTCATAAAAACCTAACATATTATAATACACAGGATTTCAATCTTACGAATATTCCCCTCTCCTGAGGATTAGCTGATCATCAAATATCAGAATGGAGCAAAAATTGTACTCCATGAAACAAATTCTCTAAAAATTAAGTTATGATGACAGTTACCTTGACACCTGTGAAAAGGAAAGGGTACTTTGTTTTTTAACCTGATAGAAGCTGCCTACTAGCCACTGACAGATACCTCCTAGGTGAGTTCGGGTGGGCTCTTTGTCCTGAACATCAGAGAGAGTGTCTGACCAACAGCCACTGCATGTTAGTCCTCACAGCAGTGACAGGATCCTCTGCTGTCAAAATGCATTTCTTTTAATTGAATTTATTTGTTTGTAAATGAATTTGTTTTCAGAGCTATGAGAGGCAACCACCATAAAAATAGCTCCAGACTAGCCTCCCGGCCGCCTGTAGCTTTACTCGTAAACTAAGAAGCAGGGATTTAGCAAGTGGAAGGCCTGGGCAGAGAGGTGTGGCTTGCAGCTCTTTTAAAAGTAGCCAAGTACATACTTAATTGCATTTCTGCAGGGAATACATTCCAGAAATGTGGGCTTGCTACCAAGAAAAGTCTGTCAGCAGCAGAACTGGCTTGTGGTTAAGGCACTGGACTGTGACTCAGGATATCTGGGTGCTAGTCGCAGCTCAGCCACAGGCTTCCTCTCGGCTCAGAGCCAATTATTTCATCTTATTTTCCCACAGGTAAATCGAGCAATAACTCTCTCCTTTCCTGAAGGGCGGCTGTGATGAGAAAAATTCATTAGTGTATGCAAGGTGTTCAGAGTCTACTTCTCAGATAAGCATTTTGGGAGAGGGATCATACATTTGGCAAAAGGAAGAACCCTAATGGGGTCTCAAAGAGTTTCCATAATATTAGATTATATGCAAACCATGGTAAGAGGACCAGAAATGCCAATAAATAAATAATGCGTCATTTAATCTCATGCTAGTTGGAAGATCAGACTTCTCTAAATCATGTTGCTACTGCTTTGCCATCTGCTGGATTACTGTGTTTCAGGGGTTTTATTTGCTTGTTTAAAGAGGGGAAAGAAGTTGCTACATGTATCAGCACTGATCTTCAACTTAAAAAAAATTTTCCGAATTCTTCCTAATGTGAAAATTACCTTTAGAAGTGAATAATGTATTTTTTACATAATTTTCACAGGTGAAAAGCAGAACACAGGAAAATTCTAGATACATACCAGGAAATGATTGGTAGAAATCATGGTACCCAGCTTTATCATAGCCACATCTTTTTGTAAAGTGGTGGTGAAGAACAAGAATTGCTTATTGGAGTGAATTTTCTACACCTTACTTTGTGTCTTGGACTCCAAAAATCGACTAGCTGCCTGTCCTAGCCTGCTGTGCTGGGCTGTATCTAACCAACACCCTGGTCTGCATGAATGCAGAGCCCATTCTGGTAAATTCAGACAGAGCCATGGCTTGCAGAAGATTAAGTGAGCTCCCCACCAGCTCCAACCTGGCTTGTAGTGCACATTTCTTACCCAGATAGATGTGTAGCACTTGTGTAAGACAAATTCACTCTGATATGAGTACCCAGTGCCAAACAGGAGGATAAATCACAACAGCACAGTCTGTTTTACATCTCTTCTGAAGGTCTCCCCCAGAGATTTGCTCAGGTTGTAACTCCATCAATGCAGACAGGTTGATGGAAACTTCCTTAGTCCGGACAGACTGTAACATCCCGGCTGACAGCAGAGGAGGGGAGCTTATGACTATCAATACTGATCTTTTAACCAATGTGTCATTTTGATAGCTGTATCATCAGATGTGGCCCTATTGCTGTGTCCTCCCCAGCTTGTTGGCAGAAAAGGCAGGGAAAAAGGGAGGGTTAGCTATGACCCTGCAAGGAGAGCATTGATTGAGGACAAAAAGCTAAAGTGCCAGCTCCTGGGCAGGCAGCATGTGCCTAGGGAACAGTAAAGGACAATGAACTTCAGGCACCCAGATGGAAACAGGGATTCAAACCATAAAGCTTAGGCACGAGTACCAACTTCAAGTCCAAAGTCTTAAAAACCTAACCAAACAAACAAACAAAAAACCAAACAAACAAAATCTACTTTCGCTCCTTCTGATTTCTCAGATTCAGAAACTGAGTGCGGATCCAATCCTGTAAAGGCCTCCCTTACATCTCTTCTGCTCACATCGATAAACCCAGAGAGCCAAATGCTACAGAGCTGAACCACTCTAGGAGGAAAATGATCTGGGCTCTGCCTGTTCAGAGCAGGGTGTGAAATTATTGGTGTACATTTCATTCTCCACAACAGGAATAAAGCCTTCCTAAAACTACACTGCACTCTAATGACTTTAAGAGGTCTGGCTCTGTTCAAGTTTTAATGCTCTTCATTCAAAGTCTATGTTTTTGTACAGCATGCCCCTTAAACCAAATCTGCTGCTCTTGTGAACCCACAGTGAACATCTGTCCCACACTGAACACCTTGCTGTACTGGTTTCCTTGTTCTTTCCTTTTGCATAACCAGAAAAGGCCAGGTTCTGCCCTCCCCCCATCTCCTCCCCACCCCCCACATGGTGTGTCTCAACTCCTTAAAAGAAAAATTAAAGCACTGTTCTGATTCTATTGCAACTACTTGAGTAGGAATATGCTACCCTATCAAAGTCTGCCAGGATCTTAGCCTAGGAGAAACACAGCTGACGACTTTGATAAAGTTGCCTGCTCTAATATCTTTTCTGTTCCTAATGGAATATGTAGAGAAACAGAAGACACCAACTACTGTTGCTTTTGTTACCCTTAGTTTTGTAGGTTAGCTCTCTGTATGGTCACAGAGCCTGGGACACCCAGTAGCATTCCACCAAAATTCCTTTATTTTTTAAATAAAAGCTTGGAACAGAAAACCCTGACTCAAAGAACAAGTTCATGCCTCCCCAGGCATCTATGGAGCAATTTTTCTGTGTCTAAGAAAGAGCGTGGGAAGGACTTCAAGGTGTTTGATTGAGAGTTTCACAAGTGAGCAAGGAATATTGGCAGGTCCAGGACAGAAGACCAGGGAAGCCAGTGCAACAGCAGTGATGAAAGGTGGGGAGGTGGTAGGTAGCACAGAGCCTTGAAAATTAGGATAGTTGCCACAGTGTGGTGGAAAATCAGAGACGGAGGAGAAAGGAAGGACAGGGGAAGCACAGGTAATGTATGAATAGTAAAACTAATGGTCTGCAAAAATACAGTTCAGACTGAATAGAATCAGAGCAAGACAAGAAGAGAAGAGCAACTCTCTCCCTCACAGTATCTTTATTTTGAATGGGAGCATTAAACTACCTAGTGTGGCATGTTAATTAATTTTTACATTGTTAGTTCATTCTACATTACTGTGCTATTATTCAGGCCTGTATATAAGATCTGTAAAGAACTATGACTGATTGTCTGTTTGAACTTTCAGACACCTTGTTTGTTTGGTTTTGATTGTTTCTTGCCAGGTGGTTGAGCATATGTTTAGCAGTTTTACAGGAGGAGAAAAAAACAACAAAAAAACCAGCACATGTAGTATACAGTTAAGAGTTTAAAAGGTACTGGCAACATTTATTAGCTTCTAATGCAAAACTAATGTTAAAAATAGTGATAGTGACAGGGTACAGTTTAGGGCTGAAAAGACCTGCATCTAGTTCCCTGTACCTCTAGAGACACAGGATCCACAGGCTTGGAAAGGAATTAACTTGCTTAACTTCAGCAACCTAAAATTTAGTTGAGTGGTGCGAAGTAGCTGCATGAGAAATAACTTTCCTTCTCCAATGACAACAGTTATCTCAGGGAAGTTGATTTGCCTGTCATCTCTGAAAGACATACCCTCACATGGGAAATATCACCTTGGAGAGGTGTCTGTTTCTCCTTGATTACTAACAGAGACTAAGCCCTTAAACTGGAGTAGACACCCAGCTTTTGCATAACTAAATTTAGGTGTAATCTAAACAATCTCATCTCATTCTATAACACTGTCCAGGATAATTGCCACATATTGCACAATTAAAGCAGAGGAGAACAGAAGCATTCCCTTGTCAGGAGTGAGACACTGGAGTGGTTCCTGTTGCTTGTGTTCCCCTTCTTGACACGTTTTTCATCCATTTTTTCAACATTTTACATTCATTTCCAGCTAGAAACCATGGCCTAGATTAATCCCACCTTATCATAAACACTCAAGTGAGGTATCTAAATTAGGAGCATGGTTGCCCTTACTTCCCATGGAAATTATCAAAATAAAGAGGCAGATGCTCACGTGCAGTGGGCAGCTGGGAGGTGCTAGGCTTGCTTCACAGGCTGCAGGGCAAGAGAGGGCATCCCAAGGTGAGCAGGTTCCTAGCCTAGGTGCTGCAGGTAATTGAGGTTAAATAGGAAAACACGAGCTTAAGTGATAGTTGCTCATAACTTTAATTCATCACCCTTTAAAGGTCTACACTAATGCAGGGAAGCAGCGGAAGAAGGCTTTTAATCCTTGCAGGAATTAAACCTTTTCCTCTAAACTGCGCCTATAAATAGTGGATTAATTATTTCTCACAGGAAGAGATATTAGTTCATGCTTGACTATGATAACTCAAGGTAATCATTCTGATTTTGCCCTACAGTTTCTTCTAGGGACGTTTGGAAGTGTAAACAGATGAAAGAAGAAAAAGTCATTAACAGCACAGAACTCAACTTGTCCCTCCCCCACTACAAAATGCAGACATTTGTATTCAAAATGTACAGGGCATGGCAGCTAGGTTGCTATTGGCTATTTCTTTCCTACGAGAGTTCAAAAGGGGGTGAGGATGCTCAAGGATGAGGAGATTTGTTTGATAGATGTGTGTGTGTGAGCTTGATCTTCCAGTGGAATCGTCAGGAATTAAAGTGCACTTTGAGGCAAGCTGTTGCAAAGGAAATAGGTGCCTGGTGTTTGCTAACCCAAATGAAACCTTTCCCTTTTGGTGCAGAGATAAAAGTCAGAGTTTCATACCAACACTCAGCTATCAGGAATGTGCCTTTCATGACTGATAAGTGATGGTTTCTACACGCAACATACTGCAGGAGAGCTCAGCTCACCCTCTTTCAACCTTGTGGCTTTGAATCCATAATGAAGCACTTGCAAATTGCTCCACAAAACTGCACTGGGGTGAGAATTATGGAAAAACCTGGACAGTGTTCAAAAAACAGGCTTTGCCAAGCAACCAATACAACCAATACAGTGTATTTTAAGAAAGCAAGAAAGGAGTGGGGGAGGAAAGAGGGAGAAAAAGGCTTTCAAAACATATCAAATGTGGTTTGTTTGATAATAATCACTGCAGGCGGGGAAGCTGATTTTAAGTGTGAAAGTATTTAACGTTTTATTACACACAAATGCTTTCATAAAGTAGTCATTTGTGCGTGTGTGTGTGTGTGTGTGCTTGCATGTGTGTGTGTGTGTGCACATGCACACATGCAGCAAACAGAAATCTATTGAGTTCCACCAGACCAGACGTCTGCATTCTGGAGGGCTCACTGCAGCCAATAAATTTAACTAAAACTTTTTTATTATTATTATTTTATGAATTCTGCTATAAAAGCTAATCCTCCTTTCTAGACTTAGCATAATTACAAGACACTATTCTGAGTGCCAAAAATGTCAACTGTAGGTTGCAAACATGGACACGTTTAAGCAGAACCATATGTCAGAATGCAAGGCAAGGCCTGAAGTAAGCGAATCAGTTTACCTTTTTCTGAAGAGTCAATTTATAATGCAACCTTAGCTCTAAGAAATAATAATACAGCCAGCGATAAATTACATTGCTCAATCATTTATTAATAAGCTTCATTGGAAAGAAAGATTTTATCGGTGCTCAAAATACACTAAGTTAGAAGATCACAGATGTTCAGGGTTCTGGAGCCAGAAACTTAATATTAATGAACTCTCATTAATACCTAATCAACCTGTGATATTTTGATCCTATGAGAAAATTGATGGCCAATAAAAATAAACTCAAGATATCTTCCTATCTAAAAAAAAAAAAGGTATAAACCCAGGAATGCACACAGTAACCACAATGCAGTAACTAAGGTTAAGCAGCTGGAGGCTAAATTTTAACTTTTTTTTTTTTTTTTTTTTGTACAGGATGGATTTATTCTGTCACCTAGGCAATTTCAGAGTCTTACTTTGCAGGATTTATATAGGCATTCAGACTTAACAGATGTATTCACGTGCGGTACATTAACTATGCAAAACTACTTTCCAGGCTATTCTGGATTAGGCTCTTAAAAACAGACCTCTCTGGAAATGAAATCCTTAAAAAAAAAAATCCCTGTTCATCTCAGAATGTTATTCTGCTGCACTTCAAGTGTGAAATCTACTTAAACACATATGGCATTTGAAATGAGATCATATGTGGTTCTGTGTGAGAATGTGTTGCGTTTTAACCCCGCAGTGATGACAAAAAGGGGAATGCAAGTGTTTTTTGCGCTTGAACTAGGAGCACAGAATTAGTCGCAGTAGATCAGGGCAATGATCCACCTGGTCCAGTATTCTTTCTCAAAGGTGACCAGCACCAGCTTCATTCTTTCTCAAAGGTGACCAGCACCAGCTTCTTCAGGAAAAGCATACCAACAGGTAGAATCAATGACTAGGAAAAAAGTTATACTCGCAGCAAATGTATTTTTAAATCAAATAAATTCCTGCCCTAGTCCTACATCTTTTTTGAAATTCTAACCCATACAATGTAAACATGAAGAATTGCATCATATTAATAGTTATGTAGTATGATTTTAAACCTCTTTTTTCTTCTAAACTGCGAGATGTTTAGAGAAAGGACTTGTGGCAGTGGGTCTACAGGGCACTTACATCCACGCAATACAAGAAAAACCAAAATCCTTTATTCTTTGTCAGGTAAGCTAGCCATCAGATTCCATCAGCATCCTCATGTTCATATGGGTAAATAGAGGTATTGGCACCACTGCATACTATATTCTTATCATATATCATTAACTTCCCCTCTGTGCGTTACATTCCTTCATTCTGTCTTTTGATAATTTCTGCACAAATCTTTAGGCATATCCCATCCATGATCCCTTTTTCTCCCATTTTGTTGGGAAATTCCTTCTGGGAATTACCTGTAGAGAAGACAGTAGCCACTGGCATTTGCTGACCTGGTGGTGGCCACATGGACACTCAGTCCCACCACTGTTTTGGGCTTGTTTTTCTCCACCTCAAGCTGTTTAGGGCTGTGACTGCCCTGCTACAGCCTCACCTCCCAGGACAACATCCACCCTGTGGTGAACACCATTGATGGTGTGATGGTTTCTAACCACTTCTGTCTCTCAAGCAGAGTTTTCACCTGTGTCACCACAGCAACAGCTGACTCCTTCCCCTAAATGCTCGCAAGAAACTGATAGCTGTGAACAGCAGGATTTCTCGCTCTCTGATCTCAGTGAAATTAGTTCAATATAAACCTGTGCCTGAGCTTCCACACAGAGAGTTGCGTAGCTGAAATGATCACATATGCTGAGTGCAGAGTTATAAAAGTGGAAGATTAACATCTTCTTTCACTGGAGCAAAGGGAGGTAGCAAAGACTAGCTTTGAAATTGAATTAGAAGATGATACTGTGACTACTGGTCTACAAAAAATTATAGTAAGTTTCATGAATTTTATTATAAACTATCAGTTCATGGATAGGGACAAGGCATTTCCTCAAGATGTTGACCTTGGCATACTATATTAAATCAATAAACTCATTTTTCCAGATGCCTCTAATAACTGAAGAGAAAACTTGTTCTGAATAACTGCACAAATGGAAGTCTGTGACCTGTAAGAGTTTGAGAAACACACACACACACACACACACACAGAGAGAGGGAGAGAGAGAGAGAGGGAGAGATATGAATGTTACATTTTTTACTAACTTGGACATGATCAGCTCTTACTGAAAAAGGTACAGAATCAAATGAATGAATTAAATTATTGAAATAGTTAACTTAGATTGTACAAAGCTCTGTATAGAAGTCTGTTATCATGCCACTCGTAAAGTACTATTCCATCTCTAAAAAGCCAAATATAATAAATAGTATGTATATCACTACAGCAGAGGAAAAATCAACTTCTTTACCTTTACTCAAGCTTTGTGCCATCAGTCCATTGCCCACCATTACACAGGCACTGGCTGACACCATGCATACATGGCAATGCCAGAAATTTTTCTCACTTCTGCCTATACATACCTATATACGAACCTAGAACAGTTCATTTAATAGGGGAAATCTGCCTTGAAAGATGATAGTTCTCTGTCATAGCTTGGTGAAGCCACAGCTGGATGCAGCAGAGGCTGAGCGCAGATTGCAGCCAGGCTCCCTCATTGTGCTTCTGAAAACATATGAGGGGCATTTACCCTATTGCATCTCTGGGAGACCTCCAGAATGGAAATGCACCTACCTGGCATGAAAAGGGCAAAAGAAACTGTATGTCTTTACTAGTAATGCATACTATAGGCATGTATTTACTATAGAAATAAGCAGATGTGTCAACAGCAAAGGTCCTGGAAATTACACGGAAGATAACATCATGGAACACCTCAGACAATTCCATTTTGCATTTAAATATACTAAGTGAATAAGATGATTATTCAGCTAAATTATTGTCTGTTGCAGTTGAACCTCTCTCTGTTTATCAAGTGAGATCCCGGTGTGTTTGTCTGTGGCTGGTACAGCTTCAGATCTGTTTTAC
Source organism: Falco rusticolus (assembly GCF_015220075.1). Classification (NCBI taxonomy): domain Eukaryota; kingdom Metazoa; phylum Chordata; class Aves; order Falconiformes; family Falconidae; genus Falco; species Falco rusticolus. The sequence goes on from NC_051192.1 coordinate 64,704,174, forward strand.
CGTACCCTTTGGAGTGCCTCCAACAAATATGAACCATTCTGATGTTTTACAACAGTGCAGCAGCTTGTCAGTGCTTTTGTTTCTGAACAGTGTGAGAGAAGTGCCAAACGATGCTATTGTAAAACACAAGAGTGCTTCAGCATGTTGGGGAACACGGAGTGGCTGTCAGTGTGACATTGATTAATGACTGTGAAGTGTTAAAATGAGATATTGCACATTCAGTCTTGGATTTTGCATTAATCCAACAAAAAAACCTATGCCTTACAGGGTAGTTCCAAATTCCAACCATCTGCAAAAGAAAGGGCATCATGTTAGGTGTCTGGTATTTTGTTAACTAATTGTGGCCTGGTTATTACTAAAGCAAAAGCAAAAAAAAAATAAAATTAACAAAGTAGAGGATGGAAAGTCATTATGGGCTATCGGTATGGAGATGGAAACAAAAGTCATAGATCATGTGATACATTTCTGACCTTCTGTTTACGTGAGCTAGATATTTATCCTACTGTGTCATAATCTTCCAAAGTATAGCTCTAAAATTTTATTTACCCAATAGAAAAACAAAATGCAATGACATATTATCTAATGCTTGCAATTTCTGGGACAATACTGTATCTGATTCCATCTCTTAAGACATAAACTAGAGAAAAATTAACCCAACAGTACTTTTAAAAGTCAAGACTGGAGATAGAAACAGAGAATGAGGAGTGGCAAACCAGAATATTTTATCTGATGCACGTAAGAAGTTTTTCCAAGGTACACAAAATAGCATCATGTATTTCCAAGGCAGTCTGAAATTTACATACTTACCTGTAAAGATATGGAAAAAAAAGTTTCTTTTAATTCCAAAGCACATTAAAAAATCCAACACAAAAACCAACTGTTGAAAATGCTGGTACTTCAGTACAGTAACAAGATACTGTTTTGATACTGTTGCTTAATTTTTTTTGAATATTAAAATGCATACATTCTATAGTATATATGTGAATACCCAAATATTTACAGCAAATATGATACTTCAAAAGTCTACAGGGATTAATCAGAATTATAAAATAGCTGCTAAATATTGAATTTCTGCATGTTGGTATTACTGGAACAAAATAAGAATGTCAAATTAGTTAATTTCTACTTTGTGCCACTGAGTGTTTTATTGACATGGGTGCCTCCTCATGGATTATATGGTCATTATACAATTCCCATGCCCAGCAACTATCACAGACACAAATGCTCCTACCACTACTGTTAGTCCCAACTAATGGCCCTTTGTGCTTGCTACATACAGGCACACCTTATTCCAAAAATGTGGTAAATTATGAGAGTAGAAAATGATGAAAAAGGCAAACATCACTGTCCCCTTTCCTTATATGTAAAGTTAATAGATTATTAGATTGTTTCATCTAGATCCCTTAGAAATTTTGCACCAGAACTAAGAACTGATATTACAGGTCAGCCGCAAACCAGTTAAGACTTTCCTTTTCTTCTGGAGAGGAAATGTAAAATTGCAAGATCAGTTAAAGTATGATGAAATGCTACATTTTTAGGTTTGTGTGCAGAAGGCATAAGGTTCGCACAGAATAAACCTTCTATACACAGAAGTAGAAACTGTTTAGTAGATGCCTAGTTGAAGGTAAAGCCATGTATTTGTGGTCTTAAGAAAAGTTAACACAGTTAATCTGGCTATAGGCTGGCAGATCTTTGAAATCTGGAATTAGATGGTTATAACCAGCACCAAGAACTTGACGTAATAGTAGTTACCAACTTAGTTTTCAATTACTGATCCAGTCCTTCCTTTCATCTTCCTAACTCAAAAAAAATGAAAAGCACAGAACCGAAAATTTTAGGAGAGATCACTTTTTATAGACAAATAAGCGCATCTAAGTTCAAGACGAATGATCTAGTTAGCAAACATGTTTCTGGCAGCAATGAAGAAGTGTATAAGGCAAACAGCTTCTTCTAATGATCACTGAAATATGAAATCCTAATTACTGTCCAAGTTAAGCATATTAATTTTCTTCTCCAGATTGCTTGGTTATTTTAATGTGCTATTCAGAACAGTAAAAAGTTTTAGGAAAAAATGTTTAAAACAGTAAAAAGCTTCATAGGCCCCAGAGCCTATCATTGAATTCAATAAAACTGTGAAGTTAATTTGGGTGATGAGAATAATAAAAAGATGACTAATTTGAAAGTCTCTGCTGAGATGAGAAACAACATAAATTATTTGGCATGAGTTAATTTAGAAAAAGAATACTTCCCATAAACATTTGGATAATAAAGTATGAATTAAACCATTATAGTTCTGAAAGACATTTTTAGGAGGTAGAGAAAAAATACTAATGATTTTGTAGATTAACTAAGAGAGGTGTTTTGCAGAATAGCTTGTACGTCACGGTGAGCTGAGGGGAAATTGGATCATGTAACTGGCTATTATGTTGGACCTCAACACCATAGATGAAAGTATAGGTGTAAAAAATGGTAGAAAGGAAAATTTTTGCATTTCCTAGGAAAACAAAACATTTGCTTCTTGTCATCTGAATTTACTGTGGCAGAACTCTGACTAGGATGATGCAGTCAGCTGATCGTGCAGAGCACAGCATCAGATCTGTTGCAGTAAACTCAGAGCATTCAGGTAATTACCAAAATCATTCCTGTTGTTCAGCTATCAGTTTTGGCCTGAGCTACCCAAATGATGCCCTGGGATAGTTCAGGAGCTGCCAGGGGTTGGTGATCACTCCCAGTACCTTGTCTGGACACAGCGCTACCTGGTCCCTTTCATTTACTTTTGTGGGACAAGCCTGAAAGACACAGTAAAGATACTGTGAAACCTAAGCAGTTTCAAAAGTTAGAGACAGAGAAAAAAAAGATGATGAAGGAGAAGCAACACAGACAGGGAAAGATGAAAAAATGAGGTCCAGATACTATTCTGGGGGTGATTTTGGAGAAGAAATATTGGAAAGTGAAGGAAAACAGTTGAAGGTTTTGGAGGATTAAAATGATACATTTCTCTCTCCTTGGTTTCTGTAAGGTATTCTATAACAAATACCATATATAAGGTGGAATTATATGACTCTAAGGATTTATGCTGTACAGTCTACTGCTTTCGATGAGTACTGCTTTGTTAAGAAAATATGTTGACCCTGGAACAACACACAGAAGTGGCAATAAGGCATTTTAAAAACCTTTCTGCTGAGAACCAGTTGGGCTGAATGGATTACCTTGGACCTGGGCTTAAAAGTGTTCATAAAAGATCCCATAGCTATAAATAACAAAATACCCTGAATTTTGCTCTCTATAGGCAAAATGCTAGAGAGCTGTGCCGCAAGTGAAAGAAAGATGTTCACGTATGTGCTGTGTCTGCACACTGTATTTTTGTAGCAGCACCTGAGGCAGATGAGAATTTAGATCCAGCACAGAGAGTCTCTTTTGTAGCCAGCTACAGAAACGCTGGCAGCGGGGGCCACAGCGGCTATCTAGCTCTGCTGTCAGGGCCTTCACCATTGTCAGTAATGAACTGATTGCTTTAAAATGTATTTGGTTTCATTGAGTTTGAAAGACCACAGAACATTACAAAATCCTAAAGAAAAACATACACGGGAATCCCTCTGAAACATAATTTACTCTTTCTGCCAAATCTCCACTAAAGGCACAAACTGCAAACTGATGAATTGACATATTTATCCCCACAACTCATTTCTGCTCCGTGGCTTAAGAAGAATTAGTATTTCCTAGCCAATTAAACAACCTGTAGTAATTGTTTCTGTTTCAGATCTGGTTTAGCTTTCATTTCTCTTAAAATACCAGCATTTGCAGTAATATCTTTCAAAGTCATTCCCACTTATCAAGTATTTCTTGGCAAAGGGGATGTTTGTTTCTTTGTTATTGTTGTTTTCTTTAACGAGTATTTAAAATCTGATTTTGAATTCCAAATAGATCTTTAACCAGGAACTTCTGTTTTCAGTTTGAAGTTGGTTTCAGTTTGCCGATAGGCTTGTTCACATTCTATGTTCTAAAGATATGGAATAAGTTTTGTTTTAAATTATTTCCAAAAAAATGGGGAAAAGATACCTTTTAAAAGGCAAAATGGCATAGAAGGACTAGCCCGTTCATCACCTGAAATGGGTATGAATTACCCTGGCTGTTCACACCCTGACAGTACTGACCATCTATGTAAAACATCTTTCTTTCGGTGGTGGTAACTTCCTTGACTTGGTAACCCTTGCCACTCATCTGGTGTAGCTAAAGGAAACAGTTAGTGCTGCTGCAGCAGCTGGCTGCAATGGCAGGCTCCACACCCAGGAGCCATCACTTATGTGCTGATGGATGGAGGGAGAAGTGCCGGTTGTCCAGGCCCTTCATTGGAGGGAGTTTTTCACTGACCTTCCCGTTTCCTACCATCTGTCAAAACAGCCCAGGAAATAAAGATGAAAATTGATTCTGAAAACAGCAGAATAATGTTTGTTTGCTGTTGCACATCTGCTCCTCTGCCAGGTAAGACCTACATTTTGTCAAAGAAAGGAAGCAAATGTTTTCTTTCTCCATATGTCCTTCAAAACTTGAAAATTTTCGTCTGCAATGTGCAAGTTTCACAGTGGTTCTCACAGTACAGTGGTTCTCGAAGTGAAACTCTGAGGAAAGAAACAGGAATTTAAAATACTTTCCATTACTGAAAGGTCCTGGCCACAAAGTCTCCGGTTGTCTCTACGGAAGGTTATTGCATTTTCTTGATGCATAGATAAGCTCCCCCTCCCTGGCTTGCAGTCATAATCCTCTTTTTCTTCCATGATTTTTTTGTGAAATGCACACACACAAAAAAAACCCTACCAAGTGCAGAGAAACAATAACACATTGCTTATGTTTATTTGTGTTTAAAAACATTTATGTAAGTTTTGTGGTTTAAAAATGTTGGAGGCATTGGAGAAGCCCTGATGACTTCAGTGGTCTTTGGCTCAGTGCCGTGGCTTGCTTGTGTAAACACACACTCATGCTGCTTGTCCCTGTTTTGACCGTGGATGGGGAAGGAACTATTCGTAGGGTGCCATAGACACTATGAAGCTTGTAGCTGAGGTGTGAGATGAGTCTGAACCATGTTCATGGAGAGATATTGCTTGAAGAAAGAGAAATACATGAGAAGAAAAGACTATGACAGATGGATTGGAATGAATGCATTTTTAACGAGAAAATGCAAAAAGCGAGAAGGAAGTACCAAGGGCAGTAGCAATTAGTTGGGGAGATGAAAAAAATGTAAATTTTTTGATGGACTGCGGGACGTTTCTGTTTGCTGCACTGGTTCAACATTCAGACCAAAAGAGATCAAAAGGGAGAGAACAGAGAAGAGGACTCTTCCAAATCCTTTCCAGTTACAGCACCCTGTAGTGGAGACGGGACCGACTTTCAAAGAAATAGAAAGCTGCTTGGTTTTGCCCAGAGAGGCTCTCCAAAGCCAGAGCTTTTGATTCTGTATGAGCACTTTAGAAATGTCAGAAAAATGGGAAGATGGAGAAAGAGGCTGCATTATTGCAGGTGTTTTCTGTGGGGGTTATAATAGATTATTATTTATGATTTTTCCAACACCCAAACACATACTGGCTGTTTCCTGCACAAATAAAGAAAATACAATTTTGAAAACAGCCTCCCATGCTTCCACTGTAAGTCAGGGATTAAATATTAACTCCCTCAAAGAATGCTCCCCCCAGCCATTCTATTACAATTTAGTTACACCCCAAGTATGATTTTACATTTCCCTTGTTATACGAAGCTCTCACTCTGCAGATTCTATATGCTATATTTGGCAATATAATTACTGTTGCCTTAAGCACTTTTTTCCCCATAGAATATTTCCTCCTCATTTATATTATTACATTCCAAGAGAGTTTTCAGGAGCCATAGCGAGTTTCCTTGTATAGCCTCCAAAAAAAGCTTTGCTTAGGCTATAGCTTCTGGACTATAATAGTGACAAGCCACAGATGTTTCAGAATTGTGTTTAGGCAACATATAATTATTGTTGTTGTTGTTCCTATTGAGCCTCTTGGCTACAGTTAGGGACAAGGTCCTATTGTGTTAGACTCTGTATTCGCATGTAATAAAAAAGACAAGTATACAATCCCAGACTAATTAATTTAGGAACTGCTCCTGGCAGGTGCTGAGCAGTCGTGCTAGCTAGATGGAGTGCTAAGAACCACCTTACACAGCAGTAGCAAAGACACATGCCACCTACCGCAATTTGAGGTTACCCGGTATTCTCCTGTGCTAGTGGTATCTAGCGTCTGTGTGTACACTGCTAACAAGTAGTTTTGTGAAGAGGGAAGTCCACTGCTTTATAAAGTTACCCTTCTTGTATTATTTATGGAGAGCTGACAATATCCTTGTTTCTGCCCAGAAAAAAAATTCTGAACACAGGCGGAGCCCTCCAAGAGGATGTGATATCTCATCAGGTTGGGATAGGGTTTGCAAGCCCCAGATGGCATATTTCCATTCTACTCTTTCATCTCTCTCTGGGAAGATATGTGCATCCAGTTGGCCACTGTTCTAAATTTGCATTCAACATATTATATGAACAGTTGATACACTTTTCCTTTGGCATTGAAATATCAAGATGAGAAATGGTTGACAGTAAACTCTCTTATTTGTAAAATAGACCCACATGGCTAACCAGTGTTTCCTGCTTAAGGCAAAATTAAAGAATGCTCTTCCTTGGTGTCATGTCTACACTTTCCCACAAAGAAGGTCTCAGATTAACTTTTTGGCCCTAGATCAGCAATGTACTTGAAAACGTGCTTAACTTTAAGCACTTCCTCAAGTTCCATTGAAGTGTACTGTCAGCACTCAACAAATAATAAATCGCAACATTTGAAGCTAATCCACTTTCCTTTCAGAAAGCTACATGATAATGCCATAGAGCAAATATTATATGCAAAAAATATTTCTTTGTGAAGTCACTCAATGGTACTTCAGCAAGGGCTTAAACGATTTGCTGAACCAGGATTTCAAATGGGTTTATATAATAGAACAAGATCAAATTGCAATGTGTGTTTTTCAAAATGTCGGCCTGATCCTGAAAATTACTAGGTGAGTAATTTAATCAGTGTTTTCAGACTATAAGTGTAGGCTGCAGCTGAAGCCAGAAGGCAAAGGTGTCAAATCCCATTAACAAGTATAATAAGTAGTATAGGTGATTATGGTAGCTTGCTGAGTACCTGCTGAGAGATGCTGACCTCGAGGGATCAAATGCTCTGCGCTTCCCAGAAGGCACTTGCACTAGGCAGAATAAGAATAATACAAAGAAGTGTCCTAGTCACAAGTCAAATAACTGTTTATTGTTTGTGGAATTTGTAAGGCAAAACTGCCTTTGCCTCTTCGCCTCAGTAGGAGCTGCAGTTCCCAGTATGCTGCAGCGCTGGAAGTTTGGCTGAATGGCCAAGCATCTGGGTTTTTTTCATTTAATATAGATGACATTTTTAAGGAATGCCTACACTAAATAACATTGCCGTTGAGAAGCAGGCTAAATTAGCTCATCTTTTGCTCCTGCTGGTGCAGCTAAATTGCTAATGGCTTCCAAGCTTGCTAGTCTAAAACTAGATAAGGAAAAAAAAACCCTGACAATCCTTGCAGCGTGGTGTAGAGTTTTCCCCATTCTTCTGTCTGAAGGAGGCTGGTGCATGTGCTGTGACGCTCACTGCGGGAAGCCGATCCAAGAAGCAGCACTGGCTGCTGCCTGCGAGGAGCATTTGCTGTGCTGCCTGTGCTGCCCAGCTGCTCAGGGTGTGGGTCCCACATTGTCTCTGTGCTGCTGCTGCTCCTGCTCGGGGCGCTTGCGAAACACCAACCTGCAAAGCATGATAATGAGAAGTTTGGTGACCTTGCTGGGTTATGTTTGCCAGGGAAAGCTTTCTTTGCTGAGTTTCGAGCACTTTTGCCACAGAAGACAAATTAGACCACGTGTGCCTGTGGGACTGCGAGTTGAGCAGGAGAAGAAAAGGAGGGAGGAGGGATAGGAGCAAGGCAAGGGAGAGGAAAAAACCCAAATGCTGTTGTGGTTTTCCCACATGGTAATTATTTGCTTTTTAACAGCAATACGAAAAGCATGCATGGCTGGAGGTTTGGCACTTCCAATGGTATTCAGGGGCCACTTTGTGTTCCTCTGCTTTCCTGAAGCATGTAGAAGAAATGATGCAAGGAGCCTGTAGGCAAAAGGCCTCCTCCTTGATCTCCGAGCCCTTTCCCTGCAGCAGGGGAAGCACAGTCCCCATACACTCCCCGGGCAGGGCTATCCGATGCAAAACTCACTGCTGTGCAGGCGGCTGACAGGACCGCAGCACACTCTGCCCGCATGCCGGTTGGCTGCATCAGCTGGAATAACGTTGTGTGACACAGTCATGCTCGGATCCTGAAAAATAAGGCGGCTTGCTGGATTCTTTTACATTTCTAATAAGCCGTAAGAGAGCCAAGCAACGTTAAACTCTATCTGCCTCAAGTCTCCGCTGTGCTGGGGGTGGCAGCAATTCCCAGCTCCAGCGTATAATCTGGGAATGCAGCTGCACCCTTCCTCCAAGTAAGTGTCAGGACTTGCTCTGTCAGCTGTGTCCCAGCTCTGTCCCTTTATTTAGCATTAGGGCATTGTCTGGCAGCTCCCAGTACTGGATGCCCAGGAGAGGCTTTGGGGAAGGCAGGGTGCTCTGGTGATCCGTAGATGTTGCTGGGAGCACAGGTAGGGCTGTGCCAGGCACTGCTGCGTATGGCCCTGCAGGGGTAGGGAATAGGAGCACAGATGTGCAAAGCGCAGAGCTCAGCTGCTTTGCAGGGACTGAATACGGAGATTCAGGGAATATTCGAAGTTATGAGTTATCCATAATTCATTATCGCTGAGGATGAGCCCTCTGGATACTTAGCTGATAAAAAATATATTATTTCAAATGCATTATTTGTCACGTTGTGTTGGTTTCTATAAGGAGGCAAAGGCCGAGCTGTACAGAAAATAGCACCTTTTGGTTATTTTGTTTCTCTTGTCTGAGGCTGGGAAGGCCTAATGTTGTTTGAAGAATTTTGTTTCAGAATTTTTACTATCAGCTAAAAGCCTTTTTTCTTTGGACTTCCTCTCAGAAGAGTTAAACTTTTAGGGTGAAGAACAATATAGTAATCTTAATAAGCTAAAAGGTCAGTTTGAAGATGCCTGGTATGTAAAGACTCAGTCTAATTAATCAGTTTTTATTGTAAGCAAGTTTAGTTAACAGCAGCACATGGAACATTCAGATGAACAAACAATAGATGCTTTGTCATAGTAGTAATGTCAAAATATTTAAAACTGTAGTCACTTTGAGTCAAATGAAATAGTTTTCTGGAAAATTAATAATTTAATCCCTACTGAAATGTATTAATGAGAGTTTGAGCAACTCTGTTTAATTTAAAGAAAGAAAATAGAAATATTAAGATCTCTTACATTCTAAAAAGTAGAAGACAAATATTAGAAAAATTATAATTTCAAAATAACAGTCAATCTTTTCTGTTTTAAACCATGCTCAGTCCTTCTTCTCTTCACTTTCCCCTTCCCTCTCTCAAATTAACAAAATTAAATATGAGTTTGTGGAAAGGCTCATTGTCACTGAATATATGTTTTCCTCTCACATGAAATCCAGGCAAAAACACTTGCCCATCTTTAGATAGAGCATCTTTTTTAGAGCACGTCGGAGGAAGCAGCTGAGCCTGCAGGAATTCCCCTCCAGCCTGGGTGCAATCAAGGGATTGAGGGGTAACTAACTGCCTTGCAATTTTGGCTCTGGGTAAGTCTCTGCCCACTGCTTATTCATGCATGTCTACTTTTAACAAGTACTAAATTGGGAGAAGCTAAAAGATGACCCTCAGAACAATTCAGAAGTCAGGAGAGGCTGTGCTGGCACATACAGAGCAGGGCAAGCCCAAAGGCTCTTGCTGTTACAGCAAAGCTTCCAGTCTCTTATCCTGACTTGTTATGGAAAAATCAGCACAGATTTAGATTTCCCAACCCAGCGTTACAGGGTGGGAGGGATATTGTATGAACACAGATTCGCTCTCCACACAATGAAATAGGACCGCACTTTAAGACAGAACTATCTTGTTATTCTGTATCTGTATAGTCCCCTGCTCAGTGGGAGTCCCTGGCTGACTCCAAGCCCTACGGTTTTGTGAATAATATCAACAACAATAACCATTCTGGCTATTTCTAGCAGGAGCTGGGAGTGTAATTGCCAGTTGCACATTTGATAGCACAAAACTGTTTTGAAAAAGCGTAAGAAAAAAACACAAAGCACGTAGAAGAAACTCAATTAAAATCAGCGCTACACCCTCCCGAATAGGTTCTTCCCCATTGCTGGCTGGCTGTTTCTCTTCATGATTCCTCCATCTGTCTGACAATTCTGCATTTACTTTCATTCTTTATTAAGATTCTTAGTAGTAAAATGCTTTAACACTTTTGTCAAAAAGATGAAGTCTTAGAAGCAGGCAGATTTTACAGATTTTTATGCTGGTAAATCTCTGTATCATGCTGAGATACGATGAAGAGGCCACTGTTTAATTTACACAGGTGCATAACTTAGTGAACTGTGAACAAAATACATTTTTATTCCATACTCATGGGCATGCATTAGCTTTGAATACATCATTTATAAGATACAACCTCGATTTCTGGTGATTTCTATGCCTTTTCATGAAACAAAATCAAATATTTTATTTTGTTAACTTGTGCTGGAAATCTTATTCAGTACCCTTTATTCACAGCCTTCAACTGCAAATGAGCAGCAGTTGTGGCATAACCTTCCTGGGCCATTCTGGGGGCTTTGGAAGTCACTTGTGTGAGATGTGCTGTGTCCCCAACACAGACTCAGACTGTGGTCTGAAGAAATGCACTGCAGTTCACCAAAATATTCGCCTATTTCCTTTGATTCAAGGGAATTACATTACTCACCTGAGTAATTAATAGGAATGTTTAATTAATAATTTTGCTTTCACATGAGGTTTGGGTTTTTTTCTTTTTTCTTCAGGAAATGAAAAACTTTAGAAATATTTTCAGACGGACCAAAATTATATTACTTTAAACCTATGCTTTCTCAAAGGATCTGCTAATTTAAGGGTCTCTCACTGACCTTTCATTGACCTTCTCCAATGTTATATTGTTATGTCTAATAGAAGATAAGGACAGATTAATAATAACCAATGACTGGAGTACTGAGTCAGGACTGAAAATAGCAAGTGCCCTATGCAGGTCATGTCATATATAGTGTATGCAAACTGCGAGGAGACAAAGAAGATTAGAGAGCTTAGATAATAAATGAAGAGGAAATGGATCTAGTCCTCTACTTTTAAAGCTGGATTCATATAAAAACTCAAATGCACCAAAGATCTGAAACAATTCAGATATGGATAGTTGAAATAATCCCAAGTTAGTCCAGGATGGGGTTCAGGGTTAGTTCAAAGAGAGTTCAGAGGAGCTTCCAAGCACAAATTCCCTTTTCCCTTTATCCAGATACTCCCAGTGGGGAGCTCCTGAGCAGGAAGGTCACCCATCCTAGTCAGAACCCAGATGAATCTGGTGAAAACTCAGTTCACCTCTTTCATGAAGGTAAAACCACTTCCTTATAAACAAGAGGAACAAAGCAGTCATGTCACTGCACTGAAACGTGCCTGGAGAAAACGCAACATTATTCTTACAAATATTTTTATGAGAGATTCAAATTAAGATACGTTGTCTGAAAGGCTTTCCAGCAATTTTCAGCAGCCAAGGGGCTCCTGTGGAACACTGTGGAACATTGCGGAACCTCTGTGAGTTTGTGCAAGGGGCTGCTGTTGACTCCCTGGCAGGGAGGCAGGTTCAGGGCTGCTTGGCAAGTCCCTTAGGGTAGCTGCCACCAGCACCCTGTAACTGCCCCTGCACAGAGCACGATAGCTTAGTTTTCCCATTCATGTATACAGTTAGCATAGGCAGAGTGTCAGCTGTATCTCTGAGTTTGTCAGCTGGAGTTTCTCAGCTGAGAGGGCTCTAACCGGAGCACTACGGTGTCTGTAGATATGCCTGCAGTGACAGACCTGTAGGCTGCTTGATCAAATACTAAAATGTGATTTATTTCCCCTGGTGGGTCTGGCATGTGTGTTTCAATGTCTGGAGTACATACTACATTATTATTACTATTAGTGCTCAACTGTGTCTTTTAATAATCTCCTAGGAAGCAAGGAAAAGGGTGTGTGTGAAATGACCAAAATTGTCTAAAGACAGTTACATACAAATTACAAAGTGTTTTGTTAATAGACTGCAAGTAGCTCTAATTATAACAAAGCATAAATACAATGCTGGGGCTGTCAGACCTCTAGGAAATAACAGAGTTTTGACTTCCCAAGAAAGAGTTTTGCTTAGTAGTTTCTGATCCTTATGCTTACTTGGGTTGTGTGCAGGAAGTGCATGAACAAATCCCATTCATAAATAAGGGGATTTGTGTGCCCACCTGCCTCCCCCCATCCACCTCCCCCAGCCCCCTGCCCCCCCACCCCCTCCCACCCCTGCCTCTGACTCCCCTTTTTCAGACTTTGCTCTTTAAAGTTTAGCAAACATGAAAGGAAATTGTTAAACTCTGGTAATTACCCAAGGATAAAAGTGATGTACTGTTTCAATCAGGATTTCATTCAGCTTTAATAATGACAAACCATGTCATTATTAATGGATATGAGGATGGACTGGGAAAAAAAAGGGCTTTTTTTCCTTAGCCACTGTAAGTTTTTACCACTTTTCAAAAAGAAAAAGAGAAGTAAGAAAATAGGGAAATGCACCTACATTTGTGAAAGAGTTCTCACTGATCCACACTCCCCTGTCTGAAATAACGGGAGTCAATCTACTTTTTTCCAAAATTGCCAAACTAATTTAAACTCATTTCAAGGGTCATAAAACAGGCCATCAATGACTAAAATACTTACATACTGATCACAAAATCCAAAGGTAAAGTAAGACAAAAATTGAGTTTTACCACATACGTCACTAACAAGGTTACTCAAAAAGATGCTGGAGCAGTGCAGAACTGTTGTAGGTAACAGGAGCTAGCCTCTGCTGAGAGGTAAGAGCTTCAATAATGTCTAGAAGATTTGTGTCTTCTATTCTTATTTGTGTCCAGTGATGAAGTAGCATCCTAATTATTGAAATTCCTTTGAAAATACTGACCAGAATAATAGTAGTTGAATAACTCTGTGGGTGAGGGCAGCAGAATCTGATGTATAACATATAGGGCTCTGATCCAGGAAAGAGCATAAGCAAGTGCTTAAATCCATTCCTTTTCAGGAAAGAATTCTGGCACATGCTAGATTTTAAGCATATGCCTAAAGTTAGTTAAGCATATGGTTAAATGTTTTCTTGAATGGAGGCTTTCCTGATTCAAGGCTTTATAGGGCAACGTATGGCATTTTTGAGGAAACCTAAAACACTCTCACTCTTCACAGAGAAACTGTACAAATCTTTTTTGAAATACCTGATTTATTGAATTCTATCAAGGAAGGATAAAGTTTTAACATAAAACCTATGAAGTGCAAGAGCAACAAAAACAAAATATTAATCTAGTAGGCTCTTTCAATAAGCAGACCCAGATCCCCAGAGTTTTCAAAGAAGAGAAATTAGTCCCTAATGCACTCATCAAAGAGAACAGCAACGTTACCTAGTGTGTTTTGTATTAGTCTTTCACTTTATCTCCTTTACTAGAATTTTTTCGTCTTACTTTTTTTTTAATATTTGGTGAGAAATTAGGTCATGACTGCAGACAGGGTGCACACAAGACATGTAAGTCATAAATCTCCCTACTGCAAGCCGTTTTCCATCCTGTTCTCAGTTTATTTCTATTTTGTTAATAATAACCCTACAGCCTAATTCAATGGAGTAATGCAATGTTTGACTGGGGCTAGCCTTATACTGACTCACATGATGAGCTTCTTAGGAAGTGGAAGGAGCCTTTCCTTCCAGCTTCTTGCACTTGCTGGTGATGGAAGCTAGCGCAGGCTTACTCAGGAACTCATGTATTGCCAGACTGTGAGCCATGTACATGGATGTTTATGTGTGCAGGTCAGGCTGCAGCTCCTACCCTACTGACCAAGCACGGTGACCGAGCCAGCCGTTCCCCCGAAATGTCCCTAATGGAGGGAAAAAGGGAGGAAGGACAGGGGAGTGGTGAGGTAGAGCAGAAGCAGGCAGGATCTGCATCACTACAAACCCTCATAGCTGTAGGTTTGCTATTAGGTCTGATTCTTCTTTTTTTCTCCCTCACAAATCTTTTGAGCATGGCCCTCATATGTCCCGATCCAGAACTTAGCATTTTTACACGCTGTTAGATTCCCTTTCAAGCTGAGTCCTATTCAGATAATAATAACTTGGCTGCAAGTCATGTGGGTGGCTGCACTTTGGTTTGATCAAAGAAAACAGTCATCTCTTAAAATGTCAGTTCCACTGGATTATTCAAGAGGGCACAGGTTTATTATGTATATTCTGTTCATGGCCACTCCTGCTAGCAGAAGGATGCTGTAGTTTACAAGCCTGAATTCCATGTTGGCTTTTTGATTCATGCCAACTCAAGACAAAAAGGGCCACTGAGGAAAGGAGGGAGCTTCTCTACTGGTTATCATTATAGCATAAATCTAACAAGAGATTTAATTTTATTACTAAAAATATTTTTTGGCTTGCAGATTTCAGCTGAGCCATTCTTAAAAGCTGGTTATTCAGGCTGCCTATCTGTGTGTCTCTTTCTCTTCTTTGTTGCCCTCAGGAAGGAGATCTCTGGAGGTCCTGGGGAGCCCAAGGGATTCAGAGCCAAAGATGACTCAGGGTGCTGTTGGTGGATGGGGAGGATGAGAGAGGAGACACCTGTATCCGGTTTCTGAAATATGCCTTTCAGGGCATATTTCTGTAATAATGAAATTTTTCCTCGTTCCCTGAAACTTACCAAAATAAAAAAAATAAATCTTAAATCTTCACTGATGTACAATCAAGGCCCACTACGAAAATGAGAACTGTTACCTCACTAGAGACAAGTCAGTACTGCTGTGACACAGGCATCCACGTGAGTTATTGACCACACAGATTCAAATCAATGTCTCAATTAGAAAAAGGAAGGAGCTGAAGCAATTCCCTCTGAAAGCCCTAAGCAAAATAATGATTGTATTGGGGAGGTTGTAGTTTTTGAGGGGTTTGGACAGGAATCCCAGCCTAGACTGGGAAAGCTTTCTAATGAAAATGTGTTAGAAATGGACATAACCTTATGAAAACCTCCGGTTTTGCTCTCACCCATTGGCATTTTCTGATGAAAACAGGAAAACATTTAGTAGAAAACCACCCTGTCAGCCTCAGCTGATAATCAACATCAATAAATTAATGTTCATCCCTCTCTAACATCCCTCTACCACCTCCACGTCTGCATAGCAAAGCACTGCCTGCAGAACAAGTGTAAGAATACAAAATACACCCAGCAGTATGTCCTCTCCTACTTCCATTAGCGTGCTGAGAGAGAAATTGGCCATAATTTCTGATCACCATTTCTCTCACCCCCTTTCAAAGCCTGTTTGAGCTCCCTCAGGCAGTAGTAAGGATGCGCTGATACCCAAGGTATTTTTTTCCTTGAGGAAGAGGGAACTATAGCAAGAAGTGTGGACCCGAGGCCAGAGAAGAAAGAGGAAGACACCAAAAATCATTGTCACTGTCATTGTTCCTCTGCCAGCACTGGGGAAGAGACACTGCTCTTCCTTTCTCTATCCAAACTGTGGGCTAGTCCTCCTAATATAAATGGTGTTTTTTGTTCAGGGTGTTTTTTTGCTGTTCAGTTTCTGCCCAACTCTATCTGTTTTGCTGTGGCTTGGGGTAGCTGACTATGCTAAAATGAGACAGGCCAAGTTGCTTAGAGATAAGGAATAAGGAAAAAGGATGATGAGAGGAAAGAAAAGAGGGAAAAACACCACTGAGAAAAGCACCATAGGAAAAAACATAACAAAACAGGGCCAGGGCGACTCTGCGGTCATCCTGGGGTCAGAAGGACAGAGATGTAATCAGGAGAAGGAACAATCTGAGGAAAATGGAGGCCAGGCAGAAAGAGGAAGAGAAAACCACACTGAGAGGCCTGTGAGGGGGAGGAAGGGTAGCAGAGAGAGGCACAAGAAAGAATTAGGTGGGCAAGGAGGTCTGAGACTGAGGGAGGCCATTGTGGGTCAGAAAGCTTGGGGTGGCCCCAGGATGATCTCCCCAAACCTGGGAGAAGCAAAGTGAGGGGCACACACGAAGAGAAACTGGTGCAGTAAGGAAATGCCTAATGCTTTTCTGTTCCTTTCCAGCCTATAAACAACCTTCTCTACTGCTACCCAGCCCTTCAATACTCTTTATTACTGCTATAAATAATTTTCAAACCAGAATGGGCAGGAGATGACTTTGAAACCAAATATGGTCTATTTCTCAAAAGGGGGATGCTTCCTGGGAGGTGAAGAAAAGGGAAGGGGGGCTAGGAAGGCTCTTTAAAAGAACAGTTACAGGAGAAAGAAAGTAAATAGTAAGAGGGACAGATAAAGATAAAGGGAAAAAGATGAAAAAGATAAAAGTGATGGATGAGAGGAAGAAAGGAAATAGAAGGAGCTGAAATAATGAGAACAAAGGAAAAGAATAAAGAGAAGGAAGCAGAGAGGAGAAAAGCATACATCCAAATGAATACCTGGAGGCCTTCATGATTAATATATTTTCTTTTACTGTGAATAAATTTATACTGCACTTAAATAGTACAGTGAGTCACCAGTTACAGCTTTTCAGAGGAAGATGTCAGATTTGAGATTTTTAGGGTTAAAATCATCAGACTGATAAAGATCCATTCTCAACAGTGTATGCTGTGACCCAGCTTCAAAATTAGTACTTTCCTCTACTTCGGTGTACATAAGCAGAAATTAAAGTGAGTGGAAGGAAACAAATCTTCTTTCAGTTGTACCTCTAGTTTTCAATTTGAATTTCAGATTAATTAATACCATGGTAATGTTTCACAGGTATAACTAGATTACAGAATTTGAGGGAATCTAACCAGCTTTACATTTTAATCTTTCCTGTTAAGCAGAAGGATGGAAAAAAAAAGGGGGGGGGGGGGAGAAAAAAAAAAAGGAAAGGAAATAATTATGTGGTATCTTCAGCTATCTATATTGCCCATGGCATGGATATCAGTCTTGAACAATGTATTCAGACTTTATAACCTGAATGTTCTCCAAACAAATAATACCTTTAAACAGCAAACCAAACAATAGAACAAGCTTTATTCTGTTCTTTCCTTTTCAGCAGCACACACAGCAAAGGAGACATAGGAGGAAATCAACTGTAAATGGCATCTTCAGTAATGAAGGAAAAGCTGGATATCCACAAGTCTGTTTCCTAGGCAACTGAATGGAGGGACAATCAGAAGCTCTCAATTGCACCCCATTATAGATATTTTCTACACAGACCAGCACAAGGAAGAAAAAGGTGATTGGAAAATCTTCAGCAAAAATCCTCCTAGAGCACTTTGAAAGCATGGGGGAAGTGAACAGATACTACACAAAATGGCTGCCTCCATGCAGCTCCTGATTGCAATCATCTTCAGAGCAGTAAGAAGAGGGATGACAGCAAAATCACGCATTTAAACATTGCTTTCCCAAAGGTCCCAGATTTCATCCCTGACTCCAGGGACGGGGCTGCACTGACAATTACATTTTACAGGAATACCTCACAAATGGACTTTGACATTGTGTAGAGAAAGATTATTCTGAAAATCTGCATTGTAAATTCACTGTCTATGTTATACTTTGGCATTTTACCAACCTAATGGTCCAAGATTGTTAATATGACCTGATGAACCAGAGCTGTTGCTGATCCACTAATATCACTTCCCTGAATAATTTATAGAAGGTACAAACTTAGGCAAATGAAATAAGCATATGCCAAGGGAGTTCACTTTTTTCTGCACTGGGTAATCTCTTAGCACCAAAAGTAGCAGTATATGCTTTATTCTGGAACATACTGGGGAAAAAATATAGATAAGCATGTACTTAGAGGTTAAAAATATTACAAGATACCAAATCTAGACAGATAAATGAATGAATCTAGATGAGTCATATGGACCTCTTCCACCCTTAAATGTTAATTTTACAATACTAAGTATCACAGCTACCCTGGACATCCTAGGTCACAGGGGTCCTCAAACTACGGCCTGCTGGCTGGATATGGCCCCCCAGGGTCCTCAATCCAGCCCCCGGTATTTACAGGACCCCCCTGCCCCCCCCCCCCCCCCGGGGGTTGGGGGGGGAAACCAAGCAGCCGCAGATGACTGCCTGCCACTTCATCCGCACGCCGGCCCCCTGGTTAAAAAGTTTGAGGACCCCTGTCCTAGGAAATGCTCTGGGTACAGCCCAGCTAAGGAAAGCCTAAGTTGCTTGTTACCATGATTTTTTTTTTTATCTGAGCCAGGGGCCTAATAATCATCAAAGCAGTTTGCTCTTGCTGATGACATCAGCCCAGTCTTTATTTTAACACAGATAGAATGAGTAAGTGCAGTACACCGAGCTGAGGTGCACCCTGTCATCTAATCTGCCAAGCCTTTCCTCCCTTAATATGATCTAGGAAAAAAGAAACGGGGGGAAGGGGGGGAGGTGCTGAGAAAACCACTGCTTCATTTATAAAGAAAAGCCATTATATTTCTTGATCTGGGCTAAGCGAGACAAAATACATCCTTCATACTGCAGCAAGTATT
Source organism: Falco rusticolus (assembly GCF_015220075.1). Taxonomy (NCBI): domain Eukaryota; kingdom Metazoa; phylum Chordata; class Aves; order Falconiformes; family Falconidae; genus Falco; species Falco rusticolus. The sequence continues at coordinate 64,722,902 of NC_051192.1, forward strand.
AGCAGAGCAAGTACAGGAAAATCATTGTCAATACTGACCAAGTTCCTTTAATAGGGATTGCAAACAGTCCAGCAGAATAAAAGGGCAGAGATGGGAGGGAAATGCTACCAGAGAGGGCTTCTGGATAATAGGAGGATCCCATATTTTCCTAGAATTTCAGAGTTTTATACATTTGTGTTCATTTCCTGTTTGATCTGATTTCTCGCAGAGGTATGGTCTATTTGGCAAGGGACCAACTTAATGTCTTTACCCTTAGCTTGTGTGAGGCGCCTCAGTTGCAGACTAGATATGTTTTGGTTCATTTCCAGGGATTTTTTTTTATTATTATTGCTCTGTACTTGATTGGTCTTCTTTACTGGGTGGGGTTAAAAATATTCATATATATTAGAAATTTCATGATAAGATGGGAACAGCAAGTGCTGAACACAAAACTATTGAGGCAGAACTTATTAAAAAATATGTGCAGGAAGAACTCAGAAGGAAACAGAACTGAAGATTTTTGTGAAAGTTGTTATATATGGAAGGTCACTACATGTATCTTTTTGGTGTGGAGAAACTTCCTTAAAAGCATCAATATTTAGCCACAGATAGAAATGAACACCAGTTTTAATTAATAATTCTGCATTATTATTTCCTTTAGGGTGGCAAATCTGTTGGATGGATAGGTGAATTCTGGCAAAATAGTTATCTTCTAAAACAAATAAAAAAAATCTTTGTGTGAGAAACTTTTAGTCTGAAAAAATATTCCAGAAGTACCCAACCGTAGCATTGTATCTCAACTGGTGTGCAAAACTTCCACCACTTTCTATCTTCACTACTGAAAAAAACCCAGTTATTTAAGCTTAAACAGGTTGTAGGAAAACTGGCATTTTGACAGCAGTTCTATCAGCAACAGCATGATATCATATCCTAAACATAGACCAAAACAAGTGATTGGACCAAAACTGAAGCTCTCCTCCTGCAGGTAGACAGACCTTCTCTTGAGTTCTCTGGAACGGAAAAATCCTTTGTATTTAATTATCTTCTCCCAGTCACTGCTATCGTAATTTCTTTTTCATCTTGTCTAAAAGTCCCAAAAGTGTTTCTTTTTAGCAGTTTGATATAGTTTTCCAGCATCACTATGCCAGTGTTTGTACAGCTTAGACATATTAATGATATCCCCATGATGACTCTCCCCTTCATCCTCATGGAGAGAAAATTCATACCTAGGGAAGTCCTTCAGCCCTCATTATTTCCTGTTCTTTCTTGCTATGGCATGAACTGGATGAAATCTTGAAACCAAAGGGAACAATATTTCATTCAGGGCTAAAAAGAAAGTAATTAAGCTTACTTTTGGAAGAAAAATAGATGAAAAAAAGAAGCCCATACCCTAAACATGGCCATGGAGCATGGACAAGAATGGCCAAACCACGCACGGCTCTGTGAGTGGATTAACTCTCTGTAGGTTGTCTCCAGAAGCACAAGGCAGAATAATGTGCAGTGGATGTGTGGAAGCATCTAGAGATCATGTAGGTGGAATAATCCAAAAAGCTAGCTAGAAAACGTTTGTGCCATGTTCCTGAGAGAAAATCAACAAGGAAGCTTTTGGGCAGGGAATCAGCTGGAAAGAAGTTTCAGAAGAAAAGCAAGAGTTTTCAAATGCTGTTCCTATTATAAGGGTGAAAAGAACATTATGCACATTATTCAAAAAAAAATAGCTTTGCAGCATGCACATCACTGTTTCGCTAAAATCATCGATGGGTTTTCCTTGAAACCCCCTTCCAAGCTCCTCAAAGCTCTGCTCAGGAAGGATAGTGTTATTAGCACAGCAGGGAATGGCTTTGTTTCCAGTGTACCTGGCAGGCATTCATACAGGCACACGATGACATCAGTCACAGCCAGGACCACACATGTATATTCACATGTAGATGTAAGTCTGTCGGACAGCCAATACATATGGTTTATACCCTTCTCCCTCAGGCAGGAATGAATCCAGATATTTTTAAGTCTGGACATGCATATGGCCAAATATAATGATATTCCTCGTGCAAAGGAAGAAAAGGAGAGACTTAAATTTTTCAGCATGTTCTCCTTATTTCCAGCAGTTTTCCTTTCCCATTGTGCTTACTCACTCTTTCCCTGGTAGAATGAAGGGCCCTCCAGGAACTTCTGTCTTCTCTAAAACTCAGATTAACCCCCACAAAGTCACAAAGGCTATTCATTCATGTAAATTGTTCTGCAGTGACCAGCTGGGACAGCCAGCTCACATGCATGCAGTGGTTGGCAATACTTGCTTAGATAGAGCAATTGGACAACAAATTCTACAAGAAGTAACAAAGATTTGCATTGGACAGATTGCAACCTTCAGATTATTATTCACTCACCTCAAGAATTAAACAGTAACGGGGAGTGAATAAATTCATATTTCTCACAGTTGTCTCGAAGCTAATGTCTAAAATAAAAAAAGCAGCTAAATCCTCTGCATAATTACCAATTGTCCATCTAGGTTTTGTTACAATAGGAACCGTGACAAAGACCTTGGAAACCATGATTCATGAATTTTCCAGGAGCAGCCAAGTGCATCACCCTCTGAAAAGAATATAAAGGAGGAAAGTTTACATTTGTCAAAAATGCTGGCCATTAGCATGCACTTTTCTTACTTCTTTGTAGAAAACTAGCAGTAAAGCAGAAAGTATCTACGTCGAGGAGACAGTGACTGTCAGTCATCAAATGACTGCCTCTGGTTGTGCCAATCTCATTACTGTATATGATTTTTAACACCAAAAGAAACCAGAGTGACAGTTTTAACAGAACCTCTCCTTTAACAAGACATAATTGTACAATATGGAAATCCAGGCTTTGACTTCTCTTTTTTCTCCTCTTTTTTTTTATTTTTTATTAAGTTGAAAAAGGGAAAGAGAGTGGAGATCATTTAGCTTCACCCAGGATACCCTTCCTAATTTCTAAATTCCTGATAAATTTTTAGAAAGGGTAGTGCTAGATGGCTATATTTCCCATTTCCCATTCTCAAGGAAATCCACAGTGATTCTAGGCCACCTATTTTAATTCAGTTTCGCTTGTTGCATTACCTCAGGGCTTGTTTTTTTTTTGATAAAGTGCTCTCATACAGTGATACGGAGTTGTGGCTTTGTGTTTGTCAGAAGGCAGCTTGATTTATATCTCCACAGTTCTCCAGAGGTTTTGAAAAGATGACCGTATGACACAAATAGTGAAATTGCCTGCTGATAAAACCTACTCTTATATTCTGGCACCAGCCAAATGGCATAGGCTAGATTAAAAAGAAGGTCATGTGGTGACCTGCTTACTGAATCCATGACTATTTCTCTTTGAACCACATACTCACAGATTTCTGTTAGAGGCGAGGTCCTTCAGGCTGGGCCCTGTGCAGATGCTTTTGAAGCTTTTAAGAAAGCTCAGAAAGCTTACAGCCACAATGACACTGCTGAGAGTCCCCCTCAGAGATACGTAATCGTGCTCCAATCTGCATTTTGTTTGTGCTTCCCCCCAGCAATTAATCTCTGGGTAACTTCTCTTGCTCTAATTTCGAACTTCTAACGTTCCAGGAACCAAAGAGCTTTAGAACAACTGTTATTGCTTCATTTTACTACAGTGGGGTAACAGGTTTTAAATGCCATTATTATTTATAGGAAAATGGGTTTAGATATTTTATCTGTCTATAAAAGAACATTAATTTTGTCATTCTGTTCCTTCCACCAGCCCTCATAGTTTTGCAGCTAACTCTTAAGATACTTAACTTCCCACCAACACATTCTGCTCCATAGACCATATACATTAATGAGCATTAGAAACTTTTCAGAACTGAGTCTGATTTTTCTCTCCCAAGAATTCTTAAGCTAGCCTTGTATTCTATTTGCCTATCTTTCTAGGTGGCTACTTTAATACACGCTGTACATACTTCAACATGCTAGATGAACACTCTTCCAAATGAAATAAATTGGCAGCTGCTGTTTCAACATTCAGGGGTTTAGTCTTGTCATGTACATTTAAGGCTGCTGTCTTAGCAGTTTTCAGGACGAGCAGCTATTCACCTCCAGAGATGCTGAATGGACGTACACAGTGTTACGTGGCTTCGCGGTGCGTCGGGGGTTATGTCAGCGCTGTAATGTACAAACTGCCAGGCAAGGCAGCTCTGCCAGTGTCTGTCTTTGGCATCAGTGCACACTACTCTGTATTTGTTCATGACGCTGGGGCTCTCGTGCATTGCTAAACTTTTTGCCAGATGGATGTCCAATAGCTCCAACAGATCCCAGGGCAGAGTTATTACCCAAACACTGGCAGAATCAGCAGCTTCTCCAGTGAGTGGCAAGACTAATAAATCCATCTGGCTGCTCAGAGCCCAGCAGAGCAGCGGCTTACATGCATTTATACACACCAGTTTGCTGTTCTGCAGTACAAGTCTTCCTATTATAGAAAGCTATCCCTGTATTTTATATGAGATCAAGATACAGGCTATTCACATACCTCATTCCAATCCTTTACAGAGCAGGCTTCTAAAAGTTCATCCAAATCTGGGACAATATCTATCTGATTGCAAATCATTCCACAGCTTTGTTAGCGAATATACCTCTAAGGCACAGAGAAATATAACCAGGACAGAAATGAAGCATTTGACTAGCTGGACCCCAGAGTGTCAGAACTGTATAACAGTCTGTGAAATACTGCCAGTGCAGGCTTCTAAAAAATAAACAAAAACTGCATAGAGTAGTGAATAAAAAAAGGGTGACAAAATTAACCTTTAAAGACAGAACTGAAAACCAGATACATAAGATATTACCAGCTGAGAAGCAAAGTTTTCCAACAAGACTGGCTTTTAATGATGTCAGGCTTTTAATTGCAGTGCTGTGGAACAAAAGTTATAAAAACAAATCCTGCCTTAGAATTTACCCACTTTGAAATGTTTCTCCTGAAGATCTTAGTGTATCCATATCTCATTTGATACTGATTCTGTGACTATATAGGTCTAATTTGAATCTGACCAATGATTTGAATCACAATGATCTTAAAAGGCATCTATATAACAAAATTATTACTAAATCAGCTGACAGTAGAATTTTATTTAGGCTAAGGCCATATATGCAACTATGGTCAATTCTATACAATTTAAAACAAAAAAAATGCCAAATTGTCATCCCCACTTCATTTGTTGCCCACAAAACCATGATAGCTGAACTGTAGCTGTTTCACACAGTGATTTGAAAAAGTATATCTCTTACACAGACAGCTATGTTTATAACAATGATGACACAGCAGGCAACATTGCCTGAGAACAGAAATTTTGGGAACCACCATTTGGGGTGTAAAATTGCAAGACTGAAGAAAACTTTTCTAAAAGGTAAAGGTTTAATTCTAACTAGATTTTTAGTGCTTTAGTGATTTAGATTTAAGATTTTCAGCCTGACTAGAGAAGAAAGCTGGCTGCAGTGACCTCCAACAGCCCCTTCCCAATGAAATCTTTCTGTGGTTTGATTCTGTGAATGATCGTCTGAATGCAAGAGCTCTACCACATAGCCTGTGAACACAGTCGACCACGAGGACACAACTCAAAGCTAGATGTGTTAGCTGCCAAATAACTGCCGCACAGCTTTGGAAAATGAAATTTAGAATACGAATTTTGCAGCTGTTTCCAAGGTATGCCTACTATTAAAAAATAAAACCATAAAACTCACCTAGCCATGTGTACAAACCCGGAACGTTCCTGCTCTTACCTGGTCACTGCCACTTCCATTCTCTACAAGACAGGCAAGCAAGTGACTGTGCTTTGACTCCAAGGAGTGCCCCACAAAGAAAAAGCATCCGCACACAGTTTCAGGAAGCTAAAAAAGGTTCCAGGGGAATCCAGCATAGTGCGTGAATTACTAACTAGATAATTTTATGCAACTTTTCTTTTTCCCCAAGAAGTTTGAGAAGGACTGACTCAAATATATTTCTCAAAATTTATTAACTGGAATCTTTTTGCTTTTCTTCATGGTTGCATATCTTCATATTTTCTTCAAGCTTGCATATCTGTTTTGGAGTTACCTTGGTTTGCAGGTCATGTTTTCAAGTATGACCTCAAGACATTTGTATTTGGATTCTGCAATCAACCATTAGATAAAAGATGTGGCTTTAAGGGCCTGGTCGGTTTCTAGTGAAAATTCTTGAAAAGCGCATTTTTTAACACAAGTGGATTTACATGAAGAGTAGGGATTGAAGCACAGAAGCCTCTAGGTCCTTGTTAGTACCTCATTACACAGACCATGCAGATCTATGCCATGACTGCAGCCCATGACTTGTAACTCTTCTTACATGAGGGCAGTGTCCACTCCTGAATCTCATGTGACTTGAGCATCCCAGCCTGGCTGCCACTTTTACTTCAATTCAGAACTGAAGTGCTTCATCTGTTGTGTTTGAACATATATAAATTTGCAACCCTTCTTTCTTTCTTCCTTTTTTTGTGTTTAACTCCTATTCTTCCATTGGTTCAAATAAACATCTTTCACATGGGTCTCGCTAGACTGTCACTTACTCCTCTTGTAGTTCTCAGTCAGCACATTTCTAAAATTAAAACCAAAAGAAGTTATCTCTGAAGTCATTGTAATCTCAAATAATCTGAACTGGTAATCATCTCAAATGTAATTATTCAAATCTGCTCTTCACAACCCACTGCTCTGGTACAAGGCTACCCTTGTAAGACAGGCACTTCTAGATGTATTGTATTGTCTCAAACCTGTAATAGGAAACACCAAAGTCTGGGGATTTTTTTCTGCTTCTTTCAGCTGATCTTTATGGTTTCTCTATTCTATGGTAATTCAGCTCCTTTTTCTCTTTTCTTACACTTTTATTGTTTTCAGGGGTAAGAATACTGCCATTTTTACTGTATTTCATTGCCCTCTAAAGCTAAAATGCATATTTAGGTTTCATTGATACCATATCTAGGCCTCACTGATCCTGTATTTATTTTTTGAATTATGTTATATGTCTTAAAAAAAAATAAATGCTTTAACTGACCAGGAAAACAAACATGTCCCATAGTAATTCCTAGATGTCATTCGGTAGGCTGCAATCCTTCATTCTGTAATTAAAATCTCTGGTTGCCCTCCCAAACCAAAGAGCAGGACTCAGGAATCAGGTGATGCCAGAGGGTTCAAGAAGAGAGACGCAGTGCTGGGGACATTGACACTATTGACTCTTCCAACCATTTTGGTTCCAAAAAGTATTTACAATACCCATTGGTTTTGCTCCTGTCCCTACTAAAGCCATAACAGTCATTTTACAGGATGGATTATTTTCCCACAGAAATAAAGCTGGCAGAAGGGGAATAAAAATATGCTGGTTTTCAAAGGATGAAAAATATTCAACAGTGTGCAGCACTTGGCCCTTCATTTGGTCACCTGTCACTTAGGAAAGTTAAGATTGGTAAGTGGCATCAAGGGATTCATGTTCAGTGGGATCCTTTTGACTTTGTAGCCTCTCAACTTGCACCAGCATCTCACTCCTTCCATCACTATCAAAGGCATGAGCTATATAAGAATTTATTGTCTGACAGTAGCATCTCTTAGATGAAAAGGCCCCATGTTAACCTTTAAAATGTCAGTCTTGGTAGCCCATGTGTCTTGGTGGTTGATAGGACTGCGAGTAGCGTTCAAAACTATAGCTAAACCCCTTCATTTGCACTAAAAGCAAGACTAGGATGGTTTCCTCCCCCCCTCCCGGTGGTACACTCCTCTGCTCACTGGGGTGGGTGAGAGCCCGGCTTTCCATGGGCAGGCTGCACAAATGCATTCCTGCTGAGGAAAGTAAGGAACAAGAAAAGAATTCAGCCTGAATCACAGTTCATTTCCTGGCCAGCTCCTGGGGCAGTGCTCACACATGCTACCCTTTATTTAAGAGAGACTTCAGTGTTACATGTTAGTCCTTTATTCAGAATGGCAATATCACAGCCAAAAGTAGTATGAGATAATAACAGGTATCACACACTGCTTGTGGTTTCATAGTACCCAGACTCTGCCAGACTAGTTGGATTATGGGCAGTTTTAAGTTAATAAAACCAATTTGTTTAAAAAGAAATTACCCATTTGGCTCTTGTTGATCATCCAGTTGGTCTTATTTTTCCAAGAGGCAGAACACATCTGCATCCAATTAGTATATTAGTTGGAGTGCCTCTGCACTGCTACATTACAGTTCCTGTGTGTGGCTTGAAAAAATATGTAGGATGTAAACTCTCCTCTCATCCTGTTGCAAATCAGGAGAAGCTTTAACAGAGCCACCAAACCCAGGGGGTGAGGGAAGAAAGAGAAGAAGCAGGGCAGTGAATACCGACAGCATTCGGTTCAGCTCCTTGAGCTCAACGAGGTGTGGGTTTGTTGGGGTTTTTTTGTATTAAAGGTAGATCTTAAACTTGGTTTCTGAAATACCAGGTAAAGCCAAAATCTTTTATTATTTTAATGGAAGTTAGTTTGGGCTTTGCATGATCATAGAGCACCATTAGTGCAAAAGAGCAGTACGTTACTGGCTCTATGCTTGTGTTTGCTCTCTCTTCATCCTTCCTAATCCTGCTGTGGTATATCAGAGACACATAAATATCAATGAAAGATACAAGTAATACAATTAAACCAATGCAACAAGCTGTTTCGATGATAGTTTGAATTTAACTCTCTCACTTATTGTATAACCTCACTCTTCAGGTGTTACAGACAGCCTGTGAGCAGACCTTGCAACTGCTCGGGGCTGAAGGTGGAGTTCCACAGGAGTCAAACATCTCATGGCTGTACTAAGGGATAAGCAGCACAATGAGCAGGACAGACGTTGAAAGAGTTGTAGGATGAGATAAGCTTCAGGCTTCAGAGGTTGTTAGAAACAGAGGAGGTGGAAATGATGGGCCCCAGGGGTACGGCAGGGGATGAGAAAGAGCTGGAGAGTGGGCAGCTTCCTTGTATCGGGTGGCTCTGCCGAGACTAGCAGAACTGGATGGAGCTGCCGTCCTTTGCCCCTCGGGACAGCAGTAAGCTATGAGCTCTGCATTTTACAGGGCACGTTAAGAGACTGGCGGAGCTGCCTGTGGTCAGTTAACCTGCTTTTATGCAGGCGAGGCTTGGGTACCTCCCCGGACTGGATGAAGGCTTGACAGAAATGCTGCCCCCCCACCCGACTTCCCTCCTCCAGCCTCTCAGTTTGGTGATCCTCCTTCAGTGTTTCTCTCTGGCATGCTGCCCTCCCTGCCCTAAGATAAAGAGAAATCATTGTATAAACTAAAGAGCAGAGTTCTGTTATTGCCTGAATGGCATTGCTCCCCCACATGTACTCAGGGCAGGGGGGTGAGGACTGAAGTCATCATCTCTGCTCTGATGGACACCTGTGTGCATCCTGCAGCTGCAAAGCACCCGGAGGGCGCTCCTTGAGGGAGCCTGACTGTGCCACTCACCCATGGAAGTCCACAAACGCTTGACTTCCATGCACACAGAGCACACGGGCTTTTATGGGCAAAGTTCTAATGAAAGCAGCCTCCTTCAGTATGTGGCAAAAAGAAGCCACAAGAGGAACCACGACACAGGCTCTAATTGGGTTTTTGTGTTAGGCAAAGGCTGGTGTTGCTCAATGCACATCATCTAAAATTCAGGTGCTGAATAAAGCATCTATCAGACTTCTTGGCTCTCAGTCATTGTGGAAAAACACGCTTTGTCAGGAATAAAAAAACAGCTGGGAGGATGCCCTGAGTGGTTGAGACTTCTAGGAATGCAGAGACAGAAACACTTAAACAGCTTTACACTCTGATTGTGCAATCTGGATGCACATGCAAAAGAAAAGTACCAGAAGGTAATGAAGTTTCTGACAACAGCTGGTGCTAAAAAACATTGGGAGCAATTCAGATGCTTACACTAGGTGCTTTGTGCCCTTTTAGACACTGTAGGATATCCAAGAGTGATCATTCCACACTGAATCATTCCCTTGGTATTTTTAATATGCTTCATTTAATATTGATGAAGGAGGCCAAGAATGAAGCTGGTATGGTTACAAGCCCAATGCAGCTAAGCCATACATCATGGACCAAAAATTACTCTTTGCTTTACATACCCAGTCTAGCTCCTTCAGAAGTTATCACGGAAACCAGAAAAATAATTCCTTCTTCAAAGCCCAGAAAGGAGGGGTGTGAGAGCATCTGTCCACAACAGATGCACCCCAGAAAGAACAGACTTACCTGCTGCTCCACAGAAAAGTAAAAGAGAAACACTGGGGTGCATATAGCAGCATGGGGCAGCAGAGAGATAAAGAGCAGGTATTTTTGAATGGAGGTAAGCCTGAAGATGGTGGTCTTCCTGTAGTGACTGCAGATGGGTTTACAGTAACAGGCTTAGGCTAAAAGGTCAGACTTTTAGGTAGCTAATGGTGTGCAAGAGCTCTCCCACCAAATGAGCATCACCACACTTTAAATTATAAATATCAGAGAGGCCATGTCATTTTAACATTGTCAATTTTTTCTTTACTTCACTTGAAAGAAGATGATGTGAAAGGCTATAACTTTGAAGGGTTCTGGCATGAGGCACCTGGACCAGCTCTGCTCCACAGAGGCTCGTGTTCTCCAGGGCTGGCTGCCTGGAAAGCCGCCACTGCAGGAAGCCAATCTCCATCAGGCTCCTCGCCTCTGAATGGTTACTGAACACAAAAAAATGAAACTGAAATCTTGTTCCTTTTGGTTAGATGAATTTCCTGATAGGTGTCAGGAAATGTCTGAAGTGTAAAATAAACTGTTGTCCTTTTTTTACTTATAGTTTTCATAACGGATTGTAGCAGAAAGGGATATTATTTTTGTAATTGGTTTACTTTCTTTCTTTCTTTCAGTTCCCACAGGTATTCACATAGAAACAGGGCCAAAAATTCATTTGAACAACCCTTCCTGTTTTTTACATGCCACCTGACACGCATTAAATTGTGCAAAATAGCTCATATTTAATTCCATATCTAAGCAAATTGTGTTAAGTGTTGGGTCGTGCATGCCAAAGTCTATTAAATGCAGTGGTTTGTTTCGTCCTAAATTAAGGCAGTCTGGGAAGATTGAACACAAGAAGAGTAAACCTATTCTTGTGACCCACTGTAGGCATTTACATAGAAATCCACCTAACCTATGTCTCTGGATTCATCTAATGAATTCTAAAACTGCAAACACCCATTAACTAAAATGGGGAAGAAAGAACAGTGAAAATGGAAAAGCCGATAAAGGAACATTTCAGCTATTAGTTAAAAATAGCACCTGCCTCAATCAGCAGCTATTTGTTTGATGGGAGAAATGGATGAAGCAAAAGACAAAAAGAGAAATTTTCTAAGGTTAAAATATAACTATTCGCTCATTTTTTACCATAAGAAAATGAAGATTTGGCACATGCACCCCAGTTGTGCCTATACCTGTCTTGCCCAGAGTGGACAAGGTGCAGGCCAAGGGGAGAGGGAAGAATAGGGATGGCATGAGCCATGGCACTAAATCACACCGAATATTGTTGCACTGTTTCAGTCTCTTCTAAAGATGGTTGCTTTCTCCCTAAGAGGATGAAATAGGGTGAAAAAACCTGAAAGGTCTAACTAAGCTGTTATTGGGGCAGAGACGTTGAGGAGGGTGGTGGCTCCTTCTCTGCCCACTCAGGAGATGGCAAGGAGTAACACACTTTACTAGGATTATGGCTAGGTCCTTTGTGATAAGAATTTTAGCAGTCTCTAAGAGATACAGGGTACAAAGAATACGAACATCTTCTGTACCTTTCCGTACCTTGGTGGCTCCCTTTCCAGTAACTGCAGGACAAATAAAGGTGCAGAAGAACCACTGTTTCATATATATAGCCCAGTTGTACAGAGGTGTAATGCTTCCATCAAATTCCAAGATTATCTCCGAATCTAGAGGAAATCTAACTTGGTCTTATTAACAAAACACACTTCATAAAAATAAATAAAAATAAACAAACAAGTTAATAAAAACAAAATTATCTTTCATAATTTTATTTTATTCTACAAAACTTTATTCTGTAGTCTTCCTTCTTAACCACAGGAGACTGCACTGTGTTTTTAAAAACTGTCTGGCAGGACATTAATAGAAAATAGTAGTTTGCAGTTCTACATTTAACATTTAATATCTTCAAATTATACCATCTTTTGCTGTTGAATCCTTCCTAACTTCAGAGGAATCCATCTAATGAGAAAGAATGGTTTTAATTAGTTTTAATAGCACTGGAATTTCTACATAGCTTTATTAACAGTATATGCAGATTGCGTTGAAAGTCCCTGGGCATAAAAGTAAAATTAGGAAGTACAAACCAGAGGTTAAAAATAAGTTAAATATACCCCTGTAATGGACCAATTTGTTTTCTGTTAGCACCAGTGATTCTTCAAATATGAGCTTTTTCCTATTAGTTGAACCACTTGAAAAATACATGAAATTAAAGAGCAACATAACATGTTGATCTTTCTGTCCAGTGGTCCTCTGAAGGAAAAAATGTTATGATAACCCACCATTGACCAAAACACATATCCTTAGTGGAACAAAAAGAAAAAAAAGTAAAAAAAGGAAAAAGTAAGTAAAATCCAGGCTTTCACCATGTATAGGAAAGGTAGGTCTATTTGACCTGGTCAAATACCTTCTTGATATCTAAGCAGCCGATCAGTGACTTTAACTGCATCAAGGTGGACAAGTGGATTTCATTACATTTTGCTTTCATCATTATCAGAAAAGTTTCACCCTTTAATAAAAACATTGTGATCTCATTTTATTGTTTCCAGGACCTACTACTTTTCTAGTGGCCAAATTTAGAGGCAGAATTTGAAATCTGCTTTTAAGTAAAAAATTTGGTTAGCATATCTAGCTGCACAAAATGTTTTGCAATTTTCATTTATGTCTTGGGCTCCCTGGCTGCACTCTAGAAAATCTTGTCATTATTTGGCTGTTTTATCTTTGCCTACAGGTGCTTTGAGTGGTGGAGTGTCATTACATTCTGAAGAAAGGATCTTTAGGCAGTGCAATCAATATAACATTACTTTGAGGGTTATTAAAATTTTTAACCATGGAGGATATTGTTCAAAATATGGACCTTTATAAAAAAAGCAAAACCCAAAGAAACATTTAAGATTAAATGATCAACATTTATTTTCTTTCCTGGTGACTACAGTATCTGATGGTAGATCATCCAAGTAGGCCATCCATACAGTTATGCTCTTTAGCAGGTGGTTGCAATTATTGTTGTGTTTGTTAATATGGTGATGGTGGTGGTGTTATCAACAAGGATTATAATCAAAGGCTCCCTAACAAATGCAAGCACTAGTGAAGTTTACATTTATTTGCACATTTCCTGAATTTACTATTGTTTGGCACAGAATAGAACTGAACAAAATTTCTCTCATAGTCTAGTAATTACAGAAGTCTCTTAGAAAACCAAAGAATATGGCTTTAAGTCATTGCTTTACAGAAGACTTGAATGTGACTCTCCAAGTGGATGTCTTAAATGCTGTAGCTGGGGGAGCTAGTCCCATCTCCTTCTTTCAATGCTGAACATAAGTAATGGGATTTAATCACCTATTGCCAAAGGTTCTGAAACCAAACAGGCACCAGACTGTTTCCCTGTTGCTCAGAGTTATCCAAGTATTTCTTAGGTTTGTTTTAATGGCAAGAAGGTTAAAATCATGAGTCCCCAGAGGTGACCAAAGCTGTCTGTCCTGCTTCTGGGGTATTGCAGACTGACCCAGCTGAGCAAGTGGATGGCTTAGTTCTGATGGCTTCTAGCAACATCAGGAATTTCACGTTAAGTAGCTTAGAGATAAAGGTGTGGTTATGTATGTGTGTAAATATATATATATATGCATGTATTTACGTATCATACATATATTTATGTAACAGAAGAGGGAGCATTACTTACCCCTGATAATCTGGTTGGACAGAATCCCCCCAATGTGCAGGTGTATTCTATGCCTGATCTGGATGCACAGTGTTAAAACTCACTTTCCAAGACTACTGTGGGGCAAGGATAACTTGCATCCTATGAATCCTATAACATCCTAGATGTTCCTGTCCGTGGCAGGGGGTTGGACAAGATGATCTTCAAAGGTCCCTTCCAATCCAAGCCATTCTATGATTGATTCTATTATTTGTCCATTATGCAGCCTGAAATGTGAGAGTCAGGGCTAAGACAGAAAAATGGAGAAAGTTTGCATCTGATGTCAACCTGTCAAAGCTGTTGCCCAGATTTGGTGCACATTGAGTTCACGCATTTTCTCCCTGTATTGGGTGTGATGCTCCCTGGTGCATAATGCCATGCTTAAAGGTATTCATTCCTTGTAATCCTTCCTTCACTCCCTCTTGCCTTTCTGGCACAAGCCAGTTCTTGCTGGTGGATTAAATCTGGATTGTCAGTTCCTCACTGGGGACACACTCTTCTCATACTAGGAACTAGAGCTTAAAACTTGGGCTGGGGACTCCAGGATGCAATGCTTTTGTCTATGGCAACATTGAAGTGGAGCTCTTTGTGGATGCAGAGGAAGATTTTCAAAGATGAAAATGTGAATTTTTTACCTAGCTCCAACTGAAAGTCTGCCTTTGAGATGCTCTGTCATGAAACATTTTCAATTAACAAGAAGAAAAAATCACATAAAAAAGGTTTTATTCCAAGTAGTAGTTTGACAGCAAATTGATAGTTGCACAGTCTGTTTTCTTCCCTGTTGGTAGAAGTGTTTTAGTCTTCTGAGGTGCTGATATACAACACAACTGTCTTATTGCTGAATATACCAGCAATTCTACACTCATTTTCCTGAATTTCAGTATTTCAGCAATAGTTCAGATAGTATTTTCCAAAGAGTTATTGTTACATGCACTGTAAACCACAAGTGTTCTATAATTTCATGATCTATATGGGAAATCTTAGTCCCTACATGTCCACATACAAACTTACTCATCTATGCCCTTGTATGTCTTTGAGTTTTGCTGCAGAAAGCATTTTGTCTCTGAGTAAACAAGCCAGGGAGTTAGGATACGCTTACAGTTTCAGATGCCATTATAGTCAGTTTTCCAAAGGAGGATAAAGTCCCAGAAGATAATATTGGCTTTGTGATCATATTTTTTTGTGCTGTTTGAATATTGCTTTGTGGGATAATGATTGCTGCTGATAACAAACTGGCGTTTCTTCTCAGCCTTTAGTGTTTTTTTTCAAAAGCATCTAGGAAAACGCCTGGGGAACACATTTGCCATTTTTGAGGCTGGTGCATAAAATCAGAACTTTTGTGGTGATAGTTCTTTCTTTTCTTACATATTCTCACTTCCAAAACAGTTTAACAAGCACCTTGTGACTCTCCAAATGCACTCAGTAATCCCAGCAAATGCTTAAGCTACCCAACAAACTGCAAAGTCCCTCATGTTTGTAATTATCCCTTCCATGACTTGCTTCAGCTCAAAAAGGGAGACACATAGGAAAAGGGCATCATCTGTCATTCATCTGTCAATGTAAACAGTGTGTGTATGCACCATAGCAAGGAACTATTAAATATATTAAACAGTGCAATCTTTAAAAGCGGAGGACAGAATCATCTTGACAACAAAATTCTCAAACTGGCATCTTACATGAAAGGACCTTCTACAGCAAAAGTTTCTCCTTTGAATACTCTGCATAGATTTTCCATCCTGTAACCCACAACAGACAGTGTTACTCAGGTGTTTGTGTCTTTGTGCCTTTTAGTCTTGCCTTCATATTATTTGACTGGGAAACAGTTACCCTTTCCCAAGGCAATGGTTAACAGCCAGTTCTCATTCAGACTACCTGGTGCTTTCTGATGTGCTGTTATCTACTAGCGCTGATTTGTTTTCGCTTTCATAGTAAGCCTTGTGTCCTTATCTATTATATATCGGCATTAGCATCCAATCCTATAGGATTTATGAAGTTTACTGACAGATTTAGGAGAGTGCTTAAGTCCTCACCTAACTTTAAGCTCATTAGTTCTAAGCATTCAAGTGCTTAGGAGCAGACATATGTTCAAGAACTCCACTGATTCTTGGTGATAAAGCCTTCAACACTTAGTGGCTGGCTCCAGGAGCTCAGCTTCATCAGCACTGTGGAAAAGAGCTCTAGAATAACAATGTCGGATCTTTATTCTGGATTCTGCCCATAGTTACCCTGGATAAGGTGTGACACATCTGTTTCTCCATCCTTTAAAGAGAGCTAAGATTATATATGTACACATATAAATGTATATATATGTATAATATGTACATTACTTAGTATTTGTAATTAAGTCAATAACACATTTGTTCAATCCTCTGTTGTACTGAGCAGAAGCAGATCTGATTAGAAGTATATATACCTTTGAGACTAAATTGAGTTGTTCTTTTCTTTCATTTATTATCTACTATTGATAAAATATAGTTGTTCCATACTAAAGTAAAGATTATCTGTAGATGATAAAGAATATTACAATTATGGATAATAAATAGAACTGGTGTTTTACCATTCAAGCTGGCAGCAGAAATTTGAAGTGCAGCTATCACTAAGGAATGTAGCAGCAAGGAATGGATACATCTACTTATAAATACTTGAGGCCATGAAATACTTGAGTCAATCTTGAGTCACATACCAAATCCTTGAACGTTATCTTTACACATTACAGCCAAAATCATAGTTGAAGTCGATGCCACTCTGCTAGATAAATGAGCTGAAATTTCATTCATATTGTTTTATTTACTGAGTTTTACTTTTCAGGAATCTAATCTAAAGAGAAGCAGACATTTGAAATATGCCCTCCTTTACCACCCTTGTTACTATAATTGCTGTAGATTGAATTAGAGCTCCCATCTTATCAAAACACTCCCAGCAGCTCCTGTTGTGATATGAACATTGAACGAAGTTACTACAGAATCATTGCATCTTGGCAGGAATATTAAAAATAAATCTGTTCTTTCTGTCATGTATGACCTTGATATTTAACAATGAAAATGTGCTAAGTGACTGACCAGAATATCAGTGTGCTATCTCTTGGCAATATATGAGGGACAGAAAAATGTTTCTGTCTGTGTATAAAGTGTTATTTTAACTATTTCTGAATGAGATGGGTAACATTTATGCCAGAAGGTTTGATATGTCAGCATGGATACGGCTGACAGTGAAAATGCAATGCTAATAAATGTATAATGCTGACCAAAATATTATTTAATGGAGACAGAAGCAAAGGGAATGCTCTTCAAGAAAAGTCAGAAAAGCCTTAAAACTGCAGCTGAAGCTAGAACAAGACCCATCTTCAGAAAGAAACGTAGAACGTTTCTTGTCATGATCATAAGTATTGAAAAAGGAAGGGGCACTGTAGAATTCAAGGTACATATTGGGTTTGGTTTCATGTAAAAAAATGACATTAGGGTAGTATCAACAGCAAGAGGAAAATGAACTCCCTTTATTGTTTCAAATGTTGTTGTTGGGTTGCTCTCCCACATTGTCTACTGTGTTATTTTCTTCCTCTTTGATCTTGATTCAGCTTCTATTAAAGATAACGCAAACCAATGCAAACTGAATCAGGTCGGGGTGGATAGCAGGGTGTTATTAGCACCAAATTTCCTCCTTCATTTGCAGCTGCCATCATGTGTATACCGAATGCTTCCTTGTCACTTTGTAATTTGAAGGCACCCGTCTGTTAATTTGCTCCCCAGATGCTGCTTAAGGATGTTATTGCTGTTGCATGCAGCCTGTCATTTCAGAGATGCTCAGGCTTCATTTTGGCATCTAAGGAGCTGGAGAAGCCTCTGCAAGCTCTGGAGGTTCACAAACAGAGAAGAGTCTGCAGGCAGGGAGCGTGGTTTCTGGGCAAGCTGGACGCAGTCAAAGGATGTGGTTTTGTGGATGGAAAAGAAGCTGGATGGAGCTCAGGAGATGGTCCTTCATAAAGCCCTCTGACAAAACCCAGAGCCATGGCTATTGATAGTGCTCTAGTTTTGAAGCTGTTACAAACTTAGGCATAGTGGTGGTTTTGTACCAAAGGAATTGCTTAGTGAAAAAGGAAGAAGCAGTACAAGAAGGATCCTTTCATGAAATAATGAATAGAATAAGTTGGCCCCAAATATTTCTGAAAAAACTCAGGCTTTCTGGGATCTCAGAAACCTTAACAAACTCACTATTTGAAATTTCTGTTGCAACTGAATCATCAAGTGAAATGGATCCTACACAGGAACTACAATAGAACTTAAAAGATAAAAAACTCACAGATGTCTAAAAAATGTTGTATCAAAAGCAAGCTAGCTCTTTCAACAATAGGATAACCTTCCTAAGCCTTGGCTTAAGCAATAAACATACACTTTTTTTCTCTCTTTTTATATGCTAAAGCTGCCTGGCTATCTTTAAAATCTGTTTTAAATCTTCAGTTTCAACAATAGAGCAACGTATTTTCTTCAGAGAAGTCATGGCACTTAGAAATGAAGGCAGTAAAAAATGAACAGCATTTGTGATGTCCACCCTTAGTCATTCACATTACATTGCATGTATGTGCATTAGGATCAATTAAATGAAGGCATGCCGGCCTTCCAACACATAAAAGAATTAGGCAATATATTAAAAGTAGATAACCTTGTTTGCCTCCCACTCAACCTTTCTTCATCATTCTTAATAGCAAACATCTAGCTATTGATCAGTTCATTTTAAATGCTACTAAGGTAAATGCCATACTGCTTTGAACTGATGAAAGAATTGAAGAAAGACGAATCATAGTAATTGTGGCATGTTGAGGAATGCAGATCACAAGAACTGAACACAAAAAAAAGTGCCTAATGTAACCATTTCTTTCATGTAAAGTCTTACAAAAGAAAGAAAACGCATGTTAGGGCAGTCAGAGAAATTTAACTTAACTCAAGGCAGATTCCTCTCATCTCCTTCGTTCTGCCTTTGTAGTAAGGGCTGCAACCTCATTCTAAATCAATACATTTTCTCAGGCAACAGAATTCCATCATAAATCATCATTTGCACAATGTGTTTCTGCTAATAAATCTGCAGCTAGAAGGGATAAAGAGGAAACTGGTTAACAATAAACTGTGCTGTTAAACTAGGGCCGAAACAATATAAAACACAAGGTTATTATTTACACTTTTATCTACAATATGGTCTCTATCTATGTCAACTGTTGTGGAATTAAATGTACTTTCCCCTGCAAATAGCTGTCTATAAAGTTGAAGTTGATGCTCAAGACAGTGCAAATGCTGAAACCAAACTATTCATGAAAAGATGAGGTTTAATGTATATAATTTAGCTGTAAACCTGGCCAACTGCATTTCGAGCAGATTCTTCAACAGTCTCTCATAGCAAGGCAAAATTTGACATAAATACATATTTTGTGGCTTGGATCTAAACCTAAGGAACTGATTACCCAATAGACTAAAAATTTCCTTTGAAACCTCAAATGCATGCTCAATATAATCAGTTAAAAAGCAAAAAACACCAAACTGGGTAAAAAAAAAAAAAAAAAAGTTGTTGATATTATAAACTAACATAGACTATTGGTAGTCCATGGAATCTGGAATTTTGAGGGTTATAAATTTCTATCTGAAGCAGAAACAGTTTTTTAAAATATGTTTACACCTTGACAATTCAGGGCCCCCCCGCCCCAATCTAAAATTACTAAATGCTAATGTAAGAAAAGGTTTTCAAAACCACAACTGAAAATTATATTCCATTGGCTTTTAATGACAACTGAACCCCAAACTGCTGGCAAAAGCATGCAGAAATCTTTGTCATTGGACTGGATGGCTCAGAAACCCAGAAAATGGGAAGAGGTAGGTATAAGTCCATAGACTACACTAACTTCTCTTTTTGCCTTTGAAAACCTGCCTTGTGGCCTAATGTGTCCCAAACAACTTTGTTGCGTGACTCCTCTCCAAAATAAATTCCCCCTCTGACACCTTCATTCCTCATTATTACTACCCATACACGTTTTCCTGCTTCCATACTGCAAGCAAAATTATGCCTCAGCCATTTACTCCAAAGCAGAAAATGTAACTTCTAAATAAACTGGTCCATTTTCCAACAAGTTCAGCATCTTTCAACCCTAAATTAGCAAAGGTATTTCTTGCTTATGAATCTGAATAAAGACTTGGGAGGTTGTGTTTATTTAAATCTTGGAAAAAAGTCTTCTGTCTTGGTCTTTCATTCTGTCAGTTATAAACCAGTGCACATTATAAAGTGGGTGTTTAAGAAAAAAACAGATTCTGCCCAATTTATCCATGTGGAGGAATGGTATTGCACAAGTAAACAGAAAGTATTCAGTTTTCTCCATTAAGACTTCTGTAGTAGTCAGTGAACATAGCTCCTAGATTTTTTTTTAGTGTTAACATATCTATTCAGCACATTTCTGTTTTGTTCAAACATTAGGAAAACTCTGATACTTTTGTGCCTACTGTCACCGTGTCTGCCTGAAAAATCTCTGCGTCAAGGAAACTCTGTGCAGCTCCTACAAACAATTTCTTTTTTCTTATTCAGGAACTAAACAACAGAAGTCCAGTTCTGGGCCAAATATTGTCCTTACTTGATAAATTTGTTAATCACTTCTCACATCTTGTTGATTCAGTGTCAATCAAAGGCAATACTACTGCTCACATATTTACGGATGAATTGTAGCTCTAAGCATATGCGTAAGTGCTTTTTTGGATAGATGCCAGAGTTGCTTGGGTCCTTGCCACATCAGGCCCCTTGTGAATACGTTTTTCTCACATGAACCGTATTTTCAGGACCAAAATTTGCATCTTTCAGCACATTGACAGCTATGCAACTCGGGGCACATGTGAGCAGGGGCTCTCCTGTGCCAAGCACCTTTGACTTCTTCCTGTGCACAATGTTGAGACAGGACCTACAGATATTTCAGGATTCAAAGGTCAGTAAGATTGGAGGATCTATCCCCAAGTGAATGCAGCTGTCTATGTTACCACTAAATATTCCACAAACACAAAAGAAAATGTATTTGAGCACTTAGAAGAAGAAGCTAGACATGGGTATATTAAAAAAAAGAAAATGTTCAAAGCGTACTTTGATTAATAATTTAAAAATTGCCTGGGTAACAAAATTTATTAGGCTAATATCAGGTTAAATCTTATACCTATACTCAGACTATCCTACTGTGTCTGTTTTGGCAATAAATTACAAATTTATCAATTATATACAACTCTGCAGATTTTGCCTCATGTTTTCTAACTATTTTTGAAGGTGTGGCAGCCTTGTCTGAGCTCCTGAGCAAACAAACCCACATCACTTCCACACCCTATATGCAGTGGGACTGCACTGGACACCTTATGCATATGGTATACAGTTGCCAGCAAGCGTGATGCATCACAGAGTTGATCTACACATGGTCCTAAGAGATGTTCAGGACACAGTGGATTAATTTAGTGCCATGCCCAAACCTTTAGTCATGTCAGGTATCCCCAGCCATCAGCTCCATACATTTTGGGAATTGCATCTATGGGCAACGCTGTGTAAATCTGCATAAATAATGGACGGGACAATTAAATCTCAGGTTTCAGATCTAGCCCCTGTGGGACAGGGGCTTTGAGTTTCTGGCAAAATATCCTTTCATGTATATATTTATTCAATGCACTCTGCAAATGTAAGGCTGTTTTATATGAAGAAAGCTTTGGGGATTGCCTTGGGTACTAAATCCTAGGCAGTGGGTAGTACAAGCCATCCATTCTGTTGGTGGAAGAAGAGCCCGACTTAGCCTGCACCTGAGGCACAAATATCGTGCTCTCTTGGAGGGAAGGCCCATGTGACATGAAAAATGCAGAACAAAGGGATTTGGGGTTTGAATGATTACTGAAGAAAAAGAACATTAACAAATACCCCCCTCCTAGCACGCTCAACTTTTAGACAAAATGGAATATTCTGTAAAATAGTTAAACTACTTTCTTTCAGTTGAGGGAGTGATGGTTTACTAATAATGCATTAATTAAGAGACAGGAATGTAATTGAAATACCTTATGGAAATAGCACTTATTTTTAGAAAAAAGGTCAATGTAACTAAGGTGGTAGTATTTCTTACAGTTTAGGAAGATAAATTTATGCAAATATTGACTGTAGTCTCCTTACAAAACATAAAAGTGTATCTGAAGTTATTTTGCCTACAAATTTGTTTCAAGCCAAATCTCTTCAGTGTTCTTTGAACTCATAGGATTCGCTGTTTATTCCACTTCCTCAGGAACAGTTAACAATGCTAGCATTTCTGGTACAAATCCTAATTCTTATTCTTTATAGTGGAAGGGTATCATGAAAGCACAGAGCACTGGAGGGCTCTGGAGCTTAGAAAAATAACACCTCATGATAATCTCATTTTTATTTATTAATACAATTTTAATTTTAATGACAGTGAAGTAAAAAATGTTATATATATATATATAAGATCAAAAAGAGGACCAGAATACAGAATATTTCATTTTCAGGATAGCAAATTATTCACTAGTTTCAAAGTGCTGTCGTAAAGGTAGAAAAGATACATACATACTCTAAAGGCATCGATGTCTTTATAGAGTCTAGTGTATATATTGCTTCAGACTCCATCCGGGTATGCAATGGTGACGCTTCCTTCCCACCGGGGTCAATACAGCTCTAACGTAAATGAGAGGAAGGCAGGACTTGGCCAGCGCTCTGTCACATGCCATACAGTAAATGTGCCATTCCAAAGCTCAGCTAAGCCTCCTTCTTCACTAAATCTGTATCTCTGCTGTCTGCTGAAACTGGTGGTTAACAGACTGTGAAGCTGGGAGTGAAGACGTGCTATTTAAAGAAAAAAGGTTTAAGGTACGGTAGTAGCATGTGTTAGATAACGGTAACTTATTTAGGAGTCTGAGCTTTCACTCCATGTTCTCCATTTCAGGAAACTGACGCTCCTTCACAACTGAAGGTAACACATTTGGCAGGGCAGCAGCAAACTGAGTGGGCATGAATTTCTCAAACCCTCTTACTGGTCATCTTTCATCAGGGCAGAAACTTGTTGAGAAGATAAGGTGGCAAAATCTGCCATGCTTCATTCTCTGATCTGTAGTGGACCTTGACCTACAGCCATGTCAAACGGGCAATCCTTCTGAAGGTCTGATCTGAAATTTTTATTTGATCTTTGGTGATATTTCAGCTGATCTTTGACAATAATGTTCATACACAATGCTAATCAAGAAGGTTGTGTGTATGAAACTGTTAAAAGAAAACTTTGATTTGAAACACCTCAAAATGGTTTCAGCATTTTAAGGAAGCCTCTTTTGACCTGTTCAACCCTGGAATCACCGTTGCTTTTGAGGAGTTACATCCCACATATTTTTAATCAGCTTCCAAAGTCAAAACTGAAGTAGAACAAAGCTTCAACAAGCATGAATTAAATATTCCTAATTTATTTAAATTAGCTGTAGATCTCCTAAATGAAATAGAAAAAAAAATGCTCATTTCTGTCTTAGTAGGAGGGGAAAAGCTAAGACAATGAGGGATTTAACAGTGTTCTTTTGATAGAATGAAATATATGCTAATTTCTCTGAGCTTTTATGTATTTTTCATTGATCTGCTGGACTTTAATAGGGATTTTCTTTCTTTGCCTCTTTTACTGGGCAATGATATGCAGCTTATAACCTCAATCAATAAGCCAATGAAATGATTCAAGACTATTGAGATTTAGATTGAGATTGCATTACACCTGACAAAAATTTTACCTTATTGTATATTTTCTTCTTTTGAATGTCTCTTCGCTGTTGACAGCACTGCTATACAGGAGACTTCCACAAAAATTGCTTTCCAGTTTCGTGCAGATTAACTATAACAAAGGAGGCTCCCTGACAGGTACTGTCTTTCCACCCTATTAAGAAAGTTATTTTTCTCTTTCTGCTATAAGAGGGGTCTGAACCACAACCATGAATCCAAACACTCCCTAGTTTGGGGTGAGCTTGGATCCAAACCAAGATTTGCAGCTGGGACCCATCTGTAGTTATAACACAATATTGAACAAGTTTGCAGTGGTGTAAATTGGCACAGTTTCATGGACTTCAAAGGAAGCGTGCCAGTTTGCAGGAGCAGAGGGTATGGATAATCTTACCTTTGTGAAGAAAGAAATAAAAGAGGCTGAGGAAATCAAAGTAGATAGAGGAAATATGAAAATCCAGATCAAACTGAAAAACAAAAGGCCTTGAAAGTTAGAAGTCTAGTGTGATGCAGAGATGCGTACATGTTTGGGATACATTATAAAGATACTTTTAAGTGCTTGGCCTTGTCTGCATTGTTGCATTTTACGCCAGGGAGTCCTTAAGAAGCAAAGAACCCATCATTTCTTTTACTAAATTTCTCACAAAACTATTACTTTAATTGTCATCTTTCTTTGAACAAGAAAAAAAATCTAGAGCTTCTTTCAGACTCCATCCGTAGTATTCCCTCTCCAGACTAACAATTCTGTCACTGCTTCAGTCTCAGAGCTGGAGTGCATGCTAATACTCACTGTGATCACCTCTTGCCGCAGAGCATCACAACACTTAGTAATTCTCATCCCTCCAGCAGTTTTGAAAACATTAACTAAAATCCTATAAAATTCTTATAAAAAAGATGAATTATCTTATCCACATTTTTATAGTTACCAATCCTGACCAAAGTGAAATAAATTGACTGAATTTAGAAAAACAAAACAGTTCCCCATCAAGGATGGAGCTTAGAGGTTTTTGTTTCTTTCATCTCTTCCGACATCTATCTTTCACTCTATAGGTCTGAATCTGCATATACATTTTTGTGGTTGAAGATGGATATGTTTAATTATTTGATTTTAACACCCTAGATTTAGATTTGGAACACTAAAAAAAATATTTACAGAGTTTTTATGATTCCTTTATAACAGAACTAAGTCTAAAGGAAACTGTATATAATTTTCACACATGCTATTTTGTCATTATTTATCATGTGTTGTTTGAAATGAATAGGCATGCTATGGCTGTCCCACTCATCTCTTAGGACATGCCTGGATACAAATATTTTACTTCTGTAGGAGTCCCTTAAGTAAAGGGGTTTTTTAATATAAATTATGTCAATCTAATGTAAACAAACCTCTTTTTTTTTTTCTTTTCTTTTTTTTTTTACAGTCTTTTTAAAGTCTTACTGGGAGGGATTTTAGTTTTCTCTTAACTCTTTTCTCCTAGTTTGCCAATTTTAATTTCAATAAAAAATAAAGAAAAAATAAGTAATCTGAAAGCCAAAAAATGCTTTGGAGTCCCCTTAAACCAAGAAGGAAGAGAAATAAAGTGCAAATATAAGCAGTAGCTATATTAAGCCTGACAGATTTTTTTTTTCCCTCAGCTTTTTTTAGAGCTTTGATGAATATGAGCTGTTTTATTTCCTCAGTTAAACACTGCCTGCTTAGTTCTTTACAGGACTTCTGCCTTGTACACTGCACTCAGCTGCCATCCTCCTGCCCGGACCACTGCATGTGCTCTGCACCACAGTAAAGTTTACATGCAGCAGGAATGTTGTGGAAAACACTCCTGCTTGCTGCTCACATAGCACTGGTCCTGGTTAGGTCTGAAAGCACACCTTCCATGCACTTGTTTGCTTCATGGGTGATTCTAGCCACCATGTGAATGCAGATGCATTTTGGAAAACAGACAATGAAAGCAGCAAAGTGATCCATGCTCAGGTGCCTGTGCACTCATGGCTAAGAGGAGGAATTGTCTAGAGAATCATTTAAAGTTAGACTTGGGTTAAAGGTTTTTTCCAAGCACTGTTCAGACACAGTGATATTTAGAAGATGATTGCTGCTAGAAGATCACAATTGAGTTGGCAAGCATGTTGACGAGTCAGTGAAAGTAGGCAAAATAAGCTGTCTTGCTCAAGTTAGTCAATTATAACCTTTTCTTTGTCATAAAACTGCCAGTTGATCTAATTAGGTAGAGACAATGAAAACGCAAAGCTTGGACCGTAGATCTATAACAATATATGCCACAGCCTATGTGCCATCTCTTCTGTCTCTGTAAAGGCTTGATCTGTACCATTAAAGCCTTAGCAAGGACTGGTTTGCACAAAGAGTAAGAAAGCATAGTTACACATCTTAAAATGCCATTTTGCTGTGAATAAAATGTAAAAAAACCCCAACATAAATGATGCTTTCTTACTCTATAATTCTGCTTTCATAAATAAATCAAAAAACCAGTTTCTGTTGAACTAGTGAACTATTTCTCAGGCACTCCTTGAAATGTGGAGGCTCTTTCACCTGTTCATTCCTCTTAAGTGCATCCAGTCTGGCAGCATAGATAACCTCTGTGCACCTGCTCAAAGCTTAGCTTTTCAGGTTACACTTTTCAGCCTACTTTCCTGGGTATGTGCCTGAAGCAGAGTGCAACGTATGCATGTGCATGAAAGAGGGCTCCAGACAGCAATCCTGTGGCACAGGTCTACCCTAAACAAGTAGGAAAAATAAGCGTTACTTCATTTGTGGCATAAACCAGACTGGATAGGGTGCTGTAACACAGTCCATGGAGGCAAGGCTGGGTTGGGAAAGATGAACTGTTTTTTTTCCCTTGTTGTGTACAGTCTAGACAGTTTTTCAGCAAGGACTAGATACACACACAAAAACGACCAGAGGGATACAGCATCCATAGCTGTAACAAATACATTTTATGTGCCAATTGTGTTTTAGAAATAAAGAAATTTTAAATTCCTAAAGAGACTTAGACATCTAGTTGTCACTATCTGCCATTAAAAAAAAATAATAATTGCTGACCCTTAGAAACTCTCACATAATTCTCCCTACAGTGACATAAGCAAAGTACAGACACCAGCCTACAACTTATTCTGGAAGCAAAACTTTCACCCTGCCCTCCTGAGGCTGTCCTAGTTTGCGTATCAGCAGGAAGTATCCCCTGGTCTGCTGGATATTTAGGTGAATTTATCTTATAGATTCTTTGTAGCTGGGACCAATAAAACAGTGCAGTAACAAGAAGCCAGTAACTGAAATGGGTCGTTTGTAAGAACAAACTGCTGCTGCAGAAAACGAGACTGCCCCATTGAAGGAGACGGGTAGGTAATTCTGGAAGCCTACTGGATGCACTGAAAGCACAAGCACAAAAATATTCCAATCTTTTCAGTAAATTATGTAGGTAAAGCAGAAGTCATGCCATTTGAGTGGTACGGTATTAAAAGGAAAAAGTGATGTGGCTACAAGACTACTTAGTCATCTAACTGATATGCAAGGTTTAAGAAAACGAGCATTGAGGAAAAAAAGGGGAAAAATTAAATTCTATATAACCATGTAGAGATAGTTAATTGCTAGATTGATAGATGCATACATTTAGATCTATGTATCTTAGTTTCATGTATGTAGTCTCTGTGAAAAGGCAGCTCGTTTCTTTGGAAAATGTATATGGCACAGCTAGTTTGTCCTGATCTCAGTTAACTGTGTGATACTGTAATTAACTGTGTGATACTATGTTACCGGTGAAATTTTTGCTTAAACTGGAGGAAACCTGATCATTAACAGGATAAAGGCATAAAAGGGGACCAGCCAAGTTTTAGTGCCACCATAAGAACTAGGCACTGGGTGCAAAGTATTTTGCTACAAGAAGGTTCCTACTGCCCTTCCCAGGCATGGATTCTTGGCACTGATTTTGTGTGCGTTTTTTAATGCCCTTGGTAAAAAAAATGAGTCAGTATGGTGCTGATATTTCATAGTGATACAGTGTTGGGAGGGAATATGACTCTAAAGGATGGCTGGGAAGAAGCACACAGGAAGAACTACATGACGTTGTAGGCTGGTATAATTGAAATTCAATACTAAAAAATGCAAGGTCATGCACTTACGGGCTAATAACAAAAGCCTCTGCTGCAGTCTAAAAGCCCATTTGTTAGAAGTGACTGTGGAAGAGAAAAACCTGGGTATATTAGCAAGTCACAGGATAACTATTAACTATCAAAGTAATACAGTTGCAAAAAGGCCAGTGTTAACAGGAGCAGTATTTTAGCACAGATAACAAAAAATTAGTGCCATTGAACAAATGGTCAGTTCTGAGCTGGGAATACTGCACACAGGTCTGATCAACTCTGAGAGATAAACTATAACAAAAACTTGGGCACAAAGAGGCTGTGGTAGGGGAAGAGAACTTATGGCTGCATGCAATGGGGAGCAGTGGGCAGGTTCATGTAGCAGGGAACTGGCCTCAGCTCAGAGACAGTACAAATATAAAAAAGCAGTAGCACACATTTCAGATTAAAATTCAAACATACCTAAAATCAGTAGAGCAGTGAAGCATTCAAACAATTTTTGTCAGTAGCAGGATCTGCTGAGATGGAATTTGACCAAATAATGGAAAGAATTACGTAATATGTATATGTAAGGTCATTTGTAATATGAAGAAGCAGGACCTGATAGCCCACCAAACCTTTTCCAGCCATCAGCTCGGAAGGATTTCTTTCTCTGCAGTCCTCATGAGACCTGCAGTAGCTGCCTTCCCTTCCTGTGCTCCTGAGACAGGACACACTGAGAAGCAGTGTTGGTGTAACATGATGCAGGCCTCCATGGCTCTGCGCCCAGCGCTCTCCCAGAACAAACCCACGAGTTGTCTGTGGCAGCTGCAGCCAGAAGCCTCAGTGCCACAGAGGCACAGACTTCTGCTCCAAAAGGGAAGGGAAAGTCCTAACACAGGAGGAATCCTCTGCACATGGGATGCAGATGGAGAGACTCCCCCCACAGTTCAAAAGAAATGCTCACTTTTGCAAAATGCTTGCAAAGGTGTGAATCAGACCTCTCTGCTGGCTACTTTTCAGGTAATTTATAGCATCAAAACAATTATTGTTGTATATTAATGTGATTCTGGTCTCTAGTCACAATATTCTCAGAGCAACACGTCAGTGCTGCTTTCAGTGATTCCATTCCTTCTTCATATTAACTACTAATATATTTTTTTTTTTTTCCTTTTGCCACAAGCACACAGCTGAAAAGTTTTTTTGTCTGTAAGACTGGACATGTTGCTGAAGATATTTAATCTTTTGCAGAATAATAAGCATTCATTCCAGGTTGGATGTGAGTATGCAGACCTAATTCACTTGAGTAAATCATGACTTTTCACGGGATTAAATGCATAAGGAAGTACTGTTTAGAGTAGGTGAAGTCATGATGTAAAGTTTGACAAACATCAGCAAAATAAAACCAACTCCTCTGATACAGGATAAAGTTAGATGCCAGATGCTGTGAAACATGAATGTACTGCCAAGGCATTCAGTGTAAGGTATGGTTTATATGCCTCCAAAGACAGTTTGTTAGGAAGTGACTGGGGGGGATTAGTAAAAGGATATGAAACATTTTAGATGTAAGTCACTTGTTCAAATCCTCTCCAGGGCAGAAGTGAGTAAGTGCTGGAATTGAAGGAGTTGTGGCTATGGCTGATCTAAAAGTTATCTACGTGCTTAACAGCTTTGTTGGACTGAGGCTGCAAAGTCAATGTTATTTGTTGGCCCGTGTGAAATAAGTTGATGTCCCTGATTCGATCCCACTAAGTCAGCACCAAAGGATTAGACAGCAATGAAGTGCTTTTGCACATCTGGTGCTTCTCCCACTGGAGCATGGCTGAGTGACAGGCGGGGAAGAGCCGTACCTGCCTTGGGAAGAGAGGATTTTAGTCTATAGTGCTGTAAATCTGGCACCTGTCACAAGTACTAAAGCTCACATTACATAGGACAAACCTGGAGCTTTGTTTTTTCTTAAATGTTTTCACAGCTACATCTAATCAATATAGTCTTCTCTTTGTTGTAGGAAGAAGTAGTAATTAACTTTCTGTCCAACACAAGCACACTCTCAACCTGGCATAAAAGTCTGAAGAAGAAGAAGAGGAAAAAGAGTTTTGCCTAAACTAATCAGTGTCCTTTGCCAAATTCACACAATTACTGAGATTACAAAAAAATCAATGTAGCATATCTTCATTTTATTACAAAGAAATACTAAGGCAGTAACAGAAAGTCCAGAGAGACCCTGGTCAGGCATTCATCAAGGTAACACTTTCAGGATTACATGGGTGAAAGTATGTACTCACTGTAGGATTAAACAGCAATGTCACAGTTTTGTGATTTGCCTCTGGAGAAGGAAAGGAGATCAAGAGCTTTTATCGTGTTCAGGTGCAAGCCACAGGAAATTAGGCTTGCTTTATAGACCATGATTTCCTGACTACACAAGCATAACAATAATTAGAAATCTTGCAGAGGAGATTATATACTGCAAATGTAGTTGTTTACCTCTACATCCCTATTGTGAGATGAGTTTGCCAATACCATTAGTTACCCTGTATATTTTCCCTAGCTGAAATGGGAAGAAAAGTCTACACGTTATGAAACTTCATACTTCTAAAGCTGTACGGTTAATGAGGCCAAATAGATGTCATAGGGCAATAAAGGAAATTAATAACTATACAAGAGGTGGCAAAATCCACCTATAACTTAATGAAAGTTCAGGAAACAGTACAATTTCCATGGACATGCCATTGATATATATCTATTGATATGTGTGTATATATGTATATCTACCTCACCTGTACCTATATTCCATTTTCTGTAGCTTTTTGAATGAAAAGTTCCAGTAGACCAGAGCCACCATAACATCCCAGAGACATTAAAAAAATACAACATAAGTCAGGAGTCATATTAAAGATATGCATGTGAACTTATACTTGAGTTATAACAAGACTGGGCATGTAGTGGTTTCTAAGGTGCTGTTATCTGGTTGTGAAGCATCTGAAAAGCTTTTTAGTGACAATCAGAAATATTATTTAAAGGTGAGGAGATAAACCAAGCTCTGTAGAACCAAACTTGAACAGGTCATGCAAATCATTCACAGATAACTGAAAGGTCAACATGCCAAAGGCGTATTTCCTGTTTAAGTAATAGCTACCAAGTGTTTATTGTTGACCATAACACTCATGTGTTGTACCTACCACATATGGGTATTTTCAGACTTTCATCCACCGTGTGGTATTGCGCTTTGAAAATATGCAAATGTAAATTATCCTTACTGCAGTGTATCGTGTCCAACAAATAAAGACAGCCTGTCAGATTCCCATGTGTTACCTTGCAAGCTTGCTTTAATTCAGCTGAGCCATTAGATTGTTTTAGAAACACATTGTGCATATTATTTAGACACATGCCACCAGCAATAAGACACTTGAACATAATTGACGTCTGCCTTATCATGCAATGGCAAGGTGTGTGTCAGAGACAGACAGTCTTAAACAAACAGAAGTCATTGTACAGAGCAATGATAAGATTTCCACAGAATAAAGGGTATAGTCATGTTAAAATTCTATCTGATTAGATTAATCAGTGAGTTTGAATTGAGAAGGTAAGCTTTAATAGTTTTCATTGCTTTGATTAATGTACCGTTAGTTATTTATCAGTCTTGGGTTTGATATTTCACAATACAGATCTCATTGCTCACTATATTTGTCTTGGTTTTAATATTAATTATGACCTAATCCTGAGAGATGTAAGACAGGATTCATCTCACCTTCTTTAATGATCTAATATCTAGACAACCACTCATGTCACCTCAGAGTTTATTATCACTCTCTGGAGGACAATTTAGGCTTTCTGCTTTAGGTACCATTTTCTCACATGAAGCAACCTGAATGATGCACTTTGATAGACCCCTAACTTTTAAATGGCTAAAGTGAGATGAACACTACCCATAGGGACAACCCCTTCATCCTTTGAAGGCGAAGATGAGGTGACCTCTACAAAAAGAGCTCATTAGAGTGGTTTAAGAATAAGGATGACATAAATACTGGTACCTCCCAAACCACTGGGAGTTTTACTACCATCCTCACTGGAGACAGAAGGTCACCCTGAGCCTCTGCATGAAAATCAATGCAATTTCTATGTGTTATTTCCTCAACGGGATGACCACTTGTAGAAGGCCATCACACACTCCCCATCTTTTCTGATAACAGCAGCAGATGTGAAAAGGAATGTGACTGTAGAATCCATTACATTTCCTTGGAATAAATTTTTTTATCCCTTTTTTGCAACAACAGTTTGCAATTAATGTGGAAGTTGAGCTGCACGGTGGAATTAGCAGTGGTATGGACTAAGACCTCCCTGAGCCTAATAGCTTTCATGTGTTCTCCATCTGTAAATAACGATACATTCATGATATTTAAACTACACAGACAGTATACTGAACACTGCATTACTGGGAGAAAATGAGAGAAAAGCATAAGCTTTTATAGTGGGTGTTAGTAGATGATATAAAGCTTCATGCCGGACTTGATCTGGAATTTAACTGGGAGGGTGAAAAGAATGCAAATGATGCCTTGTGAACTCGTAATGTTTTAGGATTAAGTACATAAATAAATATGCTCTGCATTATGGGATTACATTTTTGTTTTCTTTTGATAGCTCCCAAAGCAATTTTGTATCCTTCACAGTAATAAAATTATTTTCATGTTGATCAATATTGCAAGCTGAGCAGCTCAAAAGTACTGACTACTGTGATGTACCTGCCTATTCTCTCTGCTGGAAGAAGATCCCTTTCAGTGACAAGTTAAATAAATTCATCTGATTATTTTTGCTGAATAAGACAAGGAAAACTAAAATTATCTATGGCAATATTGTTGTAGTGGAGGTAATAATCTTCAGGTGCAGGACAATAACAAGCAGCCAGGTTGACTTTTTAACACTTGTGAGTAGATCCACAAAGATACTTTGTCCTTGCTTTGAACTCCCAAAGATTTTCAGCTGTCATATGAGCGAGTCCTGGAAATACTGTGCATTTAGGACCTGTTTTCCTGAGAAGCCTTTAACAGAAGAATCAAAAGTTATGAGAGCAGAACTCGATCGTGGTGCCTCTGCATAGAGCACTGTGGAACACTCAACACCTATAAAACACTATTTAGTTCTTATGGCTGTGGAAGTCATTCCTGCTTATGAGGAAATTCATACATCAGATTCATTTTAGTATAAGTCTGAAAGTCAGTATTTAAAATTTGTCTCTCTCATGCAGTTGTGTCAGGAGTTTTGTGCCAGCAGTTTTCTGTCCCAGGAAAGAAAGAACAAGCATTGCTGCTTATTCAGTTAACCTGAGGTCTGAAGCACACCTATAATTATGGTATTACATGCAGTTTATGGTTATTTGTTAAAATCACTTTAATGAACTCCTATCTGGGTGCAGTATGTTCAATTTGGAATAGATTAATTCTTAGCTAAGACAGAAGGACAGAATGAGTAAAAAGGAATGAAGGATTATCATATTGCCATCACTACGATTGGGTTTATTCACTAGACAAAATTTGGTATCTTAGAGTGGGTTTTATGTAGAAATAGAAATTAGTTATGAAGACAATATTCGTTCTAAAAAATGTACACAATCCTGCTTCCTCAAGCATGACAAATCAGAACACAAATTTCACCATTCACAGTCATCATGGTTTTTAGCCAGCTTTCTACTGAAACCCCTTACCCTACATTTATCAGTGCAAGTGTAACCCTTAGGGCCACAGAGCAGTGACCACTCAAACTGTGCCAAGCTCTCTTCCCAGCCTGTGACTGGGCACTTGTCCTTGCTTTTCAAAATCCAAACACATCTATTCAGATAAAGCAGGTTCCTGAGCTGCCTTGCATTTGCCTCCAGCTTGGACAGATTTTTGTGTCTATGTTTTGCTCTTTGAGATTTCTATTACTTCAGTTTCCTTCTTCTATAACAGATGTTAATGACTTTTTAAAGTTATCTTAAAAGAAAGGTAGTGGTTAAACCTAATAGTTCCACTGAATTTTAATCCAGGCTATAACAATGTTTTAAGACTTTCTGAAAGTAAGTTTAAAGTTTTACAGGGCTATTAAATGTTAACCTGGCCTTTGACAGCAATAGCGTGGTTTCATCAGCTCACACTGAGAAGAACTAAGGAAGCTGGAGCGCAGCGTGAACTTCCCATTCTCACTCACATCCACCCGTACTCCATTTAGGATTTAAATACTGCTTCCACATTACTGTGAGATCACTGGAAACCACAGGAAATCCCATTAGCAATCCTGCTGATCCCCAGCACCTCTTCCCCTGCTCTAAAACATTTGATAGCAGATATTTCTCTATCTTCCCGATAACCTTGACAGGTTCATTACCCCTCTTCAGTTTGCTAAAACTCAGAATAAAAGTAGTCATATAAAATTCTTGAGCTGACCTACCGTACAGTACCACGATAACACATATAATATTGCACAAATATGCTAACATTTTTTCAACTCAAACTGTTGAAAGTAAAGCAAAAAAAGATGTATTTGGACATGGTTCATGCCAGTAGAGAATGTTTTCCTAGAACAGTTTTCTGTCAAACTCAGCTTTTAACAGAAGGGTGTGTGGAGCTCCCTTCATCTAGTAGGTTGACAGTTCTGGTGTTGTTCCATCCTGTCATGCTTACTTACAATCCTTGTGCCAAAATAAACCATTCCTTTCAGTCACAGTATTTCCATTTTGCAAATAATTGTGATCTGTTACCATACCCATCTTAAGTGTCTTCTGGTCGATCTAAACATATCTAGATTTCTTCACCTTTTTCCCTGTAAAGCAATTTTCCCGGTTTCTTTTTCCTTGACACCGTATTTTTCTGAACTATTTACAATTCATCAGTATAATTCCAATACTAAGTTTGCCCAAGGGTTTACACAGTTTTTATTAATGGCATACCTAGTAGAGAGAACCACAAATTGTTCATATGTCAAGTAAAATGAGAATTGTTTGTATGTAATGTATATGAGGGAGATGTGTATAGTACAAATGATCATGGAAAAGAATTAAATTTTATCTTAGTTCAATAATTTATCTACCAGAATAGGTAGATAAGGTCATATTCATGAGTATGACACAGGAAAAATGTTTATGTCTGTGCAAGTCAGTGATTCCCAAACTATAGGTCACAGCTGTGAGCAATTAGAATTAGTAGGTTCATGAGCCCCACAGAAGTGTGATAGGCAATGGGGAGGGTGGTGGGTGCCAGAAAAAATACCCACAAACACAACCAAACAACAAACCAACAGCTTAGGAATCGTTGATCTAACAGATACATATCGTGCTTTCCAAAACTCAGAGGAGCACTGCTATGAACAAGGAATGCTTCTCACGGTTCTCTGTTCCCCACCAAACCTCAGCCTGATTTAGGGCAGCTCCAAGTCTGGTCCAGCTCCTTCCTGGTGGCTGCAGTACTTGGAGCATCCTTCTGAACACAGAAAGAGCATGAGGGTCACATCAGCCTTCTTCCACTTCTCACATGCCTTCATCCATTCCTTTCTAACCCTTTTCCATGGACAACTCCTTTCCACTGTAGGCCACAATAGTTATTGTGTAGTAACCACTTATTTTTGTCTCTGATCTGTCCCACTCAGAGAAAGGACAACAGGATAAAAGTATGTGTGACATATGGGAAGGACAGCTAGACTCAGAGTGCCTCACCCTAGCTGTTTCATAGTACACAGAAAAAAATCTGCAGGGCACTTATATGACTTTTCATGCTGTCCCTTGGGGAACAGGCTTTATTAAGAATGTTAATTTTTTGCCTGTGTAATGGTTCTTTGAGTCCTGTCCAAGTGAATGGTAACATACATTCATTTTAATTTTTCTATACTTATGATTCATGTGAGCCCTGAAATCTTTCAAAACCTGATTTGTTTTAATTTTCTTAGAAAGTTAGTGGGGATCTTCTACAGGAAGGATTCTTTGCCTTACAGTTGAGCTCCTGTCCCTTCATAAAGCCATCATACCCATACATGAGTTCATCTAATCAGGATTTCTCCAGAGAGATCACATATAGAACAAGCACACAAACTCCGTACCTTCACCCTTCTCCTGCTGCCGGACTGTCTCCAAATATCCTGGCTCCTGAATATGCATCAGCTCTGAGACCCTGTTCTCTTCTCTTCCTACAATCCTTGCCTGTGGCTTTGTTCCTTTCATGCTGAGTCTTACAGTCTTGCTCTTGTTATGTATTTCAACTTTTCCTTAAAAAAATGGTGCTATTCTGATTTTTTTCACTTTTTTTAAAAAATGTAAATATTTGCCTCCCAGTCATCTTGTATGTCAAGTCCATGCTTTTTTTTTTTTTTTTTTTTGGGGTGTGTGTGTGTGTGTGTGTATTTTTAAGTTTATATGGAAGTATGCAAGTATGCCTCATGTATATCCTCCTGCTTAGTTTTTATAGCCATGCTTGGGGGTGGGGGTGGGGTGGAGATGACACAGACACGAAGAATAAAAAACAAAAAATATATTTTTCATTCTAAGTGGAATTCGGGGCATTTAGAAAGGGCTGGGTGAGAGGAATCAAATCATAGAATCATAGAAGCACAGATTTGTTTAAGTTGGAAAAGGCCTTTAAGATCATGAAGTCTAACCACAAACAGAGGACTGCCAAGTCCACCACTAAACCATGTCCCTAAGTGCCACATCTATACGTTTTTTAAATACCTCCAGGGATGGTGACTCAACCACTTCCCTGGGCAGCCTGTTCCAATCCTTCACCACCCTTTCAGTGAATATTTTTTTTCCTAATTCCCAGTCTAAAGCTTCCCTGGCACAACTTGAGGCCTGTTACTTTGGAGAAGAGATCAACACCCACCTTGCTACAACCTCTTCTCAGGTAGTTGTCAAGAGTGATAAGATCCCCCTTGAGCCACCTTTTCTCCAGGCTAAACATCCTAGTTCCCTCAGCTGCTCCTCATCAGACTTGTGCTCCAGACCCTTCCCCAGCCCCGCTGCCAGTCTCTGGACACGCTCCAGCCCCTCCAAGTCCCCCTTGCAGTGAGGGGCCCAAAGCTGAACACAGGATTCCAGGTGCGGCCTCACCGGTGCCCAGTACAGGGGGACGGTCACTGCCCTGGTCCTGCTGGCCACACTGTGTCTGACACAAGCCAGGGTGCTGCTGGCCCTCCTGGCCACCCGGGCACACTGCTGGCTCACGTTCAGCCGGCCATCAACCAGCACCCCCAGGCCCTTTCCCACCAGGCACTTTCCAGCCGCTCTGCCCCAGCCTGTAGCGCTGCCTGGGGTTGTTGTGACCCAGGGGCAGGACCCGGCACTGAGCCTTGTTGAACCTCATACAACTGGCCTTGGCCCATCGGTCCAGCCTGTCCAGATCCCTCTGCAGAGCCTTCCTGCCCTCAAGAAGATCAACACTCCCCACCAGCTTGGTGTCATCCTCAAAGTTACTCAGGGTGCACTCAATCCCCTCATCCAGACCATTAATAAAGACATTAATACCTTTAGAATCCAAAGGATAGTATTTCTTTGCAGGAGAGATCATACCTGTATTTCCTTATAAGCATTGCCTAGCACCACAGAGTCCAGTTAAAGCTTCACAAATATTTTCATTTAAACATTTTACAGTGGAAAAAACCTACTTGATCTTAAAATAAAACTTCTATACTATTATACCCTTATTTGTCTAGATACTTCAACAAGTATTTTTTGGTTTTCCTCTTTTCCATGTTTTATTTCATTTTGCTTTATTTATTTCATCTTTCTCTCAGGTGAATGAATGAAAGGGGTCTGGGTTGTCTTCTCACTTTTTCCATTTTCCTTCTGACACTCTGTAACTTTTCAAAACTTCCTCAACTTTGGGAAAAGCAAAGAGAAAGTAAGTGAAATGAAACTCTGTAACTCTGTCACTCTATAACTTTTCTAAAAGGTGAAAAAAGATTTCTAAATGTAACAGAGAGACAGACTTAGAGAATTTCAGTTTTCTGTTGCTTTACACTTTTCCAGAGCTAAAGATTTTTTGTTTTTTTAATTTAGAGGTGAAAAAAGCAAAATGAAATAACAAAGAATAGGGAGAATAGAGGTCACAACTTTTAATGCATATCTTGTAGAACAGGAAAGCTGAGGGGCAAAAAGATAGGGCAAAGAAAGGATGAAAAGGCAGATCTAAAGTTATGTAAAGAAAATTGCATCACTTTGTGCACTATAAAGTGAAAAAAAAAAACAACCAACCAACAAACCTAAAACCAAAAAGCACCACACAAACAGAATTTCCACTTATTTCATTATTCATGTATTTTCTTAATAACTTCAGTGTCCCCTATGACCAGGTTGTGTGGATCAACTCAAAAGCAGTCTATAAGGTATTAATTCAGAAAAGTACATATCCAAACTTATCTTTACATTTACCAGCTTGCAGTCTCTGGCACACAGTTGGAAGCTGTAAATAGCAGCAAAGCTCATTCTCAGAGGCCTCGACTGTGAATGCACTTCCCCAGGCACTAAATTTGAACAGGAATCTCATCACCCTCTATCCCAAGAGGAAGACACATTTCTTTGATGCTGTCATGATTTATACAAATAACTGTAGGACAGTAAATAGTGCTACTTGTATTTTTGCTTTGCCTGCCCCCATGAATCTTGTGCTTGGTGCTGATGGTTCAGCTCCAGCATCAGGAAGAGGGATCTGCCCCTGCCCCAGGCACAGAGCATCTCCAGAGGCTCCACTTGGGAGCTGCAGCCTGAGAAAGGCACCAAAGACCGACCTCACATAGAAAAGCAGTCTTACTAGGAAGGAACTAGATAAATGATGTCACTTTGAGCTAAACATAGTAGCCTGGTAGATGTACACTGACTAGGCTTTTCTTTTTTAACCATTTTGAATTACCTGAGAACCCAGATACCTGCTTTCCACAGTGCTCCCTTAACCAAAGACCAGCACACTGTATAGCCCCTGCATAGGTGTTGGGGGAACCTTCTGTCCCAGCAGAGGTTTTTAATCACCTGTAGTGATTAGGCGGGGCTGAATTGCCTGACACCAAAAGCACTTAAGCTCTCAGCATAGACCCACTCAAGTGGGTGTTGATAGTCTGAAACCCACTGTAAATCTGGAAAGTTCAAGAGATGCAGGTATCTAAGTCCCAAAATGATTGTTGAGATTGGCCTCAGAAAAGTGTTCATGGGGCAGGAGGGCTGCTTTCCTAATGCTTGCCCTGTGGTCTGGGAGGTGGTGGCCTCCTATAGAAACCTTGCTCTTAGACTGCTGGAGCCTAGCCCCACTCAGCATCTGTGCACTGAGTCTTTACAGCCCACAAGTTATTCCATGCCTGCTGGGACCAAGGAAGTATTTACATCTTGCATTTGATAAAAAAAAAAACAAAACCCAAAACACCCAAACCATAGTCATGTATGGTTCCATAAAAATGATATATGAAAGCAACTGTTTGGAGCTGGATTTATTTAACATCATTCTGTACATGTTGGTTGTAAATTTAAAGAAAGACAAAAAAGGGTTTTTTTGTTGTTGTTGTTTTTCAGATGACAATGCTTATTGCATTTACCTGTGAAACTGGAAAGAGTGTAGAAGTTGATTCACATTATTGGGTAAATAATGCATGTTTAAGAAATATGACTCTGTTTGTCCCTTTTGATGGTTTTTCATTTTGTTGAATGATTTATTTATAGCAT
The DNA here is from genome assembly GCF_015220075.1 of Falco rusticolus. Classification (NCBI taxonomy): domain Eukaryota; kingdom Metazoa; phylum Chordata; class Aves; order Falconiformes; family Falconidae; genus Falco; species Falco rusticolus. The sequence goes on from NC_051192.1 coordinate 64,762,292, forward strand.
GTCTGTGAATCCAGTCCCTTCTGTGGGTGATGTCATCTTTCTCATATATTACACATGCTGCACCCCAGGGAAAAAGGCAGCAAATGTCTCACCTTCTACTGTTTCTCATTCCTCTTAGATAGTGCATATGGTTTATATACATATTTGTTTCAGCTGTCACTGAGGCATCTATTAAAAAGCATACATTTATAGAAAAAGAGAGGAAAATTACAGATGCCTGTTCAAGTTTGTTTTTTCTATTACCAATGTTTCAAATAACAAACTATTCTGTTTGTGTCATTCACTTCAGTAATTTGCAAGATATTCTCATAGTACTTTACACGTCTGGTGACTAAGACTTAGCTTGGGAGAGGCTAATCAATCCAAGGCTAAATGGTGGTAGCATGAAATAAAGCTAGGTAGAAAGACTGGAGAAGACAAACAATCACAAAAAAACCCCACAGCTTCTCCTGCTGCCACTTTCCCAAAGGAAAAGAAGGAGAAAGGAGGGTTGTTAAATATATGTCTGATTTCCCCAGTAAGAGGTCAATTGTTACATTTTTAAGGTTACTTTATTTACTTTTGATTCTATTTATTATGTATGTGAAATATGTAAATCTTTGAATCACATTGCAAAGTTACCAGAAAGCAGTAAGACAAAAAGCAATGAGAATATCCTTCTGTATTTTGGAGGCAATTTATTTCTCTATAGTGCTCTGGGAAATCCATCCCATGCATTAACCTCCCAGCTGAGCAGGTTACAAGCACTTCTCAGGAGGCAAGAAGAATTTCCAGTCTTTGGTAAGTTTTGTGAGCTGGGAATTGGTGCCTGGCCCTTACCACATAAACTGTGTTTTCCCTTGGAGAAAATATTTCTTATTTCATTGCCACCCTGCAAGTCCTTACCAGATAGTCGCTCTATTTCAAGGCTTGTCAAAACTTAAGATGGACTCAAACTTTTAAATTTTTTTTTGTCCGGCTGTAACATGGAAAGCGTCATGTATAGCTGCAACTGAGTGCCTGCTTTAAACAACAGTTCATGCAAATGAAATTGAAAATAACTTGTATAGCAATGTATTTATATGTGGCACCCCAAGTAGCTTGTTTATATTTTCCACAAGGGATAAGAATTCTGGGAATCTTTTCTCAAAAATCCTTTCTGATATATATCACCTCTAACATCCCAGTTCTCTTGCATGCAAAAATGACATTAATATGAATGAGAGTGATTTGTACAGAAAGGAGACCCTCAGAATAAAGGTGCATTGAAAGGTTCTTAGAGGAGAATTTAAGACAGAGAAAAAAATAATGGAATTATTCAGCGAGTATGGATTTGACTAGACAGTGTCCTAATCTAAGGTGTACAGTAAGTAGTTTCTGATTTTTCATACAATATCCTAAAAAAATGGTTGTTGGACCATTGTATGGTGAATATTTCTTTTAAATCTTGTATACCTGAAAATATTTGAGTTTAAATTGTTTAGTGTTTTACTTCTTAAATATTCATACATTATATATCTTTATATATACACTTCTGATTTTATATAGTAAAACTATATGTGACAGCAAAATGCATGTATCATCACTGAGGAAAATAGCCAGCTAAGCTCCAGATAAATGTCTAAGTTTCTGTCTGGGAAGCCTGAATCCATTAGTGAACTCAACTAATAGGTCAAGAAAAGTAATAGCCAAATAAATATTTTATTAGCATTTTGTGAAACTTACTAATGGTTAACCCTACTAACCCTACACTAGTGGGAAACTTCATTCAATATCAGGTCATTATTTAGTAGATATTGTCTCCAATTTCCAAAGACAAAATGTCTTTCTGGGAGTGACTGGGAAAAGGTATTTTCACATTAATTGAATTCTTTGCTCTAGGATACAATGGGAGAAATCTCCTGCTCTAACTTTTTTGCTGGTTAACTGAACACAGGGAATCAAACAGAGCTGTGTCAAGATGCATCCAAACACATATGCCACACTTACTTTTAATCAGTTTTCATTCTGAGTTTTCCCTTGAAACAGGCTGGTGTCAGGAGGGAGGAGCATCCCTCAGCTCAGGATCTTGTTCTCCACAAGTGAAGCATGGAGACGCAGCCCTCCGAGCACCTCAAGTAGTTCAGGAGATAAGTTGTCTGTGAATGCCAGCATGGATGGGGGATTATAAACCCCCACCCTCACCCTCTGTAAATTCAAGTTTTAATTTCCACTTCATGTCCTCCCTTTGGGGTCAAGTCTCACCGCAAGAGGCTGGTGGAGACGAAGTTGCCATGTGCCCCATATGAAGCCAGAGATGACACCAGGAAGCCACAGCACATCTTGCTGGCTGGGCCCCTGGGCACGTTCATTTCTCAGAAATGTCATTTAACCAGGACTGATCATGACAGATTCAGCAGCAGAGGCAGCTCCTCAGTGTTCAGAGCACTTTGGAAATTATCCTGTTGAGGCTGCCCTCTCATACAGGTGATAAAAAACAGTAGGCAACTCTTTGTAGGCAAGCTGTCTGTCCTGCCTTTCTCTTCTAACTTTATTGGTTTTCTGCTTTTTTTTTTTTCCCAAGTCAAGCCTACTCTGCGCTGTTTTTCCTGCTACCCACTGGAGTGTCTAAGTTCAGACTTCAATGGTATTTATTCTGTGAATAACGCTGTTAACACCAGCAGAACATGCATGGAGCAACAAACCACCGAACATCAGAAAAAGGATGAGATTGGTTGCACCATTTTGTTTCAATAGCAGTAAAACCCAAATGAGTCTGAAACTTGTATCTTCCTTTATGCTTTTCCAGCTTTAGTTTCATCTCTAACTCTTAGCATTTAAAAAAAAAAAAAAAAAAAAAGAAAACCTCATTCATGTTTGAAAAAAGGACTTTTTATGATTTGGTAATCACTGAGATTAGACCATAGCACTGATGTGCTGATCATGGGAGCATTCCCTTCTCAGGACACTAAATCAATTTTACTAAATTATGTTAATATTTAAGCAGGAAAAATACTTAATGATTCCCTCTTATCTAGTCCAGATGGATTGATTTCTTTTCCTAAGAGTGCAGTTTATGAAAATATTGTCTAAACTAACTGTGACAGTGCTAGAAGAACATACACTGAATGTTTCTTATGTATTATTTAAATAGCAATTTCAAGGCTCCAGCTCTAGCTGTTCAACATATAAAATTCTCACTCAGCTCTGCAGTTGGAGGAGATTCAATAGATGTGATTCTACAATTGATTTCAGTAGGTGTTTTGAGTACAAGGGGAGAAGAAAACTGGCCAACAGTATTTGTAAAGTGCTTTTGGATTCTCAGGAGTGAAGGCACCGCAGTGTAAATTCTTATTTTTGTGAGCTGGAGCACTCCTCCATCCCAGATTCTATAAGAAATTTCCCAGTTTTAAAAAACTTGTACCTATGTCCTCATTCCCCTGTTACAGATGGTCCCCCATGAAAACAGGAATGCAACAGTTATAGAACTGACACTGTATATAACGAGAGGCAGTATGTATCAGCAATATAGCAGAAGGGCAAATTCCTTTTTGCTTTGCCTTTGGCTTCATGAGTTTTGCATTCCAGTCGTAGACAGTGGTGACAGCTTCTTTCTGAGAATACTCCATAGATTGAGGCTAAGTTATTCTCCAAAATTATAGCGGCTTTACAGTCAAAAGTCCTGCAGAAGTAGTCTTTATAACCTGTAGCTACATCTATGCTAGTAAATTAAACCAGGGTCTGTTTTCTGGATCTGAGGCCAGCTGGCATGACTGGGCCACATCTATGCTATTAAACTCTCTTACTTTCCAAAACAGAGTGGCTGAATCCAAACTGCCTATTGGGAATGATCTTTGGCCCGTGCTAATTTCCAAATTGTTCCAGTGATTTTTTGGAAGAGTGTTAGCATTCACCAGCCAAAACCATGTCAGGGATTTTTTTTTTTTTTTTCTAACAATTTAACAATACAGACAGCTGAGTTCCAGTGCCTGGACTATGTGCTGACTCTGTTTTAATTTCTTAGGCTAGATGTGCTTTCTATCTCTTCCTGGTGCTTTCTATTTCCTAAGCACACACTCTACCTACAGGATACCATATCAGTGGAAAGAGTTTGTCATCTGTTCTCAGAGTAAAACTATGAACTTGCTTGAGGTCTTGAGTGGACAGAGATGTCTAATGTGAAATCCTGAGCCAGGTGTGGAGACACCAAACACATCCCATTTTTACAGTCAAGCTGTAGACATATCCTCACCCAGAACAAAGAGTGAGTTCCGAAATCTACCATGGATGGCCAGCTGATGCCAAGTGCCTAACTTCTAGGTACTGTGCCACTTGGTGCACAGCCTCTCATGTCAGTACATTTGTTAAAAAAGATTTGAATAAAGTTGCAAATGCAACTTTTCCTACATTGTTCCTTAACTTTGCATGACTGATACAGCAGCTTTAGTAATGTTTGTTTAATTGTATTTGTGCATGAAAGACTGTAATATGTATCAATATTTATATCTGTCCACTTATATACAAAATAACATGCTCAGGGAAAGGCTGGAGGGAGAACACGTGTATAAGAGATTGACGCAGAGAAAGCAAAGATAAGATTTTTCAAAATTCTATTGCCACAGTCTTCTCAAATGTCTTTAGTATTATTGTAAATACTTTCCATTTGTATGTTATTTTGTCTATATCTTTGCTTGTCTTCCAATGCAAAATACATTTGTGGGGAAATGCAGTATTTTATGCCTGACTGACTAATATAGTCAAGATATGCAAAAATGTCTAATCACAAAAGCTCTTCTTTGGGACTGGAGAAGTCTTGGATTGTTGTGACTACACCAAGATCCACGTTTCAAACAGGTACTTATCTTGGGAGGCAGGGGGATGATATTTTTGATGTTATTTCCCCTTTTACAGACACTAATATCCCACTATTCTCTTTGTGGAGCAATTCACATCAGCTTCAGGTGAAATCAGGATGGATAGTTCTAACAGTTTAAGTAGGTGGTTTTCATACATACAGTTGGGTTCACATGACTCTTTCTGTCTGCAGAACTATTGGCTTTGATAACACACAACTGATGAATGACCACATGTAGAGAAGGAAAACAAAGCTGGTTTCAAGCTCTGGCTGTCCACAGCCTCAAAAAGAGATAGTAGTAGAAGTTTCCAAGGGCATAAATGGGTAGTTCTCAGTGATTTTTCTAGTGATTTTCTACCCTTGAAAAGAGAATGAAAGGCAATGCACAGCAGTGCTACTGTCCGGGGAAGAGTTTGTTTCTGGTGTCTACAGAGTATGAGCACTAAAACTCAGTGAACGAGGTGAGTGAAATTAGGTGAATAAAAGGCAGACTTTACATAGATTTAGGGAATATTATTGTAGTAAGGTTATGCAGACAAATGAAGTCTCATCGAGTAAAGCCTATGTGCAAGTGTAAGCTACTTTACAAACAACTAGCCACAAAATAGAAGTTCTCAGTATATAGCGCTGACTTGAAAAAGCAATCTGAACACAAATTTGTTGCAGAGTTTTAATTTGATGCATATTTGGTGTCTTAGAGAAAAAAAAAAAAAAGTTATGCATATGAAACGCCCAAATGTCACATTAATATGAAACTTAATGAAACAGTTATGACAGATCTAGATTTTCTTTACCGTTATGCATTTCTTGGACTGTCTTGTGCTTGCGTGCAGATGAATCCTGCCTCATTCCCTACATACCCTTCAGTATTTCTTAACATTATAATTCGAGAAAGTAAGACTTGTATTTTAAACTATATACCTGAGCAATTTTTGTTGAAGATAATCAATAATTTAACTGCATGTACAGAGTTGTAGAAAAAGTGATCTATCATAGACACTTAGCTTATGTAAATGTCAGACTAACACAAATAAATGTAAATATCAGATTTCAAGGGACAGGGCCAAGATCAATTTACTTCGACTGTGGTGGGAATTGTCATTTCTAGAGCTGGAGATATTTGTGTGGTTTGTTTTTTTTACTATTATTTTTACTATTTATTACTACTTTTTTACTATTCTACCAAAATTTTGACAAGCTATGAAAAGATTATCTTTAAAACTTACAAAACTCCAGGAATAACACTTTAAGTTCAACAGATGAAAATTTTCTGAAGTTCTCAGGACCTTTAAGTGTATATTTTAATGGACACTACATTCCAGCCATTTAGAGTGGTCCAGCCAGCAAGCATTTCAATGAAAACACAACTACATAAGTATGTGCTTGTGTTAACTCTGTAATGACACAAATATGTTTGGGTATATGTGTGGGTCTGTGTTACCTATGCTCCATATTTTCATACATTTCTTCTAGGGTCAGACCTAACATTCAAACCTGAGAACATACTAATCAAAACTGAAATGCCAAGTAAATGTTTTTCTTCTTTCTCCCAAACACAAGCTTCTACCCTTTCTTTCATATAAAACTGAGCCAACGCTCAGGCTGCACAGCACCTCCACGGTGATGGTTCCGAGATGTGATAAAACTTGTGGTTTACCAATCCAAAAAAACTTTCAAACACTGAATAAGAGAGATTCCCAATGTGTCATGCAGAAATTCCCTCTGGCAATAAGACCTAATATAGCAGAACTCAACCTCAACTTTCCAATGCAGTAATGACATTTCTCAGTCTGGAGGAACCAAACAGAAGACTTCAGCTAGAGACATTTGAGATAGTATGGAGATGACCTTAGTCTGTTCTAGAAAGTTGCTAGTTTGTCTTTGGTTATATACAATGGGACTTGAATAAACAAAGTCTATGGGAATTAAAATACCAAACCAAACCTCTCAGCGCATTGTTTCAAAACGTTCTAAAGTAACTTAATACTTTTTTGAACCTTTTTCTGATATGTACAAAAAGGATAGTGGTATGATGGCTGTATATAATGATTTTATTTCACTGATGTACAATGACTAGCTTAATCTTCCTATTTTTAGTATGACATGTCATTCAAACTCTTACTTCACATCAGTTACACATCTCCATTCACACAAAAAGATACTACTACAACAGACTTTTGAAATTATGTAGATTGCTTTCAGTGTTCTCAATAGGTTTGTAAGTAAAACAGAAATCATTACTTGTCATCCAAGAAGGTTTTTTTGGAGAAAGAAGCTATTCAGCTAACTGCTGGGATAAGGAAGGAACAGGAACAATGGGAAGAGCCATGCTCAAGAGTCACACAAAATTATCTGGAACCTTTTATTTGGTGAACTGATTCTTCCCAGGTCTAAAGGCTTGTATCAGCTACAGCTGATGTTGATTAGAATTTTTCTACTATGTCCTGGACATTAGGAGTAACCAACAACCCCTGGTGGGAAGGAAGGTATTATCAGTTGCTATTTTCATCCCTATGTAAACTTGCAAAAGTATAGACATTAAATACAAGCAAGAGAGAGATGTGCCTTGTATATTTTTTGAAATATGGGAATATGCCTACTGGCAGGACCTCTAGAAGGTTGATTTCAGCAATAGATGGCTTGTGTTAATTAGAAATTTTGAATTTGTAACAATATAACTCCATCATTTCTATAAAACAATATTTAATATACAACAAACTTTCACCACATACACATTAAAAACACCTTTTTATAGTTCCAAGAATTGATTACAGGGTTCTCATAAAAACATTTTCATAACTAGAATCTTAATACAGAATGATTTTTTCTATGCCAAAATACATTTAGATGGTAAATTGTTTGTAGAAAAAGATACAGAGAGAAATGGGGTTTGCTGGCAGGTAATCCATTTTACTTCATTCTTTCATGGTCAGCTTTAAAGAAATATCTAAAATGGTTATCATAAAATATTGTTTTATCCAGAGACTTCACCGGGGATGGGGTGGGATGGGGGGGGGGGGGGGGGGGGGGGGGGTGGGGGGGGTGGGCAGCAAAAAAAAGGAAGTTAATTGGCTTATTCTCTGTTTCTATGTCTCTGAGGTGTGCCCAGAACAGCACTTACCCTCTGTACATATGACCTTGACTATAGCTATCTGTTGAGGGGTTTTCTGAAAGACATAACATTCCCATTGACTTTAACCTCTGGGTGCCCACAGAGTGGAGAGTGGATTCACTATAATAGCTGAACTGCATTTACCAAATGCAACACTGGAAAAAAAAATCCACATAAAAACACATAGGAAGATTGATCACACAATTTTATTAGAGTCTTTTGAACAATTGCATTATGTTGTTCCTTTCTTTAAAAACTCTTGCAAAAAAAGACATTGGAGTGGACTGGTTTCAACCCTGAGCATTAACACTGCATATCAAGTACTGTAGTAAAGAAGCTGGTTAAGTTTGTAGCACTAGCACAAGTCACTGATATTAATCCTCTAGGTGATCAGGTTTTTACAAAAAAAATACATAGTTTTCAATAAATAATGCTTAATTTTACAACTTTGATACAGCAATGTCATACACTGTTTTGACACATACTAAACTCTGCATGCTATATAGTCTACTAGAAGACAAAACTTTGCCATGCATTTTCTTTTTCTAGTGCTAGAAAACACTTTGTCCTCCAGTGCATTGCCTCAAGCAGCCTTACCATCTTCCTTCTCTCACAGCAATAGGCCGTGCACTGGCATGCAAAAACCTCAAGAAAAGGTTTCCCCCCCACCATCACTCAGACTTCTAAACAAAAGTACTTTTCAGCTTTTCCCCCCAAGACCTGGAGTGGCTATGAAAACTAATTTCATGTGGCCTTGAAAAGTCTTTGAAATTACATATTTTAAAAGTGTCATGCTTGAAAAACTGCTCTAAAACATTCAATTTCCCCCACCTGTGGCCATCATGCAACATCATTGAAATGTTGTAACCATCAAAAGTCCCACACTGGAAAACAGGCCTCCATTTTAAAACAGCCCACCAAAAAAATAAAAGGAAAGAAGAAAAAAAGTATCACAGCATTTATGTAAAGACTCCAAAACGCCAACATATGTACAAGAGCAAAACCAGATACAAATTGTAAATGAACTAACAATGGCATATAACTCTTCTCCCTGGCTTCGCCAGGAGTTGAGGCAAGTTGGTTTTGGAGATAAGCAGGACGATGGAAACAAAAACAAATTGTGACAATGGGAGTTCCTGGATTAATCATTATTATTTGATCAAATTTCTTCAAGTGGTGAATCAGGTCTTGATTTTCTTGGAAGTCGGAATTGCCAAAATCTTAAGCCCTAACTACTAACACAGAATTCTAAACCAGACCTGTTTCTGACTATTCACATGTCTTAGAAGTTTGGCGCCCTTGCACTTTTTCATTCTGCAAGATTGCACTTCGCAGAAAATCCAGATTTTCTAACTAACCACAACAGAAGAAATTTGATTAATTAATAAGGATTGAAACCTCCATTCTCACACTTCCAGGTTGTTGTTCATCATTGAAAACCATTCACCCCTTCTTATCCATATTGCTTTAGGGGTTTCCTTGTATCAACAGAAGTCATTCCTTTGAAATTGCTGTCAATCACAATTTTCTAAGAGTTTTTAAAATATTCCTATCTTTGCACTGGCATAAGTATTGGGTTTTCTAAGAGAATCTCAACCCAAAGAAGGTATTACTTTTATACATGAAATATTACGAACTTTTGTTTCCCTTTTTGTAAGTCATTCTACACTTTCTGCACATTTGTGCTTTATATTGAATATAAAAATAGGTCTTTAAAACTCTATTTACTTTAAACTCACTAAAAAACTACTTGCTTGTGAAATTCTCTTACAAATTCACTGCATCCATGTAGAGAAGATAAAATTAATTAGGCAGTTAATTGGTATAGGTAGTGTGCAAAAAAATTAAGAAAAACAAAAACAATCACAGCCTTCGATGTGGGTGAGGGGAAAGGAAAGAAATCAAAGGAATACAACTGTATTGTAGGGGAAATGTAAGGCAACTCATTGTATTAAGTTTTTGTTGTTTGTGTTTTTTTCCTGGCCACGCTTACAAATGAAGGTTAGGAGGAACTAAGACACCTATCCTGCCAGCAGCCCTTGCGGCAAAAACTCCCATTAAGCTCAATGAGAATTTTTTTTTTTCTTTAACCAGTGCAGGTTTAAGGCCTTATTTAGGCAACAATTGTGAAGATGTAAAAATGAACCATGTTGAATATCAAACACCTAAAAATTGAATGGCCCTGACTTTGACCCCACACCAGTTTTACCTTGGTGTAACAGAGTTGCGCTTTCCTCAAACAGGCATGAGTGAAGGATCAGACTGCACACATGCAAATCACATTCAACAGACTTGAAGAAGTTTCATCTGAACAACAGCAAATGCCTTAAGAGCATGTAGCACTCAAAGGATGCTTGGAATGAGTCTTTCTACCACATTTGTGAAAGACTGCACTTAAAGGAAGAAAATATTTCTTAGTTGTGGTTCTTCTAAAAGGAGGAGAGGAAAAACATAATAAAAACAACAAAAGGGGGGAAATGGTAAGTTTACAAAAATGTTCACTTTAAAATTAAGAAGAATCAGCATGTTTGATTAGGTTTTACATTGAGCTGACATCCTCAGTGTTAGTTAGTAAATTGCCTTTCCATAAAAGAAAGCTCATTTTTGTCCCTCCTGTCACTGAGTCCTATTACACTTAAGAGTAGTATTGTACAGAGGCAAATGCAAAGAACGTGGAAAAAAGGCCACGGGAGATACTAAGCCTGCAACAGGACTGCTCTAGCATGTCAACAAGGATTCCTATGTACACTAAAAAATAAAGGGAAACAGAAGGTATGAATATTGTTAGACATGACAAAAGCAAAAAAAAAATAATGAGAGTAGCTTAGCAGATGCTATTTTTCATGATTAGAAGATTGGTTTTTACTCTCACTGAGATCAGCAGGAGCTTAGGCATTCAACAGCATCAAACTTCAGCCCTAACAATGTAGTGGCTTAAACAGAACACTACCTAATTTTTCCTTGAGCAATACGCAACAATAAACTCTGAAATAAAAGAAACTCAACTGTCTGAACAAATATTATTTCCCCCCCCCTGCATCATATACCCTTCAGTCAAAATATTCCTCTGATATAGTATTGTATAATTCCCATCTAGAAGAAAGAAAAGATATCCTTCTGAGTGGGTATTATATTCTTTGACTAAAGTAGACCTGTTGCTCTTTTAAAATATGCCTGACTGCTCTATGATTGGTTTCTTTAAATCAGTTATCCTTGACTAATATTTTAAATTATAATTATAAAAACAGCTTCCAAAAATATATGCAAGTCAAAAATTTTGTAGGCTGAGACACAGACCTTATCACAATGCAAACTAAATGCAGCCTATGTTTGACCATAATCATTCATAACTCATTGAACATCTGTAAAGCACAAATGTTTGACACTGCCTATTATCACTTTAATAAACAAGGATGCATATCAGAAGAAAGGGACTGGAAGAACAAGTCCCCATACTCTCATGATAGCTTGAAGAATTACTAAGAGAATTTTGGCTCAGTTTTAAGACTTAGAACCTGATCAACTTACTCCATCACCCTAGCCCAAAACCGGATTTTCGATAGCAGGATAGCGAATGGCTAGGCTAGAGCACTTCAGTGTATCTATTTTCTTTCACTCTTTTGCCTTAGAAGAGATAAATGTCATTTGTTTTCAATCTGATTTCTAAGTTATTACATGGAGAACACACTAATCATTTGAGACCAAAAACTGAAAATTCAAGAAACTCTGTTTTATTGAGGACTATCCATTGCCAAGGATATCTTGTATATTGTAATTAAGTTTGTTTTAAAACACAGTTTCTCATAAAGAATTACCACAATGCAAGACATAAATTTGAGTTCCCAGATATGCTATATCTCTTTTCTGATAGCAAAGATTTAGGCCAAACAACTTTTATTTAGAATCATGAGTGTTTTATTATTATTATTATTATTAGAAAGAGATCAGATTATATTAATCATTTTACTACCAGTTTAACTAACCTAAAGTAAGATATCTCACCACTTAAATGCCTAAGAGTTGTCTTTGATTAAACATAACATGCATGCAGGTTTTAATGTTATGTTTTATTATGCCTTACAAATGTGTATGCAGGATTTTCATTTCAGCAAGTCTGAAAGCCTGTAGCAGTGGTTGCCACCAAAATACCAGCACAGTGAATTGTCCCTGTAAACAGCTGGATCATTAATTAGTGGAGAAAAAAAATAAAAATTACCAATGCCTATTAGATAAAAAGTAAACTTCTTGAGAAACAAAGTTCCACCTTGTGAGTCTGTTGCCATCAGCAGTTATTTCAGAGCACGCAACTGAAATCTGATGGCTCCTAAGGTAAAAAAAAAAAAAAAAAAAAAAAAGGCAAAAAATGCACACTGACAAAGTCTGCTCAAGCTACAGCAGAAGCTCGTACCCCCTCCTTGCCGTGTCCCCGCCTGGGGCGTCTCTCCGGAGCGCGGCCGCTGGCCGAGCGCTGCCCGGGGGCGGGGAGATGCAGCACCGCTACCCGCAGCATCCCCGCGGCATGTCTCGCCCAGGCTATTCCGCAAAAAGAGGAAAGGGGGAGAGAAAAAAAAAAAAAAAAAAAAAAAAAAAAAAAAAGAGAGAGCAGCGGGGAGAGGACCGGGAGCAAGCGGTGTGTGTCGCGGGGGGAGCCGCGTGCCCCGCGGCGGTGGGAGCGGGCAGCCGGCCCCGCCGCGCCCCCGGCCCAGAGCCCACAGCCCCGGACACCAACCGCGGGCGGGCAGCGGGCCTCCTCCACCGCCGGCGGGGGGGGGGGGGGAAGCCGAAAACACCGGGGGGCGAGCCAACCTGCCGCACGGCCCGGCCCCCGGCCCGCAGCGAGCCAGCCCCGGCCCCGCCCGGCGGCGATCCCCCGGCCACCGCGCACACACGACCAGTGGGAAAAAGGCGACGGGAGGCGGAGGGAAAAAACCCCCACGACCACTAAGCAAAAAAACCCCACCAAAAAACCAAAAAGGAAAAGAAAAGCAGCAGTCCTTACTCTCCTTCCCCCCTAGCTATGGTCATGCACAACAGCCTACAGCTACCGCTGCTCCGCAGGCAAGGGGTGACAACATGGCATCTCCAGCGTTACTTCTACAGACACTAATAGCGATACGAGTTTCTATCAGTTCCAGCTGATTTATTAAAATTGTCAAGATACAGACTTTCAGCATTAAAAAAAAAAAACAGGCTATGATGTTGACAGTGCACAAGTCTGCTTTTGCCATCATTTGCTACAAAATATGCAGATGGTCTGTACTTTAGATTATATTGCACAACATGAGAAACTTTTTTAACTATGTGCCTTTTTTCTTTTTTTTTTTTTTTTTGCTAAAATCGAGAATCCAGTTTCATACCTTCCATCTGGGGCCCCATCCACATATCACAGCGTATGAGATACATAAAGTCCTACTATAGTACAGTACATATACAATCTTTTAAACTAAGATAACAGCTCTGAGGTCTATATCACCATTTTCAATAAATCTTTACCTACAAATATTGAACAAATCTGAACTATAGCTGTACAAAAAAATTGTTTGTTTTTTTTTTTAAAACCACAAGGCCTTTAGATGCAAGGATTATTTTTTTAAAATTTTAATCCTTTTAAAACCAGGACGTAACGTACCAACAAACTTGCATGCTAAAAACAGAGAAAAAAAACAGAAAATAAAAGGGAAGAAGTGCCTGAAAAGTCTTACTGAAAAAACACAGCAAGAATGTTCCCTTTTCACTGTACAAAAATACGCCTGAAAATATATTAATTTTTAAAAAAGACTGAGGTCTGTTATGTATCAAAAATGTTTCAATACCTTTTTGTACTGAGGTCTAGGCTGTCTGGTATTCAATCAAGGAGGTATAAGGGAACAAGTTACAAAAAAAAAAAGTTGGCAAGTAGAAATCACATTTGTAAAACCATAAACAATTTGATCTGAAAAGTAAACTCTGATCTTAAGTCAGTTCAGTTATTTGTAAGCGTTTGTACAGTCTGCATTTTTTCAAGCTCCCTGCAGCTTTGTTAAGAATCGGATGCATAGAAGACATCAGTTTTCTCCCTCCAAAAAAAGTTGCAATGGTCCCTTTCGGAAACAAAAAAAAGTTAGAACAGTTCTTTAAGATCTCTCACGGGAAAAAAAAAAAAATCCACAAACCCCCTTGAGTAACAGTTGTGCTGCCAAAAGACTTCTTTGCAGACCATCTTCCAGACTTCAATCAGAGACCGACAAGCTTCAAACAGCGCCTTCTGTATCATTTTTTCCCCAGTCCCATTTGCCTTTTCCTGTTGTTGTTGTGATCACCAAATGCAATAAAAATAATAATAATAAAAAAAAACACAAAAAAAAAAAATCACAACTCCCGGGCTCGGAACTAACTTCGAGATTATTTTTTTTAAAGAAAACAAGACTTTTTTTTTAATCATCAGCATCATCATCATCACCGGCGTCGCGTCGCTCCAGCTCCGCCGCTGCCTCGCCGCCCGCCCTCGCCGCCGCCGCCCCCGCTCAGTACGTGAACACCAGGTCGGAGAAGTTCGCCTCCAGCCAGTCGCCCGCAATCATCTCGCTCAGCTCCGGGGTGCAGTAGTCGGGGAACTCGAAGTGGGAGCCGAGGCTGCCCTCGCTGAAGGAGTCCAGGTCCTTGTCCACCAGCGAGAGGGAGAGGTTGCCGGCGGCGGCGCCCGCCCCCAGCTCGGCGGCGGCGTGGCCGTGCTGGGAGAAGTTGAGGCTGAGGTCGAAGAGCAGGTCGTCCGCCTCCTCGCTGCCAGCCGACGAGGTGGAGATGGACCGGGAGGAGGCCGGGGAGAGGCCGGGCGGCTGCTGCGGCGGCGGCGGGCCCTGCTTGGTGATGTTCTTGAAGCTGTAGTAGAGTCTGCTGCCGCCACCGCCCGCCGCCGCGGCGCCGCCCCGCACCTCCTCGTAGAGGCTCGCCCCCTCGGTGGACTCCGCCGAGGAGCTCAAGGTGGGACTCGCCGGCACTTTGGCCACGTTGTACCGCCGCAGCTGCTGCGGCCCCGGCTCCTCGTCCTCCTCCTCGTCCTCCGCCTCCTGTTTGATCCGCAGCTGCAGCTCGTCCTCGTCGTCCTCGTCGTCCTCATCGTCGTCCATGAAGACGCACTTGACCGTCTTGCTGCTCACTTTCAGGGTGCCGAAGACGTACTCGTCTCCTGCGTAGTCCCCGTGGTGGTGGGCGGCTTTGGCTCCCGGCTTGGGGGGCGAGGAGGCGGAGGAGGCTTTCAGCTTGCTACACTTCTTGCTGGAGCTCTTGGCGCTTTTGCTGCCGCCGCTGCCGGTGGGCGCGTTTTTCTCCGGACTTTGGCTGGCGTTGGGCTTGGCCGACGGGTCCATTTTGGGCTTTTTCCTGGGCCGGTATTTGTAGTCGGGGTAATCGGCCATGTGCTTGAGCCGCAGCCTCTCCGCCTCCCGGATGAACGGGATCTTCTCGCTGTCCTTCAGCATTTTCCACCGCTTGCCCAGGCGCTTGGAGATCTCCGCGTTGTGCATGTCCGGGGACTGCTCCATGATTTTTCTCCTCTCGATCTTTGACCACACCATGAACGCGTTCATCGGCCTCTTTATGTGCCCCGACGCGGTTTTGCACCAGTCCGGGTCGCTCTCGTCCAAAGCGACCGGGCTGCACGCCATGAACTCGCCCTCTTCTGTGTCCATCGCCTCCCGGGGCAGGTTGCTCTCCGCCTCCGTACTTTCCGCTTGCTGCACCATGGTGGGCTCTGGCCGCAGCGCCGCTCTTCCCGCCGCGCCGCTCCCCTCCGAGCCGACACAGCCGCCCCCTCCCGCCGCCGCCGCACCTTGCCCCCGCTGCGAGCCGAGCGGCGCCGCCGCCGCGCTGCCGGGCGGAGCCCGCGGGGCCACCGGCGGGCGCTGCCTGCTGCCCGCAGCCCCGGCGGGCCGCTGGGCCGGGCCGGGCTGGGGCGCGGCTGGGCTGGTGCCGCTCGGCGCCGCGCTGTGCCCGTGCCCCGGCCTCGCGCCGCCGCCCGCCCTGCCCCGCCGCGCCGCGCGCGCTCCCCCTTCTGCAAAACTCCCGGCGCCGGGCCCAACTAGTTATCAGCGTTTCATATGGGTGACATCACTCCCGCCGCCGGCCAATGGCGGCGCCCGGCCGCGCCCACCCGCACGCCCACCGCTCTCACCGGCGCCCCGCCCCCAACCGCCCCCCGCGCAGGGGGTGTGTGAGCGCGGGGCGGCCGTGGCGGGAGGGGGGGGCGCTGGCTCCCGCCGCCCCGTCCCCCCACCCGGGGGGTAGCGGCCGCGCCGCGGGGTGCTTCGCCCGCTGGCGGCTGCCGCCGGGCGCGGAGCGGAGAGGGGCGAGGCGGGGAGGGGGTCGGCGGCGGCTTCCCCGCGGTCCGCTCGCCCCGGGAGGCCGCGGAGCCCCGCGTGGCTCGGGGCGGCAGGGGGCGCTGGCGCTCCGCTGCCGTTACAGCGGCGGTGCTGCGGCCGCTCTGCCGGGAGCGGGGCCGCGGCCGTGGCCGTCGCCGTCCCTGCCGCCTGCCCGCCGGGCCGGGCTCGGCCGCCGCTGCGCCGCGGGCGCGTGGGGCGGCCCTCGCCGGAGGAGAGCGCCTCCCGCGGCGCGGCTGCGGTGGCCGGCGGCGCGGGTCCGCCCACGGCCGTCTCTCCTTCGGCGGCGGGGCCGGGGCCGCGGACCCCCAGAGGAACGCGCCGGGCGCCTCGGACCCTGCCCCTCGTCGCCCCCCGGGCTTGGTTCGGCGGCTCGCTGGTAGCGAACGGGGCTGCGGGGCCGCAGGGCAGGGCCCGGGGCGGGGGGCACGCTGGCCTGCGGCGCGGACGGTGCCTGGGCGGCCCCGGCCTGCGCGGGTCGGGCGGCGGTGCCCGCTGCTGCTCGGGGCGGGGCGCGGTGCCCCGCTGCCCCCGGGGCGGCCCGGGCTGCCCGGCGGAGGTGAGGTGGGCCCGGCACGGGCGGTGGTCGCACCCACCTGGAGGCGTTTCCCGCGTGGTGCAGGCAGAGGATAAACGCGGTCTCTCCAAATTGAGGGGGGGAAACTTACAGAAAGGATCTAACAGTGCTGGATTGTTATTTTTTGTTTGTTTGTGTGTGTCTTTTTTTGGTGGTTTGTTTTTTTTTTTTCCCCAGAAAGGATCCAGTTACTCAGCAGCGTGGTGATTATTGTGGAATGCCCGTAGCGGATCCACCTATTCTGGATAAGCCTATGTTTGTTTTCATCGCAGAATTTATGAAATCTAAAGCTGACTATGTACTCATCTGCGGTCATTTTGCTTTGCAAAATGTGTGCCGAAAATGAATTCGCATACTGTTCTGTGGGTCCCTTTGTGTTTCTCTAGCTAGCATTTACGGTTATTAGCAAGACAAAAGTTTAATAAGTTTTGTGATGGTTGCTGGCTGGATGCATGATGCAGTGAGAGGGATGAGCCCTGGCACAGCCTCTTCTCTGCCAGAGCGCATCCTATGAACTGGTGCTAATGGGGCAGCAGGTCCCCTGGTACATCATCCTCTAATTAGCACAGTGGTTCATTTTCCTCAGACCACAGCAAAATTACTGTGTTTGGATGATGTGACTATGATATCATGGGGCTGCAGAATGACTAGTGTTGTTACAGGAACAAACCAAACCAAAAAAAAGTCACTCACCTCTTAGGTTTATGGATACGTTAGGGCTAACTAGATCTCAGCTGCACTTGCCAGGAGCCAGAAGGACTCTGAAAGAGTAGGCAAGAGGCAGACAGCGGTTGGGTCGTTTCCCCTGCCAGACCCAGCTGGGTGTACAGAACAGAGGGAAAGGAAACGGTGTAGCTTAGGAAGGTTGTTACTTCATTGTAAAGATGGATCTTGAAAAATGCCACTGTTTTCTCTCTGTGAGTGCCCCTAGGAGGTATTTCTCCTCTGAGGCTTGCTGCCACCTCTCTGTCTCTCTTTCTCTTCTCCCTGCCGGCCTTGTGATTGCACCAGGTGGTACAATCTTGCCCCATAATAATGCCTATCCTTTGAGAGATAGGAGGTAAAATGAAACGTTGCCTGGCAGAGTTCTCAACCTGTCATCAAATGTTACAATTTAGAGAAGCCACATGAGGAGAGGGTGCACTGCCTTTGAGAGTGCCCAAGTTTGTGCCGCAGCTGTGGGCAGCTGTGGTCTCTCTGAGGACAGCTGTTGGCAGGGCAGGACATGTCTTCAAAGAGGGCTGTGAATTTGGCACTTTCCACTCTGTCTGGATGAGGAGTCGCTCAGATCGAGCATACTGTAGAGCCAGCTGTGTCACAAGGGCTTCCTTCAGAAAGGGTGAGAGTATGTTTCGTATAATGGTGGCGTGGACAGGAGTCTCAGGAGATACGTAGCTGGCTGGCTGCCTCCAGGGAAGGAAGCTTTACTGCTGCTGGGACTCTTACTAAAATGGTACCACGTTACCAAGTGTCTCAGTTTCTCTTAGTACTTTCCTGTAAATACTAGTACTCAGATTACCAAAAGAAGTTGCCTCTATGAGGAATTCTGAGGTTTTTACATGCATTTTAAATGCAGATAGAAATAATGGCGTAGTTTTGCAAAATGAAACACGTCAAAATTTTTTAATTTGTTGTCGGTGTTTCAGCTTTTATGGGAGACTTTGTTCTGTCATAAAATTGCATAAAATTCAAGCTGATGAAATGAAAATTGAATGCTTCCTCAATTTCCTGTGAAATGAGTCAAAACAATGAATTTTTATAAAATCCTGTTATTTTGTCAAGTCATCGTTTTCCAAGAGCCGTGAACTACTTTGGAAAATTTTCTGTCAGTTGCAATGGAAATGATATACGTGATACTGGTTAAGATGTTCTGATGGCTAGGACTCTGTCCACCACGGTGACAGAATCTGACATTTAACATGTTAAGATCAGGAGAGATCATTTTTAATAAAGCTTTGGCGTAGATTGAAGCCACCGTACTTAGAGCTGACTTCACCTGGATGTTTCTTCTCCTTCTTGTGTGTCCTTGTGAAGAAGTGTATTAATACTATGGGCATCATATAACTTCTGTACATGACATTTTTCTAGTTTTCTGGTATATCTCATTTTCTGAAGTGTCTTGGCAGCATTTCAATTTTTTCTCAAAGTGATCCTTTAAATATAAACAGCATTACTGTTTGTTTTCTCATGCTTGTTAATGTTATGTTCGATCGGGGTTTTTTTATTTATTTTGAAGGGTAGTGCTAGGAAGATAATGAAGCCGAAAACAGACTGATAAATAGTAGTCAGACTCAAGAAAAAAATTAATTGAGGATTTTAGAAACCTGATTAAAACATGTACATGAATAAATAGATATTACTGTTAAAATGGAATAATTCACTGTTCTCAAAGCAGTTCGAGAATTGTATGTGTGTGCATGTATATTCCTATTGGAGCGCAGCAGTTAGACCTAACAGCCACTACTCATTCTTTTGAAATTCAAATGAATAATCATTTTTCCATTATCTAGGTCAATAGAAGACTGGGCTACCCCAGAAAGTGGTAGAAAACAGGTAAAACAGGATTCACTAGAGAGCTTGCCCTCTTGGATGGAGGCTGTTTTTGTGGGTCTGCATCCACACTGGGCTTCCTAGTGCTCCAGTTCTGGGAGAGGGGGATGGACGGATGGATGGACGGACAGGCAGGGGACACATTACCCTGAGTGCAGCACAGCATGAATATATAATGTCAGTAAAAGCACTGAGATCTCCGAGTCAAGAAGCTGGCGATATGCCTCCAAACGCCTGAAGCTAGCCAGCAGAAAGCTCTTCTTGCGGGGATATAGGCCCTCTGAACATGCCCCTGTGTGCTTACATCAGTGCTTAAAAAGGTGAAGTGATCCATCTTTTTAGGAGACTGACCTTATGCTGTTCTTGCAAGATTTTGAGTACCAAACAAAAAATAAATACGGGCAAAAAAATTTGCTGTTGAAGAAACTGTTCTAGAAAAAGCAGAAGCTATTCCCTCTGTAGTGCCTGCTCTCTGTCTTAGATTTAAGTAAACCGAAAGCCAAGATTTTTACTGTGCTAACTGTGAAGACAAATAGTACTATGAATGCAGTGTTCTTTTGGTTATTTATTTCATGCCTGTTCTGAATTGTGCTGCAGATTTTTGTCTGGAGAGCCCAAAATGACTTTGCATGGGGAACGTGTGGGAAAACTGGAGTTACGCACCTTCTGCAAGGTGTGGGAAGTGGTTTCAATCACAAGCTGCAGATTCAAAATGGAGGAAAAAAGACTTCGTGTCAAGAGAGTTTTGTCCTAATGGGAAACATATGATGAATTCTGAATGGAGGGGTCACACCCAGGGTTAGATCACAGACATATTTCCTAGGAATCTTTTCTGGAATAAACTCCTTGAGTCTTGCGTTCATGAGGAAAAAAATAAGCTGCAGACTTACCTCCTGTTAGCCTAATGCAGGGTAAAAGTGAAAAGGCACACCAGCTGTGCTTTTTTAAGATTTGGTGAATCTTCCCTTCCCTAGAGTTTTCATCTTGGGCTGCTAATTCACATGAAAAATTCAACTTCCCTGTCATTTCTAGGAAAATGGCATCCTCTCCTGTCTTTTCAGCTGCCTTACTCCAGCTGCTGTGTGCTCCTGGAGTCAAGGTTGTGTAAGATTGTGGTTCCCACAAAGTCTTTGTTTTAAAAGTAAAAGTACATAGGTGCCTGGAGCTGATGTGTGTAAGAACCAAATTTCTGATTGAGAGGTGAACTGCGCTCATTTAACTGAAATAATAATTTGAGAGGATAGACTAGTTCGGTCAAAATCCAGACCAACTCAGTTTACATCCCGTTTGAAGCTAAACGTAGGCAAAGGTGGCCAGGCGTGCTTAACCTTGATGTTGTGTGCCAAAATCTTTTATTTTGCCAAAAGGACATGCATCAGATACAGCTATGGTGAGGCAGTGTGAGGGGTGGTTTGCTGGCTGCCCAGCACTGTGTAGCATCTCTCCAGGCGGTGCAGCCCCCCATGCTGGAGGGGTTGCTGGAGTGGTCCAGCTGGAGCGCAGAGAAGCTCCTCCTAGCTTACCTCCTGCCAGAGCTGGGTATTCAACTTGCTCATCGGCTGATGCACACCTCTACTGCTGGTCACGTAACAGAACTCTGACAAAAGCACTGCCTTTGAACTGCTTGCTGCCTGTAGGTTGCTCTAGAAAGATGGTTTGACCGCTGTTTGTAAAAACATGATTTGCAAAGAGATTGTGTACATTGGTTGAAACAATCCGGGAGTTAAAAGCTGAGCAGAAAGTAACCTAATTGCAGCTATGGTGTGTGTCCAGATTGGGCATCCTGGAGTGTGTAGTCACTCCACTGTCTTCCCCTCAGACACTGTTGGACACCAGTGCTGTCTCACTGCGGCAGTATAGATGGGCCATTTCCTCTCAGCTCTGACATACTGATCTTACACAAGGAGATGTTCTACAATACCGAGATGCATCACTTACAGTTTTTCATAATATCATCTTGATTGCAAACTGTAACTAAAAAAAGGATTCCAAATGTGTTCTTTGGGCATCGTGTATGCTGCAAAACTGTTTCGTGTTCAAAGAAACAGCAGAAAAAAAGTGTTGCGATGTTCTGTGTACATTGCAACCCTCTCAGAATTTTTGTTTGCTAGACAAAACACTTTTTTCTTCCTGGTTGTGAGAGTAAAACCTGGCTCTGCAAGTCGGACAGGGGCCCTTCCGTCCCACAGATCACTGTAGTACTAGTAGTTCTGTTTGGCAGATAATCTCCTCAGCCACTTGTGTGTAACCCTATTGATTTGAACGTCTGCCCCAGCAACACCTGTGCAAATTCACAGATGGCACTGGGATTGCACCGATGCCGTGGAGGGCATATTCTGGCATACAGGACATTTATTACTGGTGGTGATGCATGAGATGGAAGGGATCCAGGACTCAGGCTGAGTTTGTGCAGCTGGCAGTTAGAAATTTACTTGCAAACTGAGCTCATTGGGTAGGAAAATCAGTGTGGTAATGAATCCAGAGCCCCCAGTGCCATTTTCACCAAATCACTTTTTAGGGCAGGAGAACAATTCAGAAGAGATGTGTCTCTTATTAGAAGTGTCTAAAAATTGTATTGGAAAAGAAGTGAAGGGAATCCCATAAGAGTTTATATTGCAGTTATTTGATACCAGAAATTACTGTTACTAAGCTTGTTTAAATGGAAATGTTTACTTATCTCAACTGAAAATTTGAAATATGTAAATTCAATGTGTGAATTTAACACAACATTTTAATTTTAGCTTAATTTTAATTAAATATTCAGTAGCCAGTTACATGAAATTAAAGCAATTATTTTTATCAGGTTTTATTTTTATATGAAATCTTCCACAAAATTCAAAGCAATTCAAAGGGTTTATTCATAATACTATACATTTATATTGTTGGCCTATAGACATTGAAATCCGTAGTGTTTTAGTAGGTCTCTTCGGAAAAAAGTATTGTACCTTGAACCAATTATAGACCCTCTCTGGTTAAATTGCAGAGCCCGTTTGCTTAATATGGGTAATTTGATGTTGTAAAATATTTGTCAGTACCCTAGGGTAGTCTCTTAGGGCACACAGGTTTCACTGTATAATATTTCACACTTATAAGTGTGCCAGTTAACCTGCTTAGGTGGAGACTATTTACGACTCTTATGTACTTAATTTATGCAATACACTTAAAGCTTCTCTTTATCAAGTCTAGAATGATAATCACAGTTATTGCATTGGATTTGCTTTTTTTTTTTTTTTTTTTTGGGGGGGGGTGGGGGGGGTGGGGTGGGGCAGAAGTCTGTTCAAGCCACCAGGCTTCTTAGAATGTGAAAATTTAGGAAGGACATGACAAAAATGCATAACAACGTACGCATTAGACATCACACCAATATGCCCATTAGAGTTATAAAGCATGTTCACAGTTGAATAGACGCAGACACACAGATTTGTCATTTACCTTTTCCTTCCTCCCAAAGAACAGTGGAGGGCTGCGGCTGGCCTCACCCTCACTTACAACCAAGTAACATTTGAACCTATGAAATGGACACAGGGTGTTTTCTTTTGCTCTGCTGCCTTGAAAGAGGCAGTAACATGACCTGCAGGAAAGACACCTACCAAGTCTCATGTCCCACGTGCTCGCCTCATTGGGGTCTGCTGATCAGCTGCCCTTTCTATATACCATTACAGAGCAAGTGAAAGCCACTCTGCAGCATATGCCTGAAAGATTTTTAATTTACTGGACTTGCACAATGAGCAGGATTCTGCAAAATTCTGCTGGTGTTTTGCTAAGAAGGGTCTTGCCCTAAGTGCCATCTAGTCCCATATCATTTCCTAATCACAAAATTGAAGATACCCATGGACATGGCCACAATGTGACCTGTCCTATCAGATCAGCCAGGAGTCAGCCACCAAGGAACAACTCAGAGGTTTGCTTCAGCCGTGCTTTCTCATCTGTGAGCTGTGGAAGCACTGTGCGTGGAGCCCAAGGCGATGAGCTGGGTGGCGTGCATGCTGGCTTTGAGCAGAGCAAGCTCCTTCCTAGATAGCTGCGAAGCTTCATAGTGTAGACAGAAACTACTTGAAGCATCGAGTCAGGGCATCTGCCAGGTGCCCTGGCTGCTTTCCCATCCAAGCTACCTCTGCCCATTTTTGGCAGAGCTTGGCTTGGAAAAGCTGAGGATGTGGGCTTCTTGGACTACCCTGACTTCTCCCTCCAGGCAGACTTTTCTTGCTGACAATCCTGAGCTTGGGCTTGTGCTGGCAAAATCTGAGTGAGAGAAGTGCAACAGCTGTACAGTGGAAATGGAAATTAGAGCTTCATTACTGAACAAAGCAGCAAACCACATAATATTCCTATTGGTTGTATGTATTTAGAGAAAAAAGGTTATATGAAGATCTTTATAAAGTTCTTTATGTCCTTGTTTTTATTATGTCCATGTAAATCTTTCTATTACCATTGTTTCAAAAAGAAATAAATTTAACAAATGTTTCATTGCCTATTTTTTTTCCAAATGGAAAACAAACAAACAAACCTCCTAGTTATAAATAATATCAGCAGTCACAAGAAATTGTACAGTAGCTAAACAATGAAGGCACATAGAAATGCTGTTTGTTTTATTTCTACACAAAGCCCCACTGAATTCACAGGAATGAATTAAATATGCTGAGTGTGACTGGGACTCTGGGAAAGCAACACTTCACTTAATACTGGTTTTAATTTTCCTTTTTTATTAATTTGTTGTAAATTTGGGTAATAACCTTAAAATAAAAGCCACTACGGAACTGCAAATGTATATGCATATAAATGTACATTACTAATTCCTATGAAAATCACCTTGTGTTCTTTCAGTTCCTAAAAGAATATCCAGCAAGATTGCTAAATATTCACCAGAAACGGGTAACTGCAAAAAACGAGCATACCATTCCTTTGCTTTGTAGTAAAAATGAGAAACATTTACTTATTCCATCCACTATTTCTTATTTATGAATATGCTAGGAGGTTCCAGGTGCATGCAAACCCCTGACTGTACCAGTCATTTAATGACGGGGGAGAACACGTTTGGAAAAGATTGTTCACCTTAAACCAAAAGCCCAAACTGCCTGTCCTTCTCCCTCCTGCTTACCTCAGCCTTCCCTTACGTAGCAAACTGTACACAGTTAGTACCAACACCAGCGAGATATTCAATAGCGTTAAAGGCTTGAAGGTTTCCTGATGCTTTATTACACAATGATGAAAATATCATAACACCTTTAACTTCATCAAATCAGGCATTTCATTACAGCATCCTGCAAGTATAGAAAACTGATTGTCTTGTGTCAGCATGGCCTGAATCCAGTTCTTGCATACAAGACATGGTTACTAATGATCTTTGTAAGTCAGCTGAGACTTGATCTTATTTTTTCAGTTTTGCTGCACTAGGAATTGTAAGTCAGAGCAGCAAATAGAAAGAGTTTATTACAGTTTATCATACAGTTTGTTTGACAAAATGGTCAATCAATAATAAACCAGAAATTAATAATTAATCATACTTGCAATTTGCACAGCAGTGGATATCTCATGACAAGGTGAAGTTTGAGGTAAGGAATTATTATCAGCACTTTATAGAAAGGAGCTGCAGTTTTGGGGTTCTCCGTGCACCATAGTACTGTTGGAAAAGGATGGTACAGGGAGCTAGAAACCTCTTCCCAATTTCCGTTTTCTGCTTTACCTGAAAGGGCCTGATTTATCTGACTGGCTGTGTGACCCAGGGGAGTATCTGCACTGCCCGTTAAGTAATGTATGGAAGGAACCATTTTTTAAGCACAGACTTGCCCCAGATCCTGCGTGCATGCCCAAAACCTTAATTCAGGTACAAACGTGGTCTGGTTTATTCCTCACCTTGCAGGGTGAATTCACCATAAAGAATCATATCTCTCACGAATAAGGAGCAGAGGTCTGCTCAACCCCTTCCGCATACCTTTGCCTCTCCTCCTTCTTCATTTCTCAAACTGCAAGAGAAAAAAGGGGGCAGCTGACCAGCTACACAGAAATTCAGAACGCTCTTTAAGGGCTTCATTTGGCAATTTAGGCATAAACAAACCAAAGCAGGAAAGGAAGATCTGAGCCAGTGCTAAGATAATTTATCTAAGGCTACACAATGAGCTTGGCAGAACAGGAATAGCCCTGAAATCCTCCCCATTAAAGTCCTGTGGACTCTTCACCACACAGCCTTGAGACTAAATGAATAAGTATGTTGAGAAGTCACGTTTGAAAAGACAGCTTGTACAATGCAATTGCTCCCATTTTGGGCCAGGGTAAAGATCACAATTGGAGCCAACCCAAGGAGTGAGATATATGAAATGGAAGCATGCTTTTTTTCACATGTGAACAGTTTTTTCTTGAAGCAGATAATTATTTGGGAGAACTATCTACATCTGTTCTCAAGCAGGTAAAAAATAAATATTGTCCTGTTGTTCCATTTCTATGTTATTCTGGTAATGTATTTTAGTGACTGTATGCATTTCTGATTATTCAGACTTGCTTCACAGAGAGATTGAATTTACATTTTATCTAGACACCAGTCTTACCCAGAAAGATCTTTTTCATTTCAGCGCTAGTTTGAAAATCCATTATTTGGTGTTCATCGTATGCAGGTTTTCATTTACCAGCAAGATTGCTGTGACAGAAGAAATATAGACAAACTCAATGGCTTCACTAAGTATGAGTTTTCTTGTAATATAGAAAAAGCTTTTCTAGTTTCCCTGAGCCCTGAGCTTGAAAAATATGGGCCCAATTCTGGAAAATATGTTTTGTTTTTGGAGAGCAGTTTAGCATCCTCACCTCCCACTTGGAATCTGCCTCTCTCCTACCTGGGCCCCTTCTGGCTTTCAGGGTGGCTAGTACTGGCTCTCCTGAGAAACCCAAATAATTTTATATTTAAATCTAGGATTCTGAATCAACTGGAGTAGTCCTGCAGCTCCTACTCAGTGTAATCTCAGTGATGAGAGCTGCTTTGCCGGCATTGATCCTCATCAGGTCCTTCAAATGATAGTCAAGAGTTAAAGTTTTTTCAAATACAAAATTTTCTTCCTGTAAGAAAGTTTAGCATTAGTCATATCCAGTGGTCATGTGGCAAACCCAATGCTGCTTATACTGTTAAACCACCTAGTCCCAGTCAGGTAAAGTCACTGTTTCACTATCTCCCTAGGGAGCCCAAAATATTTATCAGTGACCTGGTGCCCCTTTCTGCTTCAGACTTTGGGTGATACCTACACAGTGATGCTGTCGTCAAGGCCAGGGGTCCTTCATTGCTTCCAGAGTGCAAATACTTGTAGTCACTGTGAATTCTGAAAGAGTACCCGGACAAAACTGGAACTATTAATGGAAATGCTGCTCTTGAAGGATATTATGAAAGCTTCTGATGTAGAAAAGTCAGCATAAGAGCATAAATATTTCAATTTGAAAGTAAGTGGTATAGCTTTCTGTCAACTGTTCTATTTGAAACAGACCTTTACATTAAATCAAGAAACATGAATTTTAAGCTTATTCAGATTTTCTTCATTGAGATTTTCTTATTTGTAACCATAATTTCTTATTGCTGTTGAAAGTGATGCTTTTCCAGTTACGTTATAATGTTGACAAAATCACATATTTCTGGATTTTGCTTTGAGAAGAAAATGTCAGTCATTCACAACATACAATAATATTAATTGGTGAACAATTGTACAATCCTCCAGCTCATTTTGGAGACCACACTAGCATTGCTATTAGGCATTTTAATGGTGAACTAAGGAGGAAAGAGAGGGGAATTGGAAACTGATGCAAATGGCAGAAAGGGTGAGGAGAAAGGGTGCAACATCAAAAGAGGGAGGGAAATACAGAGGTTGAAGTGTGGAGAAATAGGAGTTAATTGTCATATTCCACTGAAAAACATTGAATTTTTATAACAAGGCACTGAGGAGATAAATCACATTGATAACATTTACTGTATATAGGCTGTTGTTTCTGATCATTGTGCCAAGCTTCCTGTTAGCATCGGCAAGATGACTGATGTAGACTTCAGGGAATATGAGAAGCGCACAGATAGCTGGGCCATATGCTCTAATTCCCAGGGGAATGCAGTCCTCCCTTCATATTGGGTATGGCACGTAAAGGCTCAAAACCAGAGGAGGGAAAAATACCTGAAGCACAGCAATAGAGGTGAACTGTCATAAGCTGGTCCTGTCTTACCTCTGCTCTTAATATAAGAAGTTTCTTAACTGTTACGAGAAAAAAACTATCTGCTCAATATGTGTAAAACCCATAGTGGGTCTGAGCCACAGCTACTTGCCTCTTTGGAAAGCACAGGCGCAAAGCAGTGTTTCACGGCATTTCACTGCAACCTTGTCTTCAGGCTTAATCTGGTAGTGAAATGCTTAAGCAAATAGTTTCAAGAAAATGAGTTCTAAGGGCAGCGCCAATGTCACCCACCTGTGCAAGATAAGGTTAGCAATTGCTCTCCTTTTTTAGGCGAAGACATTCTGCAGCTCAAATACGAAGTTGCGTTGTGAATGCTTCAGCATGAGCCATGAGTACTGGTATTTACGCAAAGACAATGTTCTGTTTGGAAATATATGTCTTCCCAGTGGCTTCTCTGCCCGCCCCCCAACTCCCACCCCCCCTAAAAAGAAAGAAAAAAAAAAAGAGTCCCTTTGATATTTCCACTCCTTCTGCTTTTCCTGGTTGTGGGTGCTTGCTGACAAGGAATGATATCTATCACTCTCTCCAGAAATGCCCCCCCCCCCCCACCCCCTCCGCTTCTCTCTGCTCTTCACAACAACACGGAAGAGAGCAGCCTTAAACCAAAATTTTCTACACTGTGTCATGTTGCTGCTGAAATTTAATGATATTCAGGGCTAGGAGAAAAGAGCAGCTGCCCTCCAGGTGGTGTTCCATAAATGCTCCCCAGAACCCAGCAGGAAGCTGTATAAGTTCAATTCAGTGAAGCAAATTCAATCATTTGCCCCTTTGTAAATGGAGCATAAGCAAAAAAAAAAAAAAAAAAAAAAATTCTTTGAAGGATCCTAACACAACAACTACATGTACCTAAAAACTCACACATTTTTTTGCTGGCATCACTATATTTCAGATAAACTTAATAGGATCTTACCAGCAGCAATTTCACTTTGGAGCACTGCAAAAAAGTTGTAAGAAATTGCCATAAATATCCGATACTTGTTTCACGCAGAACTCAACAATTAGTGGCGGCTAAAATGCTGTAAGGTTAAGCAGCTGTCTTCATAATGCTTTTTTATAAACATTAAAAAGCTTTTCAAAGGAATTAACTTTTTGTGACAAACATAATTAATATAGCATTATTTCATTAAGTATGAAGGCTGTTGTGGATTTCAGTTCTGGTTGTTATTATTTTGTTACAGTCTTTACCTACAAATCAGAAGTACAGTAGTAAACCCTTTGAGCCACAGCTCCTTTTAATACTAATTATTGTGTTAGTGCCTAAGATTCGTAATTATCCTGCGCAGCCACCATCACAATTTGCAACAAGCTTTATTAATATGTTATTGAAAACGATATGCAACCATCTTGTTACAGTAGTCTGCCTGGATTATTTACTAGATATAAGTGAATGACAGTATTTTTATTTTAAAATATTTTTGCAGGTTTGAACTTCACCTTGTAAACAACATGAAAGTGAATGTTTTTCTTCTGATTTGCTGAACATTTGGCCTGATCCACTTTTTATCTTAAACAGGTATGAAATATATTAGAAAGTGATAAAAGACATTTTCTGTCCTCATGAGACTAAGTAACTAAAAATAATAAACAGCTTGGATTTGAAAATATGAATTTGGCAAATGATTAATACATTATCTCTTGTGGCACTTGGAGGGGAGAAACTGTGGAGCTGAAATTCTGTGCACTGAATTTCACAGTGCATTTTCTGTTGGTAATGTTTTAGAAAGGCTTTCAAAGTCACCAAATGTATATATGGAGAGGAAGCAGCTGGATTAACCTGATATCAAATTAATGATCCACTTTCAAAGAGTGCTTTTAGGAAGGAAGAAGGCCTGGTTTCATGTTATGAAAGGCCATTCAAAGTCTCAAAACCTGGATTTGGTATTTTTTGAGTGGCACTGCATTAAGATGGCAAACCACAAAATCTGTAGTCCAGTTCTTGAAACTGTGTTTTCTTTATGGACTATTATGCTGTCAAAACTCTACTTTTATAAGGTGCCCAAGTATGAATTTATACAACAATAAAATTTCTAAAGAAGCCATAAATGTCTAAGGGATAAGTAATGATTTTTATCACAAAAGTATGCATACCGGAGTACGTATTTAACCAATACACTCACTTTCCTTTACCAAATCAATAGTCATATATTTTCACAGCCCTTTTTTCACGCTGCGCTATTTTGCAATAACATTAACTCTGCTGGCCAAGCAACCAGATGCCAGATTTGAACTGTTGCAGGGTGTGTGCAGACCGCCAAACCGCTTGCTGAGCTCCAGATCTTGCTCAGGCCCAGGGTCCCCCAGCACACCCAGAGAAAGCAACCAGCAACCCCAGCAAAGCGGGATGGACTGAGCTTCCTGGTACCACCATCTCAAGCCAGTGCCTTAGTAATTCAAGCCCCCATTCAGCTCGAGTCACAGAGAAGGTACAAGATGATAGCATTGGATGCTGTGGCTGATTTGTGTAGGCTGGAGCATGCATGTGTGGAGCAGTCGCAGAGCCCCATCCTGCCCTATGAATGGGATGCTGCAGTAAAAAGATGTCAGAGGCAGAGACACTTTCATTAGCTCTTTTGCAACAATTCTCACCTGAGGTTGTAGTAACTTCACTCCAGTAGAGAGGGAGTTTCAACCCTTACTCTGAATTTCCTTATATTTTTTCCCCTCAAATTATTTCCCATTTGCATGTTGAGTACATATGAGCACACGCTACTTTTATGGTTTGTTTTTTAGGAATTCCTTGCTGCAAAGCACACAGAAAACTGCCAACGAACGGGAATGCTATCCAGCCTAAAATTGCTTCTGTAGCTGCTGGGCCATAGGGCTTCCCTTCTGATGCTTAGCCCTGCTTCTCAAAAGAGTATTTCTGAGGCTGTCATAGAAATCACAAGTTTTCTAAATTTCATTGAAAATATTTCTCCAGTTAGCTGAGAACACTAAGAACAATTGTTGGAGCATTAAAGCTATGAACTGATAACTTTAATGCAAAATTCATGATCATTGGACCAAATACTCTTCCCTTACAAATTGTTTTCTTAGAAGATGAACAGCGCTTACAAGGAGCAGGGATAAATATTTGATAGAATCTGTACCTCTTTCCTTGTGAAACTGAGAAACTATCATACCCACTGAAAAAAGCACTGCAGTTTATTATCTTCTCCTCTAAATTTTCCATCTGTATTGTATGAAATTTGTAGCAATATGTGCAGTTTGAGCCTTCCTCTAGTAGAATAAGAGGAAGAAGGCAGAACTGTTTAATGTAGTAAGTAACGTAGTCTGAATACAAAGATGCAACCTGTGGCTCTGTCTGTATAGCTGCATTAATTTCTGTGGAACAATTCCTTAATTTAAACCATTTTCCAGGAAAATACAATGCTTTGGGTGTTTTGAGGGTTTTTTTTTTCTGTGTTATCTAGGAAAGCATATGCTCAAAATTGGGATAGACTCTGCTAGAAGTATAGGAAAGTAATGTCTTTTTTAAAGGATTTTAAAACTCTGAAGGCTAAGCATGAAAAGTAGAATTGGTCAAACAATATTATTTTCTGAACCAAAAACTGAATAAATGTTAGTTTTGGAGGAATTTGTGATTCAGCCAAGAAGCATTCCACTTATCTGCAGTTTTTTAGTATTCGCTAACTTTTTTTTTTTGCTTATATGGCATTCCTGACTGAGTTGCATACTGTTCACAGTCTCCAGGATGGTCAGCAGATCATTTTTTATACTCCTTGATTGTGTGACTAAAGCTGCAGTTGGACATCTGTGGGTGAAATACATAGGTTTGGTGTTGGTTTTCTGGGGGGTTGGTTGTTTCTGTTTGGGTTTTTTTCTTCTTCTTTTTTTTTTTTTTTTTTTTTTTTTTTTTTTTTTTTTTGTGAAGCAGTTTGCATTCTTTAATAGACTTTAACAGAAAGTGCTTAGTTTCCCATTTTTTGGTCTCCCATGAAATCATTCATTCTGCTTCTCCCTGCACCAGTGCAGGATATGGAGACAGTGTGTGAGAAGCAAGGGACTATTTACAACAATACTTCTACAGGCAGCTGTTTGAATCAGCGTGCAGAGCTAAGCACGCCTCCCTCTTTTGACCTTATGCACCCTGTGCTGGCTCGCTCAGCCTTACCTGCAATTATCGTGCCTGACCCTCCACATCCTGGTGGGTCACAGGTACTTCCTTCCACATGGGACCTGAAGGATACTTCAAATTCTAGTACCTAAACCACATTTTTTTCCTGGTGGATTTCTATAATGAAGTTGTATTGATACAAATCAATCTACTCTTCCCCCCCACACACCCCCCCACACCCCCCCGTGATTTCTTGCTATTTGACAATCTAAAGAGAATTATTAAGCCTATCCTACTTTTTTGGGTTTTACTGCAAATGTTTTCCTGTTTTTCTTACTATATATTAAAAAGTTGCACGAAGCCAAATACATTTTACACTAAATAATAGCTCTGAATAATTGATATGTTAAAAACATGTCACCCAAAATACTCACAAAATTCCAAACAAAGAAACATTGTATAATTTGTCTGAAACAATACAATTTTGATGTAGCTTGTCTGAATTCCTCTGCTGATTTTAGAAATTACTCCCATACCTGGCTACATTTGCTGATCTTCTCTTCCTGAGGGTCAAGTCATTCAGACTACGGACACTTGTTCCCTGCAGTTTTTGAATTCCAGGGTCAAAACAAGTCATAAACAGAGAAAAATTTCATTACATTAGGTAAGTGGACATTGCAGAGATTCATTTGCCTTTTACATTATTTTATTATATAATCCATTGCATCTTTTGTTGTACCTAGCAGATCAAAATGCCTTCAAATGACCTTTTAATATGTCCTTTTTTTCTGTTTTATTTAAACTGAATGTGCTGAGCAGGCTCTCAGTAGTGGGCTGAGAGGGCAGTAGTAAGAGGATGAAATGCTAGTCCCTGTGAAATCAGTGACAAAGATTCAGTTGCACAAACAGGAGCTCAAGCAGGAACAGAAGAAAACATGAGCATGGTAGCTACCATCACCTGAGATCTCCACGGATGTGCGCTGCTCTCATGAGATCTTACTGCAATCCACACAATGACTAAGGGCTTCTCGGTCTGAAACCTGAGCGATGTCGAATGCCCCGTTCCTCCACCACCTGCCACTGGTGGTGTTGCTCCCGTGCTGGAGACTGGTGAAGGGTTCACGCTAGCCACTGCCTGGTGGCTTTCTGTGCTGTCAGTGGAGAGATGACACTGCCACGTTCCTTACGCTGGATGTTCTGACTACTTTGGAAGAACCGATAAAGATACGTAAGTCCAGAGATTCAAACACATTCCCACCTTTTAAAAATGGTGGTTTGGTTTGATTTTTCCTACCTTTCCTGTAGCACCAGGTCTCTAAGTATAGGGAATAATTACATGCCTGAGCCTCTCTTGCAAGAAGGATAACACCCAGTTACACGCTGTGCAGCTCATTTTTAACGTTACTGTAGAAACAGAGTGGACAGGCTCATTTTCACTTGTGACCTACAAGGCAAGTACCAAGGAGTTCCAGGTTTTCAGGTGTAAGTACATGTTTTTTGTTTTTTTAAAATAAGACACCATGACTTAATATGTAAACAAAACAAATCTCCAATACTGAATTTTCCTATTAAAAACATCAGTTAGCAATTCAAGTTTCTTGTCTCTGATTTTAGAGTTTCTGAAGCCGGTATGACCTATATTTTTGATAGATAGATGGATAGACAGACAGACAGAAAACTATGGATTTACAAGTAGAGATTTTGTACATATATCTAAGTATGTAATCAGTAAAAACATTTCTATCCAAATTTAGTATTCTTCTAAATGTTAGCAGAGAGGGATATTTTACATCCAGGTTATAAATTCCTGAAATTAGGGGTCCATAATATGGAATTGTTTAGAAAACTTTATTTAAAGCAGCACTAGAAGATGCTATAATAATGAACACTAGCTTCTAAGCTGCTCTCATTCTGGTATTCCAATCATTCATACCAATTTTTATTATAAGCCCTTTAATGCAATGTAATGTACAGTGTCTCTGCCACACAATCAACACACATGTTTTTCACGTGACTATGTCTTTTCTTGTGAGTAGAGCTCTGTAATTCAAAGCATTTTATCAGCTCTGGAGTAAAACACATCAGGGGTGGAAGGGAAGGGATTTAGGTACACAGCTCTTGTTGATAATGAGAGCTTCACTGTTACTAAATGTTTGCTGAAGATAAGAACAAAATATATTTGTGGCATGAACTTCAGATAATATTTTACCTGCTCTTTGAGCAGGTAAGCAAAGCAAACACTTTACTATCATTTTCAGTAGTGAACTCAGCAATAATTTGCAGAGAGAGAGAAAGAAAGAGGGGGGAAAAAAGCAACCTTGACTCTGCTTATACTATGCTAAATGGTGCTGTTTAGACAGGGGCTAAAGCAGGGGCAGGGCAGAGCCATACTTCCTCTGGGAACATGATGACAGAGGTTGCTCCTTTGTGTTCTCTTGATATGCTTTGGGATGTGTGGGGAAGGAGTCCCAGTACTCCCTTTTTCTTGCCTGTCTGGGTGTGTTTCCTTGGAGCTACCAGACCCTGACTCCTCTCTTTGCTCAGCTGGGCTCTCAAGTCCTTTTTTGATTCTGTGCATCCATGACAAACATACACCACCTAAATGCAAGCATTACTTAGCCCCCTAGTTCTGACATTACCTAAGACAGGCCTTTAATAAATACTGAGTCTCCAGTCACCGTGTGTTTCCAGGGAATGTCCTGACAGCTGTAAAGCCCCAATATCTCACCCTCACAGGTGGGTGAATATCAGACACAGGAGCCCTTTTCCCATGGAACCTAATTTATCATTGCCATAACACCATCTATGCTGGCACAGGGTACTTGTAGACAGGCCTGGGGGCACCCCAGCTTGCTCTGAAGCCAGCTTGCTGTTTGAGATGCTCACAGCCTGACCAGCTCGCCAGCGAGCATCGCTAGGGTGCCCAGCAATACGAGTGGCACAGGGATGGCTCTTCTCTTGGGCCATGTCAGCATCTGAATGAGAGATAACTGTGATCTGTAACACCTAGTTTCTAATTTTATTTTAGTTCTTACAGTAGCTCTTCGGAAACGTGGTAAAACCACCAGTGATGAACTTCTCTACCACTTCAAATCTCTGGGGAGCCTTACCTCTGCATTAGCTGCAGAGGGTCTTCATCTGCATCCAGCTGAGATAGCTGCCAGGGCCTCAAGCTGGACACGCTTGTTTACTCAAGCATTTACCTGATTACTCACATGACAGTGATAAGGAGCATATTTGTTAGCAAACAGGTGTAACTCATCAATAATGGTAGCAGGAGGTCATTTGATGACATACTTGGACACGCTGTGTGTTTGTTTAGTTTTAAAAGTACTCATCTGTCAGGGGAAGGGCAGCTGAAGACGCATGCTGTGTAAATTAGAGGAAAGCCACTTCAGCACATCACAAAATCCAACAGATGCTTTCCATTGCTCATACTGGCCATAACAGTTAGTCACCTTCCCAGTGTTGGTTTGGTTTGGAAACGGGCTTTGCTCTGCTGTTGGGAGGTTAGCGCAGCTGTGGCTCCTTGCCCAGGGTACAGGGGGGACGGGACACCCAACTGCTGCTTGGGTACCATGGGCTGCAGCTAGAGCCAGCAGAGCCAGGAGATGCAGGGCCAAATGCCATGGCCCATTGGAGGTGGCCAACACCTTGAGGCTGGGCTGGGTTCAAACCTGTGTTTGCTTGTATTGATTTCTGTGGACAGATAGGTTCAGCTGTGTTTCTCTGTAGGGTATGAAAGCAACAAATCCGTTATGGATGGTGGTGTCCTATCAGCTATTTCAGAATCATGGCTCTGTAATGGCATAAATTGCATCTATGATGAGAACAAAATCTAGACTTTTACACCCTTTCCAGATAAGTCATATTTGGTCTGCTTCCAAACTCTTGTATGATTGTGTTGGAGTGAACAACTCTTACTCTACAGTGCTGATAGATTTTTCCTTGTCGTAGTATAAAGTCCCACTCACTTTCATTCTATGGCCAAAGAGCATAGTGGCTTTGCCCATGCATGACATTTTTCTCATGTATACTGACAGTTGAGTCCCACCCTGATTTATAAACAGCTGCATATTTAGGATGCTCTTTCTGTTAAATGCCATTGCACTACCCCTCTTCCACATCAGTTTTACGCAAAACCAGTAAGATCCTGAAATATCCCTTGGAGACCAAGCCCAGTGCTGGCATTTGCAGGTATAAAGAGGCTGTCAATGGTAATATTTGTTTTAATCATGCTTTTCTTTATAACAAACAACTGAGCCCTTCAAATCAAATACTAGAGATTCTTCTTGTTTTGTTTTGGTCAGTGCATTGTTCTCCTTCTGAATGAATATGTATTATTGTAGGGGTGTGATAAGGATGATGAGATACTAACACTGATTTATTTACAGTATATACAGATGTGTACATTTGTACATGCTATATGTAAAGGAAGGCCATGAAAACATTTTGATAGCAGCGCAGTTTGAAAACAACAATGCAAAAGTAATCAAGCAAAAAGCAACAAGAAAAAATAATCAAGCAACTGAAAAGGGCATGTGCATGCAAGACAAGAAAGAATTTTTAAACAAGCACCAGGTTACATTTGTGGTCAATATCTATTTTTAGCATTTCCCACTATTGTTTGTGTCAGTTGTTCTACAGTGAGGACAAAAAGAAATTATCTTACTGTGTGATTATCTTGGAAGGTAGGAAGTACATGAAATTTAAGGATGGTGAGTCTATAACAAGATACGGTCTTGTTTAGTATTTGATTTTAAAGATCTTAGTTTAGTATTTCTTCCTCCCCAAATTCCCCTCTCCCTTCCTCCTGCCCCCCTCCAGTTCTAGAGAAATGTAACCCTACTATACCTAAATATACTAAATTTGCATAGATGAGAGTATTTTGCAGAGTCTGAGACATTTTTCAGTATATGTAAATTGAAATAGGTTGTAATTAGAATGTGCAATAACAGAATTTTGAAGGAAATACTTAACTGTTTGTGCTGCCTTCCCTAAAAGGAACATATCTTTTTGCTTAAATAATTCTTTTTAAAAAAAAAACAAAACAGTTTTTAAAAGCAGCTGTCAAGATTCCTATCAAAATTAAAATTTCTGTGAAAAAGTTTTGATTGATTTTCATCTGTGCCTTTCAAGCTTTTAACTGTGTGTTTAAGAAGCCCTCTTCAGGGCATGCATGTATATAAACATGCATACATACATATACATACAGAGAGAGAGACAAAGAAAGAGGGAGAGGGAGCATCAGTAACTGATCCCATTCAGATTTATCAAGAAAATCATATTCTTTTCTTATTGGTGAAGTCCATAAATGTGTTCAGCATAATTAACAAAGCTGCAGTGAGCAATTCACCATTGATTCACAATGCGGTAAGCCAGCGTTTCTCTTTTCCCACTGGGTAAGGGTCACAAACTTACTGCCGTCCGTGCACTCACTTAGTCGTGGGAGGGAAACCCAGCCTCTGAACTGTCAGCGCTGAGTTATATGTTTGACACAGTTGTTTTAGCTGAATGAGACCAACAGCCAAGAAAAGGAAAAGGAAAAGGAAAATACAAAATTATTGCATTTAAGTGTTTAATCTTTTCTTCTTACGGATCTTGTAATCAAATTTTATAAGCTCTTGCTAAGCTGGTGACCTTGAAGGGATTCCCCTCTTCCATCTTCTTGCTTTGAAAAGCAACTAAAAAATACAAAACTGATGGGCTACCTTGCCAGGTGTTTGGGTTTTTTTCTCGCAAACCTACTGATTACCTGAATTGATATGATTGACACTATGTTTTCAATGTGAAAGCAGATACTGCATACATTAAGTAGAGTAATTAGCATATTTCTGACAACCACTTGCGTCTTCCTTGCTCAGTCCTTGCATATGCATATTTGTGCACCTTGCAGCAACAGAAGGTTTGTCAGAAAGAGTCGTGATGAAGCCAGGAAATTACAAGCAATGACGAAAATTTGAGGGAAAAAAAGATGAAAAGGAAGCCACAAACAACAAGAAACCCAAAAAGGTTTATAATGTAGCTATGCATGGGTATCTTAATTTGAACCACACCAAATAAAGTGCTTGGATTTGTTGTAATTTTCTCATCCTTTAGCTTGGAGAAAATTTACAGAGAAAAATCAGCAGCTTTCATATCACTCTTCTCTGAAGTGCAGTTGAAATTCTCTTAAATTCTCTCATCTTGAGCTGTAATTAGAAAATGAACTGGGACGGTGCAGACATCCTTGTTGTTAGCTGCACAGTCAATACAAAGTTCTTTTTATAAGGGGGGAGGATGTAATTGCCTACAGACCTAAACAGACCTCAGGGACACTATTGGCAAGTTCATTCAAGTTCATGATACTCAACAGTACCACAGCTAAGGAGAAAACCTTATCAAATGTCTGTGCACAAGACCCAAAGCATTTGCTTTGGGTCGTGATGTCTCAGAGGTCAGTTGTGTATGAAATGTGTGTTATCATTTTCCTTGTTTAGCAAATATAATGGCTGGAATAGACTGCTTTATTTACAATGTGCAGGGATTAAATTTTTCTTCCTCTTGAGACCTAATTTAAAGGTCTGTTTTTCCTTTAGTTCTCCATTTACTCATGTTTAGAACAGCAAATTGAAGAACCATATTGTTTAAGGCATGAAATTCCTAATCTTGAATTAAAATCTCCTCATTGTTCCTTTGCTCACATAGTAACAAAGGGGAGACTAAAGAATGGGAATGAATTCAGGATCTCAGTCCTGCTGTTGTTGGAATGAAAAACACCGCAGAGGTAATTCACTGGGTCCCACCTTGCTAACACAAGGCTCTCTAGCAGCTGATCACTCTCCAAGGAGACTGTTTGCTTGCCCTTGGATGGCAAGATACGAGATAAAAACAAGAGAAAACATAAGCCACAGTTGTAATTCCCTTGACTCCTTCACCCACAGAAGACATTATTTGCTGGCTGGAACCTATTTTCATTAATGGATTTTGTGTTTGAGGGAGATGCCATCTTGACAGGTTTGGTGACTGACATCTTTCCAGAAGAGATACAGTACTGATCACCAGAGTGCACGTTTCCTCCCTTCCTGTCTACAGCGCACACTATGCTCTGCAAAAGCTCTCTAAGGAGCAATTTAGTCTCTGTCTTGGTTAAAGGTCAAATTCACTGTTGTGCAAAGAGGGCCTATGCACCAAAACCAGAATTAAATTGTACTTAAATATCTAGTCTTCTATGAGGGATAAATTTCACCTTTGGTTCTCATATTCCACTGAGGCAAGCAAGAGAGATGACATGTTGTGCCACTGCCAGTTTTTTTCAGATGTAGTTTTAAACCCAGAAACCTACGTCTGAATTTCTTTTGCAGCTACTACCTTGATCAATATTGTCATGGAAAGCATGATGAAACACATTTGGAAGACTAAATTGAAATTAGCTATTTACAAAACACTGGTCCAACTCTGCAGAAAAATACGGTGATTTGCAAAGGCTTAAGCCAGTTCATTTCTTCTTTTCTACTTCTATATACAACCCTTTTATTGCCACTGGTCTTACATCGTTACAGCTAACAGGAAATTACCACCAAAGGGTTAAATACAGAAGGATTTGACTCACCGCTGAGAGGTCCTTTGGAGTATGCTGTAATCCAGAATAATGATTCATTGTAAGAGAGTAATTCCTAGTCTGCAAATCTTTTCCTCAAAAAGTTAGTGATGACTGAAGTAAATAAAAAGACCTGAGGTTCATAAATACCTTAACTCTGCTATTTAGGTACAAAACATTTTTTTTTTAGTGTCTCAGCCAAAGATCTTGCTTTGTAAAAGTGTGACCCCAAGATAATTAGTTGAAATCTGATTATTTATTTTTTTTTCCCATGGAGTTTCTCACCTGATACCTGTGAGCAGTTCTAGATACATACATACTTTAAAAAAAATCTACTGCGAAATCATGCGTCTCCACTGAAGAAAGCCCCCTCCCCTTGTGTGCAGCTCAAACTGTCCTACACGCAAAAGAAGGTGGCAGAAGCTTGTGTGAGCATTGAGTGTGCATTGACTGCAGAATGATAGATGCACATGTTACTGACAGCAAAGAAATCACTTTGCTACATAGACCCTACTTCAATCTCCTTCCTGCTGCTGTTTAAGACACCAATTCTCTGCCATCCTGTTTTTAATACAGAATCACGATCCCTTATTTTGCTTACCCTGATAGTCACTTCAGGTGCTTCAGATGTGCGCTGTACCAGAATGCTGTTGCTTTCCTTGAGCATTATATAAAACTGCCATTAGCCTTTTCACTTTTGGAAAAAAGGTTCTGGAGTCTTCAGTAGCCACAAGAAACCAGTATTTTGGTTCTATGCCTCAAAAATGTGGCAGCTCCAGCAGTACACTGACTCTTGCTATGGTGCTTCAAATTGACTCAATAAACTTGTTTTCCTGAAGTCCTGACCCGTTGTTCTCACATTCTGAGGAAGTTTAAAATAGTCATTTTAGTGAAATTTTGAATGACACTGAAACAGATAAGCAGACTGACTACTTTCTTTTTAGTTGTCTAGGTCTCTTGGTCTGTGAAGACCTGAAAGCCCTCAGCAGCTTCAAGAAGGGAACTGTGCAAACTACACAAAGAAAACACTCACAGCAGCGTGGGAAACAAGCGGTGAGGGTTTAGCTCAGATCTTACAAGGAAAATCTTAACAAGATGCCAGTCTGACTGTGAAATACTCTCTTAATGGAATTGATTAAACTTCTATCATCTCATTTATAATTAAGCATCACAAAGCATCTAGGAGTATACCATCAAGAATAGTCCATTGGAAAGGGATGGATTAGTTGAGGCAAGAAAGTAATGTTTCTTTCAGTAGAAAGTGCTTGACTTCTGAGAATACCTTTCAATTATATCAGAGATTCGCAGTATAAATGTCTCCGTCTGAATATTACTGAGGGTTTTTTAATAGTCAGTAGAAAGAATTAGATGCTTCTGGGATCTATTTCATAAAACACTAAAATTTTTGTTCTGAAGTAAATATCTAAAATACACAGGGTGATTTGTGTCCAGTGACTCTCTCAAATATTGCATTAAGTTTATGCAGCAAGGTTTTGGTAGCAGGAGGGTATCATCACTAAAGTTCAGCAGAAAGTAAAATTCACTGTAAATAGTGAAGTTACATAAGACAAATCTCACCTGTTGTGCCTACCAACTTTGTAGGTATTACAGAAGGTAGGAAAGTCTACCCCTTCTCTGTTACCTGCAAAGGAGACAGGCACAACAGGAATCCAGGCATTGTGGGAGCTTTTCCCACCTGAGTGAGGACAGATGTGGCCCCATCTCATTGGCTGGGGAACCTACCAGAGCTCTTGGCTGCTGCATACTGCAGGAGGGATGGAGCCCCTGATTTGTTCAAATTATGCATGGATGAATTTCAGGATTAACTTTTCCTCATACTGTCCTGAAAGAGATATTTTTAAAACTTTAACTCATTTTCAGGTGCATTATATGTGTAAACAAAAAGCAAAATAAATGTGTGCATAGCTATTTTTTTGCATGTTCTGTTTACCTATTTACTTATAATACAGTCACCATGTTTTCCTATAGACTGTTAGGTCATTTTTAGTTCTGTTTCCAGTGACATGAAACAGTAATAATTCACAATTGTCCACTTTCAATGATTTTAGCAATGAGCATTGCCATGTAAGTATTTCTATGAAAGAAAAAATTCATAACACTTAAAAAATTTTTCAGAAAATATTC
Organism: Falco rusticolus; assembly: GCF_015220075.1. Lineage (NCBI taxonomy): Eukaryota > Metazoa > Chordata > Aves > Falconiformes > Falconidae > Falco > Falco rusticolus. Next base: position 64,803,672 of record NC_051192.1, read on the forward strand.
TTAAAGTGAGGAGGTTTTTTGACTTTTTGTATTTAATCTGTTCATATGATGTACGCCTGCCATTTTCTGAGAGGGGCCTTTATATATTTGGGGGTTTTTTCCCATTTTTTTGTGTTCTCTTTTTACTATTGAACATGTATTCAACATTTTCTTAACTTGCAGTGGGGTATGAAGTGAAGAAAAAAAGCAATAACTGAAAATCTCTAACTTTTCAGAATTCCCTTAACTTTTGGAAAGGTAGTTTGACCCATTCACAGTGTTTTGGTTTGGTGGTTTTTTTTTTCTTTTTCCTAATTTTTTGTAAGCAAAGGAAGCTTGTGAACATCAGAGTACTTAAAGGAAATAAAAATGAGAACTGAGGTGGGAGAACGTAACAAGAACACAGTTGAATACAGTTCCTTGACAGCAACCTAAGAGTAATAGCTGAAAAGAAAAAAGAAAAAAAAAAAAAAAAAAAGGAAGCAGAAATGTTTATGACAATTTAAACCTCTTTTAACTTGACATTATTGTGAAAAGGAGCAAATTCATTAGGAAAGTATAGATACACAGTGGTCAGTTATTCAGCGCTCCTGTGGAAGAGACCATCACATTGATGCAAGTACAGTTTTGCTGACTCTGGCAAAACAGCACTCAGTTCAGCGTTTCAACGATGAGGCCAGGTTTAAATTTAGCTTTAGGGCCCTCACAAGGGTTACTAGGAGGACAAAGCTTCTGGGCATTTTCTAGGTCATTGCTGGCTATTTTGCACAACTGCCTGTTCTCTTTTGCAGAGGGTGAGTGTCTCTTCACAGGTCTAGCTGTCTTTTTTTTTTTTTTTTTTTGGTCTGGCTTACTTGAAGAGAACATGCTCAAACAAGCAAACCACTACTAACTTCTCTGCTTTGGGGACGTGTCTATAAAATCTGTTCTTTCACTGGCTTCTGACTTCTCTGGGCTATTGCATTACTGGAGAAATGCTTGGGGGAAGCTCACAAAAGGGTCATGAACTACAGGATGGAAAAGTGCTGTGAAATCTGTTGAAAACCACCACCACAAACTTTTATGTTTTATGTTAATTATCTGCTGAATGCCCATCTTAGTCTGGTTATTAAAGACATTCAGAGTATAATTGCAATCTTGATTGATTCACTGTTTTCCCCTTTGTAGGTCATAGTAAGCACCAACACATTTTTATAATAATCATCTGCAATTAGTGAAGTGAATGATGTTTGGAGTGTGACTTCTACATTTGTCTGTTATAGTTGTCTATTTTCATACACCTATACGTAGAGTTTAGTTACTGTGAAAAGCAAGAAAATATAATTAGTGCTATTTTCACTGATGGAAAGGAGAAATGACCTTATTACAAAAGTCCAAGTACATTTATCTACCAGGTGAAAATCATTCCACATCTTAAAGGGTGGATATTTTTAAACACAAGATTTCCTACTAGTCTTGCTTATTGTGGGGAGAAGGGGGCTAAGTGTGTTTTGCTTTGTGACTTTTTAAGTTGAAATTTTTATATAGCTATTCTGCAAATTTATTGCTTGCCCTGAACATTCTTCATGCTAAACCCATTTTTTTATTATTATTTTGAAAGCAATTGCTGCAGAAAAAGAGTTGTAGAAATCTAGTGGCTAATTTTCTTTTGAAAAAAACATTTCTAAGGGAAAGAGAAAAGCAGTGTACATAAATTGTTGATCAGCTCTAACTCCATATTGCTAGAAGAGCACGTCAAACTCTTGTCTTCCTAGGAGACCATTAGTAATAACAGGCAAAGTGTCTGGAGTTGTGGAGTAAAACATACTCCACCTTTGCTATTCTGAGTGCTGCTCAGGGGCAGAGCTGATGAGCCATCAGTGCTGCTTGGGCAGGGGCTGTAGTAAGTCACCCATTCAGGATCTCTGTACAATGGGATTGTAGCTTCCGTCCTGCCCCTGTGATGACAGGGCACGTCCTCCCTGGGTAGGGATAGGCTTCCACTGAAGGAAACAATTTTCCACTTTTAGCCAGATACACGAGCACTGCTCCTAGATAGATCTGAACAGCCTGAAGGGAAAAGGGAGGGAGTGGCTGGCAGCTTTCAGAGGCTATTTGTGCAAGCTGAAAGCAGGGAAAGAAAAAGACATCAAAGCCCTGATCTTGGAAAGTGATGAACGCTCCCTATAAGGCATTGCATACCTGTAATTGGCAGGTCTGTCTGCATGGGTTGTTGCACACCCATTCCAGCGCTCTCACAAGAGTCGATGCTCATTAACATCCAAATGATATTTTTAAGTTTTGCAGTAGTTGCAATAGGAAGCTAAGGCCCTGTAGGAATCAGGACTGGATGTGTACAAGGATACAGGTCTAACCCCCATTCCTCTGTGCACCTCTGCATGTTTAATAAAAGCCTCTCCCAAAATAAGTTGCTCGCAGTCTGTATAGGGTATAACATCTTCTTGTAAGGCTGATGGACACAGGTTCCCCTGCGAGGCCAAGAGCAGCCTTGTTTCTATGGGCTTAAGCTACTTCTTTTCTGTTACTTAAATATACAGCCATTGCATATAAAAATGAAATATGGTTGAAAAGAGTGACTTTGACCTACATATGTTCAGCATTTGCCAATACTTAAAGTGTATGGAGAATCAGCTGGAAGACGGCTATAAAATCACATCTCATGAAAAGCCACAGAACAGCATCTAAATACCAAGAAAAAAAATTTCAAACAGTTTTTTTGTGGGATTTTTTTTTTCTTTGCCAGTCTTGGATTGTTTCCATATAAAGTTATCAGGATTGTAAACTGTGTGGAAGTGTCAAAATGCTTTTTATAGCAAGCCTGTTTTATATAAAGCTGTTATATTTTCCACTAATTATGAGAAATTCCACCTCTGCGAACATGCGGATATGATTAGCTGATGTGAAAGATATAATGCAAGCAAACAAACACATCAAGTCCCTCAAACCGGGCTTAGCATCAATATCACTTAACACTGGCCGTGCGCAAATCAGCTTTCATTTGCCCTTTTCTCGCATTTGCACATTTTCTTATTTTCTAGATTAACTTACATGTTTTTCAGAGTTTCATATTTTATTCCCTCTAATCTGTTTAAAGCTTTTCTGAAGCTGCATGTGGTGGAGAAAAAAACATGTCACTGTCTTCCACTGTTGTGTGGTGGCCCTGGCTGGCGGTGGGGAGTTACGGTTACACTCTGTCCCAGAGGTGGCTGTCACAGCACAAACCCTTTACAGGGAAGCTGTATGTCCATGTCTGGTGTCGAGTTAAGGCTTGAAACCTCTACTGTTATTAGGTTCACAACTCCCTGCTACCTTAACCAATCTTCTAGGGTCCCAGGAGAGTGCCAAAGTGGCCATTGCTCATTATCGAATTTGATAGAAGAACCGTACTACTTAATGTAAACTGGAATGCAATTCTATCAAATGATCATATGCAACCACTTCAGGTTTTGATCCAACATTTTGAAGGCAACAAGAGTTTCTTGTTTGATTTGTCCTTGGATGAAACTCTTCTTCTTATGGATGTTTGCTGGCTAAATCAAAAACTCATGAACCATACCAAGACATGACTTTGCAAGATTAAGCTTTCCAGGAAAATTTTAGTACTTTGCTGCAACACAGAAAATGTCTCACATCTAAGAATTATTAGTGGGGGTGGACTTTTCCCCCCAAATTTATCATACCTCTCAAATTAAAGATAACTTTTTTTATTTTTCGAGGGGCATGTTAGATCAGTTTGATTTGCTTATACTTCTATTTAAAGTCTTTATTCCCTCTTAGCAAAAGCAAATGGTAGGCACTTAGTTTAGTCTTTCAGTTTGTTTTCAAATAGTAACACTTCCAACTGTCCTTCTGAAGAAGTTGAATAAAGCTGCAATTCAGTAATTGCATACTTACTACATTTAACTGCCTTCTGCTTAGTTATACTGCTACCCTATCGACCATTACCCTTAACAGAGTTAAGGCCTCTGTTCCTGTATTTCCCACTGAAATCTCAGAAAGGGCTGGCTCTTTGTATGGCTGCAGTGCCACTAAAGAGGAATGCTGTTTTACGTATCTCCAGGTGTCTGGAGAAGGAGGAGGTGAGCTAAGAAGAAACGACAGGGTTTGCTGCTGGGTTGGATGTTGTTAGGACAATTAGCTGTAACGTTGTCAGGGCACCAGCCCTGCAAATACAGCCATGAAGAAAAACCTTGATGAATCCACATTACTACCAGAAAGATTCTAACCAGGTATAAAATTAAAATCGTAAGAAGGTCAGGGTGACTGTATGATTTATGTTTACATTTTACACTAACATAGTCTCCCACAGCCTAAAAACAGCAATGTTTTAAAATAAATAAATATTTAAACCCATATTTATTACTATTGAAGAATTGTAGAAGCAAACAATAAATAATAATACTAGAGAAATTCCTTACAGCAGTTTACTCATCTTTATGAAATTAAGACAAATTCCTGTACAGGCAAGTGAGCAATTTCTAGTGTACACCAGGAGGTCACCACATAGCATTTCTGGTGCCACCAGATGACAGACATGATAATGTCTGATGACAGACATTCTAATAATTAGCTTTTTCTGTGTCTTTGCAAAACCATCTTTGTAGATTCATAGTATCTTTTCCTTGCTCTTCTCCTTTTTCCCTCATTAACATTTCAATCAACTGTACTTTTCACTGGAAACCAAACTGAGAATATGGAGGATTAATATTTTTAATGTCTTTTTAATAGGAAAAAAATGCAGTCTGGATGAATGTGAGCTGTCTATTGCCTTTTGTTTTTGTTATGATAATTGAAGTTGCACAGTATGGTACAGAGATGTATAATTTTCTTCCTCTGAAGGAACTTTTTTTTTTTTAATTGAGTCTAAGGTAATAAATTCTAAAAGGAAGCTCAACACCAAACAGCACTGAGAATTTAAGTAGAAGAAACGTGAAAACTCATATATGGAAAGAATAAGGGATTATGAAGTAAATGGTCAGGAGTCTGAGATTTTAGGTGCAGCACATGGGTATATTTAAAGAGAGAAATCACAGCCTGCTTTTCATACATGATAATTTTGACCCCCTTTTTCATGGTCCTGTTTCTCAGGTGAGATCTGTTCCTAAATTGACCCCTGGCAAAACACTTCTCTAAAGCCTTTAATGACATGGCTGGGAGGATCATGACCTCTTCTTGGTGCCATCCAGTGCACATACGTCCTTGTGGCCACAGGACTCTGCCTGAAACTGTCACCTTCTGCTTCTAATGCTTGGGCCACCATGTTGGTGAGAATGGCTTCATGTCTGGTAGCCACCCACAAGCCAAGTCAGAGACTTCTGGCACACATTCCCCAGAGGGTTACAGTTCCACTTGCTTAAAGGCAAGAGACAAAATACAGGAACTTTCTATTTTGGCAGATTTCATACTTTGGGAGTCTCCTATGCTCTTTTTTTTCCATTCAAAATGAGTTGTGTTAAAATGAGGGAGATGAAGAGGAGCTCAGACATGATGAGAGTAAATCTAAATAAAGAAATAAGTGTCAATACATACTGTCAAATTAGAATTTATTTCAATTCTCTTTTTCATGAAAACTCAAGCTGTTAAAGTAATTTATTCAAATTGACTCAACAGGGGTCTTGGCAAGGTAGGTCAAGGTGGATTTTCTGGTAGAAAAAACCTGTTCTGAAATTCTTAGTGGAACAAATCCCTCAGAAAATGAATTACAGTGCTTTCATATTCACATTAAACAACTGAAATACAATGGGGAATGGACTATGGCACATTTATTAGAGATTGGTGAGCCATCTATTAGTTTCATACTCTAGTAATTCAAATGTGTATTTCTCAAAAGAAAAAATTGGATTATTTAAAATAAGTCAGTAATTTAAATCTGCCATGCCAGTAAAGGGAAATGCAGAATTTTGATTTAAGCAGTGAATGCAGTTATCATAACTGCATATACGTAAGATATATAACATATCATATGAACATTATGGAGGAGGCTGTGGAAAACCTTTGTGTTAATTAAATTGTTGTAGGACCGTTGATCAATTTTACAATAGTCATGGGATTAGCAAGTTTCCTTGTCTTTGGTAAAAGGTGGCTGACTGAAGGGGTTAAGAATGTGGAAGATACAGTAAAATGCTAAAATAAATGTGTGTGTGTGTGTCTCCCTCTTTGGCTGTTCCAGAACAACTTTACAAAGGATATGATGAGTGGTAAATAAAATGAAGTATGGGGTCCTTAAGGAGCATGTGGAATTCATTGCCACAGGAGGCTGTAAAGTGGTTGTAAGGTGGTTATATTTAAAAGAGGATTATTTTACAAGCAATAACACTGAGCTAAATTGTGTGGAGCAATGGAGCAACATTCTTCACAAGACCCCTGAGGCTGGCTCAGCATTTTTGACTAGGGCAGCAGAGCATTTTGTGCCAGCGGAGAGGAGCCAAAGGGTATGCAGAGGTAACACAACAAAAAGTTAACCAAATGGCAAGGAAAAGCCAAGAAGAGTGGAGGTAGAACTTGTCCGAGTTCAGCTGGGTGTCTGTCCGTCTGCCTTTCTTCTCCCCATGTTTTCTTGTTAACTGACTTGATTGCTGCAGAGGCACTTGGCCAATAGGAAATTAAGCCCAGGAACTGAGGTGGAAGCTGGTCTGGCTGCATCTCGCCATGGTGACTCAGCTTTGGACTGGGAATGTTTTACTGATACATTGTGATATTTCATAATTTCTTTCTTTTTATTATTTTGGTCATTTGTTGTTTTGAACTAACTGAATATTTTGCTGACAACAAAGTGAAAGTGGCCACTTGGGGAATGGTATTTGGGAGGGCAGCTTAGAGAAGGCATGCTTGCAAGGAGGAGGAAACTACGTGGACACTAACAGAGAGATACATATAGAGCAGTAAAACCACTGCTAAAAGCCTTTCAGAAAATTTGTCTTCCTGTCCTCTGGGAAATGTTTACCTGCACTTTTCTCAGGTTGATCCTCCTTTTCATCCTCCACCTCCTCTCTTTTTTCAGGCTTATGGGCTGCAAATCTCTGTTTTGGCTCTTCTTCCAAGTCTCAGCCCCACAGCTTCTGAATAACCTGTTTGGTCACCGTTACACTTCCTGGCTTGCCTCACATACTGAGTATATGTGGGTGAAGTGAGAAGCAAAATGTGTCCGGGGAAGGAACTGGACAAAATCTTAAACGGAAAACCAAGAGTTTTGAATTTGGTAGGCAGGACCACAAATAGTCAGAGAAGAGATTTGAAGTCTGGGATGGTGTGGGTGAGGAAGATGCTTACTAAAATACTAAATTATAAGCAGGCTTGTCATTGTGTTTTATTGTCGAAACGTCTGTAGTAATTGTAACTGTAAGCAGGCATGCTTCCTCAGGTAAACTAAACTAAGAATTGCTGGCTGAAGTGTTGCAGCATTTTCCATGTGGCATATTGTAACACAAGGTTAAGGGCAAAAATCTAATAACTAAATATACTAGCTATGAGTATGCTAATTTGCTTTCATTCTAAAAAATAGGGTTGCAAACCCTTACCTTGCTGGCTACATGGACTTAGGGAAATAAAGCTTCAAAATGCATCATTGTATTGTCAGTTACCTAAATCAACCCACCCATTTTTAAGATTTACCCATATTGATATTTACTCAGGTATCTTGTTATTTAAAATATGATATTAAGGTGGTATGATATATGTTGCCAGTTAAACATCTATTTTAAATATCTATTTTTGGTAAATATTCATGAGATCATCTTAAGATTAGTTTCCATTTGAACAAGAGTAAGTTTTACATCCTCACATTGCTTGTAAGGAACTTGGGAGATAGCAGGTTAAAAATTCTTATGGAGAAAGTTGCATATGCCTTATTCCCACTTACAAAAAAACTGCAGCTATTTTAATGTTTTGGCATATGGAGTTATTGTAACTCACTGAAAAAAAAAAAACACTCAGCCCTGTGTTAGATACCAGATCTCTCTTCCTATTACGTAATGCAGGGAAATGTACATACATAGTACAGTTATTTTAAATATAAAGTTTAGCAAGAAATATTGTAGCTTATATGGAAATGGAGAATCTGAGAAGTTTTATAAGTTTCAAAGTTCTGTGGCTGATGCAAAAGCTCAGTTTATTGTGAATCTATTTGCAGCTGGGGGATCTGCAGGAAATGGAAGAGACAGAAAACAGTGAAAATGCAGACTGACAACGTAAAAACATAGGCAAACTCTTTGTGATCTTCTGTGGCACTGATGTGTAAGGCTAATAACAGCAGCTTCACTCCGCTCTTTTCCTGTCCTTAACTAAGAACAGATCCAGATGTTGCAAGCACGTCACCACAGGGAAGCAGGAAAAGGAAGGGTGAGTTAAACAGAAAACGTTTGGGCTGAGAGTGCACCGGGTCAAACTGCTGATCTATGTGGGGGAGGTAGTGAGCTGGGCTCAGGTGGACTGGTGGAGCTTTGCTCTTGGAACGCTCCTACTGCTTCGGTGCCTTTCCTTGAAACAGCCAGTCTGTCGTCCTTTAACACAACATACTTCTGAAAGGTTTTACTTTACAAGGACAAGGGCTGCTGAAGTCCCAAGTCAGCCTTCATTTAGGCAAGCTGCAGAAGTCTTCCAGTACTGACTAAGAAGTCCAAGCCAGGCTCTGAGAGGGCCTTGCTCAGGCTGGTGTGTGAGATACAGCTCTTTCTTGGAAGCTAACCCTTGCTAACCCCATTTCAGAGGACACCGACTGACATTGAGCCAGATTCAGGAGGTGAACATCTGTACATTTGCTCCACAACCAGTGTTTTCTTACTCATTAGGAAGTTTTTCAAGAGTGGATGTGCCGTGCAGTATGTAGCCTCTCCTAGGGAGCTGGTGACCACTGGCATTAAACAGTAAGGACAGTAACTCTTGTATCAGACTTTTTTCCAGATACTGTGAACTACAGCTTGGAATTAATCTTATTTCTTAAATATGCATACATCCTTCCCATTGCACTCTAGGAGTACCCTCTCTGTATGCAGCACAAAGCTGATTTTGCTGGGATTTTGACCATTTGTACTGGTTCTAGACTGTGACAGCACAGGGGCACAGCTGGCACTGTGGGGCCCCGTGCTGTTTCTGGTCCATATGTGCCACTACTATTTCATCTTCTTTGCAAATCTTATGCATTACTGCATTTTAAGTGCAGATGGTAACACAAAAATGCTCTTTACTCAAGATGATATTATAACATTTCCCATTGTCCCAAGATGTTTCATGCCAGAGGTGAATATCTTTACACATTTAGGGGGTGCTAACATATGGCAAGTTTCACTGTGTTGGGAACAGTGCCCTTGACACTGTTCAAGTGTTCACAAAAAGCAAGCAGGAGCTGAAACCTTCCATCACCCTTCTTGAAATTTTTCCTCTGTGAATTCTTCAAATCTGTATCTCCTGTGGTCCAGAAGTTGGATTATTTGCTAAATCCTGTGATCCCCTGTCAGTCCTCACTTCATAAAGTTCATCTCTTAATTCTGCCACAATATGGGCTTGGATATGGTTGATTTAGGCCATCAACTTACTCCTTTGTAAGATAGCTGTAAGCTCTTTCGGGTCATATAGTTTGCAATGATATTTTCTCTGTTTGTAAAAGGCTCTTTTTTTATACAACCTATTTTCCCTACTGATAACAGTGGCTCTGTTCTTGGTTAGACCGTGGCTGATATCAGTAGATTTTTGAAAGATCATATACATGGGGAAATTAACAAATAAAGACAAGCAAATTAAAAACACGACAGCAGTTATAAAGCAGCACAAATGATCCAGTCTTGCATAAGAGACACTGGCTTCAGTTACTCTTCTTGTGGAGTTTATAATTCACCATTAAAAAAAATCTAGTGGAAAATATTTTTATTTTAACCACAACAGCCCAGTGGCTGAATTTTTTGTAAAGGAATAAGTAAAGATTTTTCTCAAATGACATCAGCATTCGTTATTAGTGGAAATTATCATCTTCCACTCTGTTCTCATTCCACACTAAGTCATTAAAGTTTTTCAGAGAAATACTGTATATTTAGCTGTTAGTTGTGCATGTAAAATCAGTTCCATGCATCTAAATGCAGACTCCTTTACAATATTATTTTTCCTTTCCCCAAGGTGTAGTCTCATTTGTTTTCCCCTTACTGATCATTTTCTGTTAATCCATACCATTTTCTCTCCTTTTTGTTTATTCTATTTCCCCTTGTGCTTTCTCCTCTTTCCTTAGAAAGATTTTTTGTTCTGTTTTGATTTTTACTGGATACTACATTTTCTTTGTTTCTTTTGCCTTTTCCTGACTGTTTTCTTGTCCTCTGATCACTTCCCTTTATGTTGCATTTTCATAACATAACCTTGGTGATTGCTCTATAAACTGGAGACAGCACACATGTCTTAGGCATCACTTTGCAACTCTGCTGCCATTTCATCAGAATTGACCCCAATCTGATTTATATATTTTGTGCTCACCAAAAGTAATTTTTGGTATTTAATGAGAATTTGGGTCTACTGTAATGACTATTCCTAGATATCAGTAAAAAAAAAGCCTCAGTTCTTACCTGTTTGCTTCTGACACTACATAGTATGTGGGAGGGAGGCTCTTATATTAAAGGATGTTAATCACATTTCCCTCTTGGCTTCATAGGGAACTTGGTGTTGGATAGTGTAGCAATGTCTGTCCTGGCACCAGTGCATTGGTACTGGCTCTGGAAAGCAACAGCCTGTATTGCTAAATTGATAGAAGAGACTCTGGCAGTCTTTCAGCCTGTGGCAGCAGACCCCATAGACATAAGAAAGTTTGCATATGGCCACCCTGATTTGGAGGGCTGTAGGGTTTCAGAGTGTGGATGTGGCCAGGCTGTGCTAGCTGAGTCAGGGAATGGCTTTGCATGCCTGCATTCGCTAGAAGAGATGGAGACTGTGAGTGAGCATCCCCACAGTCACCACATGCTGAAATGAACATTGCAGAGCCTCCCAGTGCCTCCCGGAGATATGCACGAGATAAAATACTGTGGTCCTTTCCTGCAAGTGGTAGCACTCGCATGTGAAGGAGCTGACCTTTTTAAAGTCAGGCTGACTCCCAGGAAGAACATTTCAGAACTCACCCCATAACTAGGACTACAGCTATGGTCCCCACCTGTGCAGTTCTTCCCTGTATATCTTCAATGCAGAAATATAACACCTAGAATACTATGACTGCTCACTTCAGCATGCACCTTGCCAGCAATCACTGAGTCTTCCTTCAGTCACAACTCTTGAAGCATTTCCTTGAAACACTTTGGGACTGGGATTTGTTCCCATGTCTGTTGTCAGACCTCTGTGAATCATTGCACATTCACCTCCTCAATATTTATCAATAGGATACATGTGGTAGGCATCAAGCAGCAGATGATCAGTTGCAGTAGCTTCCTTAGGCAGTTGTCCATTTTTCAGTATTAGAAAGCCAAGTTATGTTATAAATACCAATAAAAGTAGCCACTCCCAGTAAGAGACACCGGCTCAGGAACATGGTAACCGCATGCAGAACAAAAGGAGCATAAGGAAACCTACCGAGAAAGGCAAGAGAAGCGAATTGGATATTGAACTTGAGTTTTGATTTATTTTTACTTTATTTGCATGCGAGAGAGGTAAACATTAATAAAACTGCTTATTTGTCTCACAAGCTGAACCCTTTATTTAACGACAGAGAACAGACTATCTAGTGTGAGCAGCTCAAGATCTTTTTATATGACTCTGCCCCAGAATCCAGAACTGCAGGATTTCTTTTTAAAAAAGACAAGACCTCTTCTATGCCCATGCCAGATTAAGTCTGACCTTATCTTTTGTAACAGGAAGCATAAGATTTTTTTGTGGTGCTTTTCTGACATGTATCCAGCTTGAAGTCAATGGATCATGCAGTTTGTTTTAGGTGGTTTCTTGTATAAAGTAAAACAACCATTATTGTCATTGTAACTGGTCTGCATTAGTAAATAGTCTCAGAGCTGGAGTATTGTTCTCTAGCACCTAATGATGCATTCAGAGAGTTCCCAGATCAAGAGACTAACCTGATTTTAGAAAACTTTGCTTAAAGGAAGTTTGTGAATAGAAACAAATGGACTTATTTACTGATCTAAACTTGTAAAAAGAGAGGTGACTGAATTTTATATTTAGGGTAAATCTGACTGGAGGAAGATGGTATCTGTGACTTGAAGAGGTCACTGAATACTGTCCAAAAGAAGGACACTTACGACCTACAATTAACAAAATTACAATGATGAGTGCTGTTAATTGTTTCTTTTGCTTGTCTATTACTTTCTCTTTATTGTTTTGACTTCCAGGCCTTAGTGTCCCTCTGATTTGATCTGAATCCGATTCCCTTTGGCAGCTTCCATTTTATTTGCATTTTCAGGTGTATAATTAAATGTGATATTGATCTTAGTGTGATTGCAAACATAGCAGAAATTATGAGAATCCCACAGTTACAATTTATCATGGAAAATCTCATAAAATATATTTTAAATGTTATAACATGTTCCCTTATAGTCCAGTTAAACTCTACAGTTTTATGACAGATTTAGAGTAATTGCAGTTACTAATTAGGAGGAACACTATTACATTATCCAGGAAAGAACCTGGACAGTTGTTGTAGATAATGTTGAGCTGAAATAACGGATGTTTCACTCTTTGTTGGTTATAGCTAAGATTTTTACAAATACAAAAGCTTTTATAGGTCTTATTATAAGCAAAAGATGTCTTAGGTCATTATTATTTGTCCATTGCTAGTCTGAGAGTCATTACCTAGACAGTTGCCTTTCTACATCTCAGCAATCCAATGCAGGCTGGTATTTGTCCCTACCTGCCAAAGCAATACTCTTTCCTGGAGACTTTAAAACCCTTACAGAGAGGTGTCAGTGGTGTTAGCTACTCATGCTATACTGTTGCTTAGACTTCAGCTTATTCCAGGAGTTTAAGAAAATGCTTATGCCAGCAGATAAAATATTTTTGCTCTTGACTTCTTGCAAGAAATTCTCCAATGCCAAATGGCAATCTCACTGCAAGCAGTGGAAGTAGTTCTCATGATGCAGTCCTCCACGGTGCTCAACAGGAGCTGGAGGTTCTCAGCTCTTGGGACTGTGATGTCATGAGTTTGTAACTACAGTACATTATGTTTTATTATCTAATTTTTTTTCCAGCCAGTTTATAGCAGATGGCTGTCACCTTTATATCCTACAGACCTTAAGTCTAGCTTCTGATATGTACTAGTTCAGCCTCTAAAGCCTTTTTGCAAGGACCAACCACTGCAGCAATTTTTAGTTCTCGAAATATTAGCAAAGATCAGAAAATAAAAGGTCAGACACAGAATGGAGTTAAAATAAAATGTGTAACAATAAAACTTTTCATAAGCACATTAACAGCAAGTGGAAAATGAAGAAAACAATGGGCCCACTATTCAAGGGGACAAGAATGACAGTTGCAAAGAGGCAAAAATATTTAATGCTGCTTTGCTTCAGTTGGATAACATGATCCTCATTTGCACTCAAAGGGTAAGAATTCAAGTCAGAATAAAGAAAAACAAATGGAAAAGCTCCTAGGTAAGTTGGTTGCTTCAGGCCTGATGAAATCATAGGGGACTGCTTGAGACCATTTTATACAACACAGATGAGGTTACAGAAAATTAATTTGCTACAGAAAAGTAGCAAACAGCTGAAATTTACCTTATCTGGTTTTAGACATCTACAGAGTGGATATCTGTGTCTGAATAGTCAGTGGAAAGAAATTGGCACCTCGGTGGTGAGATTCATTTGGACTCTTTTAGATACTGACTTAAGGATGTTACAAATTGTGCCCTAGACCCCACTGACTTTTGACTAAAGCTAATCTGAACTGAGTGCACAGTTGCTTGAAGAGCTGTCCTTTAATGGTAGTTATCAATTACTTGTCGTTAAACTGGAAGGATGTATGAAGAGGGTGTCAATATCTGTCCCATATGTGGTAAATTGTTTAGTACCGTCATTAGTAATGGGGGTGATGGAAATTTAAGAGGCTGGTAACTACTTTTTCAGGGTGACTGTAATAGAAATAGCTCCATACACAGAGCAGCATGGTATCAGGATTCAAACCGATCCCTATAAACTGGAAAGTGGGCCTGGGAAAACATGGATAAAAGTCATTGAAGACTAGTGCAAAATACCCAAGTCAAGTAGTCAACTGCAGAAATACAAAATAGGGATCACCAATATCCTACAGTTACGAAAAAATAACATAATGAAACCGATCAAAACCCCAACAGGCAACACCTCATGTGCAAACGGGATGGTGGTGTGTGAAATAAGCAAAATGATGCTTCTGGTAGATTAAGCACCGATGTAACATCACAGTTTTCTGACTGAGATATCAAACAGCATTTCTTTGCATGGGTATTGGGAGCAGCTGGTATGAGACTGTCTGAGCAGAGTAATTCAGTCACCTCCATCCTGCAGCATTCACCTCATGGGATGGAGAAAGCATCTTGAGGCCTTTGGAATTATGGCACCTAGGGGTATATAACACCTACTCATCCCACCCCACTGTTTATAGTTACAAGGCCTAGGAAGGAAGTAAAGCTTCAAGAAGCACTCTGCTGACCTACTGAATTCTCTGGAGGGCTACAGGTAGCTTTTCCTTGATTTTGGGTGTTTATTTGTGTGGTTTGGTTGGGGGTTTTTTTCTGTCTTTTTTTTTTTTCTTTAGTGCCTGTAGGAGAACACACTAGTGTCATACGAAAATACAAAGCCTGGTTCCTGTCTTCTGTTCTGCTACAAGGGAGGGAAACCTTCCCCTTCCACCTTTTATGGGATGATTTCATCCACCAAAATTCCACTGAGCAATTGCATCAAAATGTAAACAATATTTTGGTTCATTTTACTTCTCTGTAGTCATCTGTTTACTTTCTAGGGCTGCATGTTCACTCTTAGTCACCGTTAATCTTAAAATTAGGGTAATATGGTTTGGATGGACAAATATTTCTTCATTTAAATTTTTCTATCAACTTCATAATTTCCAACTCAGAAATGAAGCTGCTGAGCAATCGGTGTTCACTAGGAACAGCTGTCCTTGCAATTTAATGGCCAGGTGCTGCCATAATGAAAGCAATGGCAAATTTTCTATTCACTTCAGCAGGGATCATATTGGACCCCGGATTAAGCAAGTTCACCTGAGTCAGGGTTTGTAGGGAGAAGTAACTGATCACTTTTAGTCCGATGTATAGTTGGAAAACCAGACAAACTTTGGGACACAGAAGCTCTTTAGATCTGAAAAGGATGCGTCAGACAGGTTGGGAACTGCTGTTTGTTAATCTGCTTATGAATTTTTTTTATTAAACTTTTTAAGACAAAAAGGGTGACAGGCATCAGGGAAAGGAGGGATAGACTAGTAAATGTTAGAAAATTGGAGATCAAGGGGGTTTTGGTTTTTTTCTTTGCTTTGTATTCAGCAAAATAAATGCTAATTTAATTCTTCAGACGGGGTTTAAAATTGCTTGGCATTACTACAGTTTTCATTTTCACTTTTCTCATAGCCACTGGCTAAGAGATTCTGAGAGTTACACATGTGGCTATGGGGTTAACCTTTTTTTATTTGCTGTTGCAAGGACTGAGGTGCTACCACTACCTTTCTGAAATAAGGAAACATTTCATTCAGAACATCTTTCAATCTAAAATTACTGATAACTTCTCAATGAAAGAGAATCAGTATTGCCATTATTATTGTTTATGCTTATAAACTTTATAGTTGTAAATCTTTGCCTTACCTAGCACAGGTAAACAAGACATTTCTTCTGTTACTTTTTGACTCTTGCTCTGAGTAGGACTCTCTGAATGAGAATCTCAAAGGGTATTTGGCATGGAAACTATTTTACACAGAGGTATGTTCAGCATGCCCCACCCTTTCTGGAGCATGTGTAGTCCCTAAAATATACTTTTCAATTGGTGTATATGTTAAATACCTTAGCTTAGCCCAGCTGAAAATTCGGGCCCTTCAATTTTTGGTTTTGGCATTATTGTTCAAATCTGTTTGGAGATGTCTGTAATCATTTTGAGATTTTTACAAGATTTTCAACGTTGTCTATTTATGATTTCTTGAGGAATGAAGATTGACTTGAATGAAGTAGCTAAGTGATGGCCAAGATCTTATCTGGGATGAGGACTACACCAATGTGTATTTTAATATCATTATTCATAACTTACCAGAAGTGAAAATTCTCCTGTGGTAAAGATAAAATCTTTCAGCTATTTAAAAAATGTGACTCACACTGCAACTCTTTCATGTGATTTAGCCAAACATGCTTGTTCATAGCTGGGAATCCAATGTGTATGGGGAACATCTCTTGCCATGGAAATTGCTGATCTCATGGTCAATAGCTGTAACATGCATAGCATAGCAAGTAAAATAGCAGCAGACCAGTTAGTGACAAGTTTCATTTATATATCCCTGCAGGAATACCCAAGCCAGCAAACATAAAAGACTGTGTTAAACAATAGCTGGTACCTAGCTTAGCCAACAGAACCTGTCCCTCTGAGTGATGCAAACCTGCCCCAACTGCATGGTTTTCAGATTTGCCACAAGATTTTTAACCAATATCAGAACCGTGAAGAGTCCTGTAAGAAAGGAGATGCTCTGTTCATGCATTTCAGAAACCTTCAGTTCCACATGGTGCTGTATCCAATAAATAAGTTTACTGAGTGATGCACCAAAATTGGAAAGTCCCCCACATCACCCTCTTGGGGAGGGAGGTGGCACAAGCAGGGACATCTCAGGGAGGATCTGTGAACAAGCTGATAAATCCCAACACAGAGAGGAGATATAAATGAGCAGTGGAGTGTGGGAGTTCAGGGAATCAGCACAGCACCCACGCAGTGAGTGTTTCAAGGCACTCTGCCATGCGGCATAGCTCTGTGTTTTGGGTGCAGGTTGTGAGCTGTGTGAGGAGCCCAGTGGAGGTGCTGGGGAAGGGAAAGATGAGCAAGTGTCAGGCTACCAGCCAGGGCTGCCTCACCTGGAGACAGGGATTCAGATGAACAGGGCATCAGGTCTACAAGAAGGACATGGATGGTTTCCGTAGTAAAAATTGTTTTTGCTGGCCTGTAGTTCAGTTTAAAAATGAGCCCTATGTCAAGAACATAAGATGTTTTAAGGAACAGGAAAAAGCCATCTGGCCTCACATGCATGATTTTTTTTTTTAGTATATCTTAAGCCTACTTCCCTGCTTTTTCACTACACTTCTTAATCCTTTCCTCCTCTATGAAAATAAAGAGAGAAAGGAGAAAAGAGAGAAAAAATCTGCAGAGGTGTCTTTTCAACTCATTTCTGTGCTTTGCTGCAGTCGCCTTTCCTGTTAACTTATTCCATATGTTTATTATCCCTTACATAAAATAGTTATGCCTGAATTCTTAGTTTTATCTTTATTTGAAATAATTTGTCATTTTTGTTTAATGCCTAAGCAGTTTTGAAACCATACATCAATTTTACCTATACTTACATATGAGTTTTATATACATATATATTTATATGTAAAATCTGTATATGAAGTTAGACATATATAAACATAATAATATTTCCAGTTGGCCAAGATTTTGTTGTAAAAGTGACAATAAATTTAACAGTTTAAACTTTTCATTGTTGGCTAGGTTAGTGAAACCAACTACTGCTTTCTTAATTTTGGGAGTTATATGGGAAAATTGTTACCATTGTTAACAGAATACACAGTACCAGTATGCAAGCATGATATGATGACTCAAGAAAGAGAAAAACAGAAGTGAATCCAAGAGATTCATCCAGAAAAGCTAGATTTTGAAATAGCAAATGTCAGGTTTCAAGGCAAGGTTTTGATTTTGACCTTGTAATAGCAAAATACTGAATGGAACTGATTTTAGTGTGTTACTCAGAAAATGCCTAGACAAGTCCTATGTAGAAAATGATACTTACAATTTGGGTAAGAAAAAAAAAGAATGAAAACAGCAAATATGTATTTTGCTCACAGACTTTTTTTAGGTTTTGTTCCCTGCTTGTTACTTCTCTTGGAAGAAAAATCTAAAAAGGCAAAGCAATCTCATTCCTTCTGAAGCTGGAAATTAAAATTTTCCAAATATTTTGATTTAAGGCATAATTTCTATTATGAAATAAGTTACTGTAACATTGTTAGCCGAAGCAGTTTTCCCTCTAGCTTATTTCTTGTTATGCTGAACCCAGCAGAATACCAACTTAGAGGCTTCTGGTGAGAGCATTTCCCTGCAACCCTGCCAGTGGGCATACAGTTGGGTTCTCGCTCTGTAAATCACTCCAGTTTGACAGTAGTCATGGATTTGTGAAACCAAAGACAGTCATTGGCAAACCAGGCACAGGCACAAATGGCTCTAAGAGAGACTTTCTGGACATTGGCCATTTTGCTGATGGACAAGAATTATTTTCAGTGTTTACAAGTGCCCCCCCAGTCAACTCATATGTGTATCTAGGAGGAGTTTGCCAATGACCTGCACCAAAATTCTTTGGACAGCTTTATATATTCAGCTTGTACCAGCTGATGAGCTGAATGCTTTGGAATGTTATGCCTAGTGATTTATGAAGAAAACAAGTCTGTAATCTTTCCTCTAGGTTAGAGCCACCTGGCAACTATGATGTGGTGATCTGCCCAGAACAGAGTCAGAAACGCTTACCCACTGAAGGCATGTCGACCCTACAGAAAACAAGTGGATCATGAGGTTTTTTCATCTTCTCGAAGCAGGAATGTTGTATTTGTGTGGTAGGTTCTTTATGTCTCTTGATATTTTTACTGCTTCATCCCATCATTTTCCCATCCCATCCCATCACACATTTTTTGTTTAGCTGGGTTTTGTTTGCTTATTTATCTTGGTGTGTATGAGTGGGTGTTGTGTATATAAGGAGATCTGAATTCTCCTCTGGAAATATCTTCCTATTCACTGCATGGGGAGCCTAGCGTAATTATACTTCCAATTTAAGAGACTTTAAAGTCAGGGAAGCTGAATCTAACATATCGAGACTGTTTGTGAAAGCAAGATCCACAAAGACCATGCCTACATTAGTGAACTAAAATGAACCAGGATATGGGTCCATGCCCTGGCACCCAGTTGTCTGTACAGTTTACCTTTTGGCATCGTCCCTGGTGTAGTTTTGGCCATGGACAGCTAGCAGTCCTAGCCAGTGCCTGGACACAGTTCAGGGGTTAGCACAAGCCAGGGACTGCTTTCAATGGGCAATTGGAACACAGTTCCCCTGCTTTGGATGAGGGTGGTGGTGGGGAACAGACAATTTAACTGTAGAGATGTGAACGATGACATGGCAGCTGGACCTTGGGCTGGAGAACAGTCACTGGCCCATTGTATTTGCTGAGGCAGATGCAGCCGAAAGGACTGAAGTGTTGCACCCCTTAATTATATGTGTTCTATCACCCAGTAGAAAACAGCAAGGCTCTCTCTTCAAAGCAAAAGGAGTGTTAGCAAAGAGAATGATCAAAGAACTCCTAGAGCTATACAGCAGGACATGCTAAGGAGCAGAGTAAGGCTTGGGCATTAATTAGTAATTAGATGCATGTTTTCACTTGGGATTTTCAGCTATGATCCTCTTGCTGAGATAGGTTCCTTAGGATAGATCTTTTCCTACAAAGGGTCATGCTGAATTCTTTCAAGCAACATTTTAACTCAAAATAGAAGATGAACCAAGAAGACTAAGAATTCAGATTAGTGTCTCAGTCCTTAATTAATACCCATTTATACAGAATGCAGAAATTTTGTCTGAACTAGAGTCTGAAGAAGTTTGATGCTTTAACTTGGCAGTTAGAAAAATCACTGGGTACACAAGAAAGTGAAAATTCAGTGCCTCCTCAAATGCACTGATGCAAAGGGTTGAGAGAACTGTCACACTGGAAAAAATCTTGGTTTTCCTCAAGCTTTTTTTTCTGTGAAAATAATTTATCCCACCTAAACCAGATAATGCAGTGTCTTGGCCTAAATGTAAGCTGAGCAGTGCACCAGGGTGTGTTAAGAACCTGCTCTGTGGCTCATCCAGACTGAAGATGTAGTAGAAGGGCAGCAGGACTCTACCTGCTTCACCCCATGATGAGTTTTCCTCTGTGGCTAATGGGGAAAGGAGGAGATAACTTAGGTGCTTGCCTGGAGTTTGTCCCAGCACAGAAGTAGAAATCACCTCAGACACATGTGGGGTTGAAGAACTAGAGTGAATTACATTAAGAGACAGCCTTGTATGTTGGACTTAAGTCTTATTTCATAAGTCATAGTATTGCATTTCTGTACTTGTCTTTTGACATGCGTGCCTTTTAAAGCAGAGAGCATTTTTAGGCCTATTATTTTGCCCATACAAGATGTCTGTAAGATGATAGCATTTATTTATAATGTTAGTGCTTTATCTAGCACAGGGCTAGCTCATGCCGGTACCTTTCTTTTTAGCACTCTGAGTATTTCCAGCTGGTGACACCAAATAGCCTCCATTTCCTCATGTGGAACACTCACCAGTTGTTTTACCCCCTTCTCCTTTCCTTTTTATTTTTGCTGCTGGAAGGATGTGGGTGATGATTTATAGAGCATGTCCAATTGGCTCTGTTTGTCTGCGCTGGCCTGCTTCATGCACACTGAGGTCAGTGCTGTATTTGTAGGTAACCATCCAAGGAAAACACCTCACAGCAGGCAAAAATGCTAACTAAGTAAAACAAACTCAGGAATGTAATCATCTGTTTAGCAAAGTTTTCAGCAGTCTTTTCCATTACACTAAGCTTTCAGTCTGATTCTACAAACTCAGAAGTGAAGACGGCACTGAAATACCTCAGACATCTTCAGGTATGTGGGAGACTTGGTTTGTTGAAGAGTGTTTGACTGGGGGAACAGGGAAGACTCCTCTTGAAAGATGAGACTAGGAATATGTACATTTTAGTCCAAAATGTCCAAAGAAGAAAAAAAAAAAACAACAAAACAAAATCAAAGAAAGTTCATTAAAAGCTATGGGGTTTATTAAAGTTTTAAAAGGAAAAACTCTAATCACAGAACAAAATGATCTCCTGTTGCCCCACTGCTAACTGCACAGTGGGCCCCATACCTACTTCTGATGTGATCCCCAAAGAGAAATCCTGCTGATATCCAGGGAAATTTTCATTTTATCCACAGAGCCGCGAGCTGACCTGTGTCGTGTTTTCTGCAGTTGTAAGGTCAAAAGTAACTTTCATCATGATTCAGCACATAGCGAGTGCAAGAATACCCACTTTGGCATGAGGGCAGAAGCGTGTCTGCAGAGGCTACAGCTGGGGGAGCACTGGGGTGGCTGGGGGGAAGGACTGAAGTCATGGTCACAGCTTTCTTGGTGGAGTAAACTGGCCACAGACAGAGGAGCAGGCTGTGTTTTTCTAATGAGTGGTTTCCTTGAATGGGTATAAAAAAGAGTACACGGGAGGATAATTATGCGGAAGCATGTGATGCACAGGAGTTTCATGGCAGGCGATCTGATGCCGAGTCCCCACAGCATGGAGTTACTGGGCCACGTGGTAGAAAGATGGACAAAAATGACAGGTAAACTGCAACAGATACATACATCTCTGATCTGAATATCAGGTGGCATATGCTGTGCTCTTTACAAATTGCCTCTCCCAGCCCGGCCAGGCTCCCAGCCCCTCTTTGAGGTACCAAGTCACACTGTGTCCATCTGGCAAAGCCTGAGGCTGTGCCTGGCAGCTCACTGCTGCAGCGGCTGCACTCATGTTTGCCTTTGTGGTAATTGGTTAGTATCTGATTTCAGCTCATATGGAAGGCTAGAGGGATAGCAAATTACTTGCAAGTGGTTCATAGACTGTGAATGCTTTTTTTTTTTTTTTTTTTTTTTTTCCCCCAGCTCTGCTACCTAGCCAAAGATTTATTCCTGCAAAAGCACAAAAGCAGAGAGGGTTTTTTTGGGTTTTTTTTTTTGTTTGTTTGTTTTTTCTTTCTTTCATAGCAAACTACAGCTGTGTATAGCTTCACCATCATCTCCACCCCCAATTCTGATTTTATGCTCACTTCCAACCCTCGCTTTCCTCATTACACTTGCTTGTGAGACAGGAAAGGCAAACACATTTTTCCAGTTTTATAAAAGCTCCACTGTTTTTTGTGCAATGAAAAGGTTTTGACAGATGAATCCACAGTAGAGAGACCATGTACCATCGCCTCTAATTCAGCAGCCTGCAGTTGCAATAGTCTAATTCTTAAAATCCTTGTGCAAAGCAAACTCCCTCCTAATTTGGAGGCAAAACTGCTTCAGATTGGTCAGAGGAATTTGATCTGATTTTTTAATATCGTGCTTGTGTTTTGTGGACGTTGTGGGAAAACAAATCTATCAGGTCCAGCTCTGTAGCTATGTCAACTTTATTTAGGTCCCAGCTATCACAGAAGTAAACTAATCTGGCACAACCAAAGGAATGACCTTTGCTTTAAAGGAGGCTGTGGACCTACATAGTAGAAGTAGGAGAAGCAGGAAATTGGTAGCTACTGTCTAAGTCCCCCACACTTTTTTGCATTAGCTAGTGGTTACACAACAAGGAGTCTTATTGCCCCTAAATGTGTTCAAGAATCAGGGCGCTACGTACTACTTTCAGGCTTTTCATGCCATCAGTTCCTAGGTAGGTGGTTGGCATCTGCTAATGAACACGTGGCTTTATAAGAGTGTTTCCATAATCCAATCAATTATTTTAAACTTCATTATTTTTGTCCATAGAACTGTAGGTGCTATTGTGCTCCATAAGCCAAGTCTGTTACCACTAGATAAGAAAGACATGGATCAAATTTGCATTTTTACATGTGCAAATGAGATGTCCCCAGCTTCCCCTCCCCCTCTCTTTATAATGCTTGTCCTTGCTTTTTCAAATCTTTTTTTTATCTGAAATACTTGCCAGGTGGTTAAAAGGCTTGCTTTTTTCTGTAAACACCATGAAATATAACAAAATGTACTGCTTTGTTTTCAAAGATATATTGATTTCTATGTGTTTATAAAAATAGTTATGAGGCCAGAAAAGCATCTACATGCTGGTGATTTTATCCAGATTTATTGTATATATTATACTTTTTTTACCTCAGTGGGCTTCTATCTCTGTGCTGAGCAGTGCAAGTGCCTATATGACAAAACCCGTCCTCCTTTTGCACACATGCACGTACATATGAAACCAAAAACCTGCTTTTCATTAGCATAGCCAGCACAATGGAGGCAAGAGTGGAAGCAAGGAGAGAATTTGAGATTTATGGCATCAGACATCTCATGTGAATGTATGTTCATGCCTTAATGTAACTAGTTGCAGATAGAAGATAAGCCTAGCACTGAAAAGAAAAGCTGCTGTTCCATATTGTGAATATACACACTTACATTGAATTCTTTTTCGGGTAGCTTCTTATTTCAATCTAATTTACTACTTATGACATGAATCCCAAAGCACATTGAATCATTCACACTGGATGCAGATGTGCACACACTAAACACACGTGGAAAGGTAAACCTCCTGTTATAGATGAGGGGAGCTTTGTCAGCATAATGGCTCAGAGTTAAGGGCTCCAAGCTAATGTACAACACATATAGAAAGCCCTGCACACATCTTGCTCTGTTTACAAAAACTGTGTGTGATAATTTGTCTTCATACCAAGAAAATGTGGTTTTAACCATATTTTTCTTCTCCATTTTATTTTAATTTTAGGTTTTAACTAATAACACCGCAGTATATTTAATAGGAAGAAAAATTTTAATATTAAAAAAGGAGTATCATTAACAATTTTATTTTTCACATTCAGCTACAGAGTAATTTAGAAAATCGCTGATTTCATGCTGAGAAATTGAACCAAGACATGGTTCAGTTATCAGAGTACAGCATCAGGAGTCACTAATTCTTGAGGGCTTTTTTTTCTTGTGCTGACTTTCCCTGCAACTGTGACCAGGTTGTTTCTCCCCTTTGTTCATAAGTGTTTTTTATAGTATGGTGGATTGCATCCACATGTTCTGAACATCCATGCATTATAGGTATTAAGGAATCAGATCCAGGCTGCATGCAAATGGGTCCAAGCTGATGAAATTCAATGCAATTCATTCAGGATTCAGTGGCATATCCATCAAATTTAAGTTTTTCTCAGTGTTGGCAATGCAGCTTTGAAGAGATATATCATTAAATACGATTTTCAGATGAAGCCTATAGGTCAGCCAATGTCCATTCTTAGTGAACCAAATTAATCACTTGGGTAAATACTATGGTTGTATTATGCCAGCAGTTAATTTAAACATTTTCAATGAATGAAAGTTAGTGTGTTCATTTCAAAACTGAGTAAAGATATAGAAAAGGGGGAGAATTGCCATATTTTTCCCCCAAAAAGCCAGTGTTACTGAGTTGGACTCTTGCAGGTTTAGCAGCTACGTTGTCTGCTGGACTCTTTCAAAGTCTTGCCACTCCAGTATTCTCCTGCTAAGGCTCCTTAACCACATGGCTTTCAGTCTGTAGCAGCCAGACCTCTCGCAGTGAAGTGTGAAGCAAGAACTAGTCTGTGTGGTCAATAAAACAAGTATGGTTTTGGCATATTAATAGAACTGTGTAACATTTTTAGAAAATAGCAAATTCAGCAAAAAATATTGTCCCCTATGAATGTAAGTCAAGCTGTCAGCATGGCCCCAGCTGGCCAAAGCTCAGCCTGCTGACTCACAGGAGAAGTGGAAGTGTCTGCACATGGAGGAGGTGGGAGCTCAGGTCATCTTCTTCCCTGGCTGTGGCTTGGAGCATCTTCTAAACCACTGCATGCTACAGCAATAATTTCTTCCCCTGGAATTTTTCTGCATCTTATAAAATACTAAAAGGGTTTCTGAGACAAATTAAAGGTACCATGAGACTGTACTAACCATAAGAAATGAAAGTCTGTCACCTCCATGCAGGCTGCTGGGGTGCCAGTCCATGCATTTGAGAGCTTACACTAAGTGTAACGGCATCAGCAAAGGAGGCTGAGAATGCCCTGCTACTGCACAGCCCTCACTGGCTCAGGCAGCAGAGCACAGTCTCAGGGGTGGGAGATGGATATTCAAATTTCTTTAGGAGCGAACGGAAAAATTTAGCTTGAATCTTTTGTATCCTGAAGTTAACACAGGGAAGCAGTTTTCTGTTTCTTGCTGTTTTCTGTTTAGTTTCATGATTTTAGACTATCTCTTTTGCTTTTCTGAAGCAAACTTAATCCTTTCTGTTTTAGGTAGTCTGCGACATTTTTCTTGACTGCAGTTTTAGGGGGAAGGGGGAGTTAAGAAAACAACAATTGGTTTGATCTGATTATTTATTTTTTTTTCATTCAATAGCCATAGTGAAAAATCAATTATTTACACAGCACAGAAGGTTAGTGACCCTGACACAGATCCAGGGCTGGAGCAGAACCAGTGCAGAATATGGTGAAATCCTGCATTAGTTTATGTTATTTAGCAAGCACCTCCTGAATCTGTGACATAGGAGTTGGGCCTTCATAAGCAAAGTACGCTACCCAGGTTCTCTGTCTTTTTCATAATTGATTCTTGAATGAAAAACACAGTAGAAGTGTAATACATTATTATTGCTATTATAATATTTATATATCAGGATCATGTTAATGTATCTTTCTTGGCCTTATCTCCCTCAGCCTCTCTGTAAGTACGAATGAACTAGCACTACAAGCCTGGCAATCAGACTGGTAATAAGAACAGATTACTGTGAACATGGAAAAAAAAAATGTTCTCTTTCTGGTCGTCTTTATACTTTTACTATACTCATGTATATAACTGTAAAAGAAAGATACTCAGAAGATTTGGAACAAAGAGAGAAGGGAAAAGGAATGTCAGGAAGGAATTCACCAGGTCATGATTTCATGTAGTTTCGCAATACTTGCATTTTGTCAGAGAAATGAGAAAGTTAAATGCAAAACAACCACATTCTAGATATGGCTATATGAAAGAAATTTCTATAAGGAGAAAAAAAGTCTGTTTTTTTATAGAAAACTAAGACTTCTGAAAAATGGGGTCATCTCAAAACATTTCCATTTCCTCTTTTTAATGAAAATACATCATTTTACATTTCATTATAATATTCCGTTTTGATCTAGTTGTATCAATCAAAATCAGAAGCTGGTGATGGAGCTGAATAACTCCTCATTTCTTTTGTTTAAAAGACCTCCTTTTTATTTATAAATAATGTTGAGAATGACTCTTTGTCCTCAGATGTAGCAAGAATCAAACAGCAGAATGCATTTTCTGTAATCAAATTTCTAAAACTCTTCTAACCAGCAGATTGCCCCCAAATCCCAATATAGCTGCTTTTCAACATCATATCACAGGCATTGTCTAGATGCTCTCTGGTCTTCTTTGACTTCCTCTACTCATTCTGCTACATAGGTACATAGCTGGGCTCAACACAGTCCCACCATTTGTCCATTTGGTGTTAGATCACTTGGATAGCATAGCCTGTTCTTGCCTGCATATAGGCCTTGAAAAGTAGTTTTCCATTATTTCAGCTATCACTAAACAAAGGAACAGCTAGTTCTTCCATCATGTAGTCTCAACAGAAGCAGCTATAGCCCAGGCCCAACCATAACATGAATAATCTTATACTATATAACCAAGGAAAGATTCCCTTTCTTTACACTGTAAAGTTGGGGGCGCCTAACTGGCACCTAAACCTAAGGATCTATTAAAGTAATCCTTTTAAATTAATGCCTCTTGCTCTTCTGTGGTTAAAGAGGCTTGTGACATGTCTTTGAAGATTTCTAATCTGCCAAAGTTTTAAGCAAAGTCAAAAAATAAATATAATTTTTTACTTTTTTATTTTTTCAGGGGCCTTCCAGGGCCTTCACCTCTTCCTACTGAGAATACAAGGCACTGAAGCAAAGACTTCAGAAAGATTGCTTCACACAGCACCTGAACCTGAGGTGTCAGCCTGTTTTAGGCATCCTGGCTAAATATATGATTTCAGAGTCATATTTAACCTTGAACCATAGGCTCACTGCAAATAGCGTTGAAAATAATCTCTGAAGTTTAAAATGTGATTTTAGAACAGGATTTGGTTATTCTGAACACAGATTCCCACTTTGAAAAACAAAGATTTGATAGAAGATTTGATAGTGTAATTTGATACTTTCAGTTCTATGGCAGCTGTAACTGAAAATTAAAAAAAGCTATTCAGCTTTCAGATCTTAGCTTTTATTAATAGGATGTTGCAGTAATGAGCTCTTCCAGATTAGTACTAGCTCCCTATGTTTGGCTGCTGAAGTACAAGAAATATCTCCCATTATTTACATTAAAATACTCAAATAATTACCATATATAGATGTGCCAAATGAATCTAATGTGGAAGTAAGGCAGAATGTGTAGTGGGAGAGGCCAGCCTTCTGTTTTCTAATGATGTAGGGGTTTTATTTTTCCCATTATGAAACTATTCCTGGATAGGGAAAAGAAGCATCATAGGGGTTCAAAGAGTGCAAAAAGAGAATGAAGCAGAAAACTGGGAAGTCAAAATGGCCCTGGTGGTGGTTGAGAGATGACTACTTTGCTCAGACAGCTTCGGGTATGGCCTGCTCCATCTGGGAACCATGTCCTCAGGGTCCTCAGCCAAATGGATTGGACAGGCTGCTGCTTGTCCTCTCATTAGCAGCAAGATGCTGTTGATGCAAGATGAGTGTTCTGGATTACATTTCTCCTATAATGTTGAGCTGATCTTACAGTGACAGTGAACCCTGAAGTTCACACAAACACTCCTAGCAGGCACTAGGTGCATTAGAGGTGTGGCCTCACCAGTGTCGAGCACAGGGGGATGGTCACTGTCCTGGTCCTGCTGGCCACACCGTGTCTGACACAAGCCAGGGTGCTGTTTGCCTTCTTGGCCACCACACTGCTGGCTCATGTTCAGCCGGCCATCACCCAGCATCCGCAGACCCTTTCCCACCAGGCAGCTTTCCAGCCACTTCTCCCCAAGCCTGTAGTGTTGCTTGGGGTTGTTGCAACTCATTTTTATTCTCAAAGATGGCTGGTGATGATACCAGTTGGTACCAGTGGAGCCACCTATTGCTGTCTAACTTTTCCAGACCACAAATTTCACAACCTGGCAGAAACACTGCAGAAAAGCCAAGATGGATGCTGAAAGGCACTGTGGTAGCAGGTCACAGGAAAGGTAAGAGGTACAGGAAGGGCTTGATGTGCCACCGCAAGGGCTTGCAGGCTGCCTGTTATTGCCACATGACCCCTATTCAGTACACTGAAGTCATACAGTACACTGTAGGTGTGACCAAGGTAGTCTTTGGGAGCAGCCAAATGGATCAGTGTGGAAGTGGCTATTATGCTGTTAGCAGTAAAGTTCCACTGACATTTCCTTTTTCTGAGTATTCTTGAAAGCTGCTCATCTTTGACAGGACTAACTGGTTTGACACCTCTGCCAACACCAAGCCACCTCTGGATCCAGCAGATAGGTGTCCTTTCTCCTAGCTCCCCTCAGGGCCTCCATCTTGTCAAGCTTCTTAATCACTAGTTGAAATACATAATTTTCTTCATAAGCATGCGCTGGGACTCACAATTTCTCTGCTTCCATGAGTTTTGTGGTTAGGGATACTCATGCTTTCCCTTGCGTGCACATTTTCTGACAGTATTGGTCTTTAAATCCACCACTCAATGAAGACAGCTTTAGTGTGAGGAGCAGAGCTTTTGTCTTCACCAGATTTCAGATTTTGATGGGTTTGGCCCTACCTTGGAAGGTAGAGGCTTGACACTCCTCAGGCAGAGGGCAGAACTGAATGGAGGTTTCCTACACTTTGCAAGTGTGCTCACTACTGCATAAAATGGTGGATGCCTCTGTGAAAGAAAAAATGTGAGCCCCACACTTCTTTTGAAATAAATGGTCAACTGTAATAAAGGTGGAATGAACCCTGAAAGGAAAGGTCTATTTTCTGCTGGAAAGCTGAGGGGACAAGACAAAATCTAGTGCTTAAGATTTGGCTTTATGAATCTTGCTTTGGGGTGCGTGATTTTTCTCAGGCATTGCCTAGAAGCCAAGGCGTTCACCCAGGGCTGCAGATGCCGTTGTTGGGGTTGCTTGTTATCAGTGTAGTGCCACAGCTCCTTAGATCCTTTTTGATCTGGATCTTAGTCTGAGTCTTATATTCATGTAACTTGAATTCAGTGATTGATACAGCAATTTCCCTTTAATCAGTCACACTAAGGCATTTTGGGTTTTCCTGGATTTCATTCAGCTGAGAACAGAAAATAACTGTTATGCAATTGGGTGATACAAGTAATAATTGTTGATATACATTGACTTCAATAGTAACAATAGGCTAGGTGATTGTCAGTTAATGGTCTGTGTTGGGCAAGGAACTGAGCCCCTGAAACAGATTAGGAGGAAGCCTGTGCTGTGTCACAGGCTGCCCTAAATGAGAGACTTTTCAGAAATCATCTGTGCAGCCTGACTTGACGGGGCATCAGCAGGGGACTCATGAAAATCTGGCTCCTATGGTCATGCACGAAACTGATTGTATTATATTGTGCACAGCCATAAACAAGTACACCTTAAGTACATTTGCATATCTATATCTTGTACATAAAATAACTTTGTCAAATTTCATTACTTTATTCTAAGTCTTGTGATGTTTGGAGGTGGGGCTTCCACTTGGGATCTACATAAGAACCCTACACTGCATATTTATAGAAAAATAAGTTGAGTTTATCAAAGTCAAAGACAAAAGCTGGAAGAAGCATGCTCTAGATGATCAAATGCTCTAAGTTGGTAAAATCTGAAAGAGAAGATAAACATTCTAAAGCAGTCTCAGAAATTTTGGAGATCCAAATAATAATTTTTGAATGCTTGAAATTAAAACATTGATAGATAACACTATCAGAAAAAACCTGGTGGGTATGTACATATTTTAATCTTTTGATTTTGTATTTGTACCTCCAATAAATATATACAGAGTTTGAACTGTACATTGAGTTTCACTTAAGAACTAGGAGTCCACAAAGAGCTCTCCACAAGATCTGGTTTATTTCCTTTCTTATAGGATGAGGTTTGTATCAGTTGCCTCCATGGAAATGGATTTGGTGTGCAGTGATTTGCCACGTTCTACCTTTATATGACCATATTGATTTTAGGTTTACTTACTGATGCACAGTCCCTGCAGTTTGGCATATATTCCTTTGTAACTCTAACCCAGATCTTTGTCACATGTATTTTACCTATTCCATAGTTGTGATTGTGATTTGAGAGAAAAAAATTAAAGTTATTATCCAGCAATTATTTACAATGGGGTTTTTTTGCAAATTGCCTGCTGTAGCTAATATAACAGGACCTACTATCATGGCAGGGCACAAAGAGACATGTGTTTGGGGGCATGTTTTTTTGACAAGGTGAGCACACTACCAGCCCACCGCAATCACTGCCTGGTTTTTCTAATTCTTGGGAACAGGCTTGCATGTGGCTTCTCAGAGCTAAAGCACATGGCTGGCTGGTTGCATTTTGCTTCTAAAGAAGTCAGGGCTCCTGAACCCTGAGCAGGAGCCCTGAGACCCCCGTGTACAGGGGGGACAGTCCAGTATTGGCAGGGTCACCTAGTCCCATTTAACTACTGGACCAGGAGAGAACGGATCCCCACTGGTTGATGCACCCACAGCTGAAGGTAAAGCTGCTCAGCTGACTGGAGGCATCTCTGTGAGGCAGCAGATACTGTCAGACCAATGTCAGACCAATAGCCTGGTCTAACATAAAACTGGAATTTGCAGCTATTCAGGGAGTTAATAGAGCCCTGTACTAGCTACAGACACTAGACCTTTTCTGAGGGGTAGCTATGCCTCCCTTCTCAGTTCCTCTGAGCTCTTTGGGAGCCTGCTTCTTGCTGAGATTGGCATCATACCACATTATTTGGAGCACTGCATGTACATGTATGGAGCCAGGTTTTCTGCTGCTTTACATCTTGTGTGCTTGCTTACACTAGCACCGGGTGGATGATGAATGTTCCTCTTTATCTTTCAATAGCATTTAAAATTCTACAGTAATATAAATGAGCACACAAGGTTGAGAGCAATGACAAATCCAGTCTGTACTCTTTCAATACATTTCTGCTATGTTCACAGATACTAGTTTGACTGGACAATATTAATACTTTTTCTTTCTTTTTTGGTAAGCCCTTTCGTTAACAGTAAAATAGCATGAGCATCTCCTCGAGGAATTCAGGGTTTACCAAAGCTCTTTTGAAAAATGGCACAGCAGTTTTGATTTTTAGAGCTGCAGTTAGCTTCACAGATCAGTCATAAGGCTGATTTACACAATCACTGAGAACAGATAACTCCTATAAGGTGTAATTTGAGCTATGAGTTCTTAGTCTGAAAATCAGCCCCTCAGTTTCTGTATTTTAAATATCTAAAAGGTAAAGATCCAAATGCAAGTATTAACATAATATTTAAGTGAATGTATTAATCAAGCAACAAGGAGAAGCAAAAATACTTCCTCACACAAGGCAAAAAGTAAAAGCTAGGTATTACGCTCCTTATGAAGATGTAAGAGGGCTCCCCCCCCCACTTTCCCCCCTCAAAACTATTTCAAATTAAATTTAAAGTAGAGCTGAAAGGAACTGAAATTAAAAAGCAACCAAAAGGTTTGAATCCCCTTGTTCACTTGGTTATTGCCTTCATAAATCAAAACTGGACAGCAAATGAATTGGCTGTACTTACATTGTTGTTTATTTGCCATGCAGTTATGGGGCCATGGCAAAGCAAAACAAGATGATCATTGTTTCAACCAGACCTAAAGCCTTTAGCTTATTCCCCACTGTCTGTTCTAGCTTTCTGGTCAGACTAGCAAAAGCCAGAAGTAACGTGTTATTTGGCTGCTGCTTTATTTTCCCTCACTCTGAGATACCTGACGGACTTGACTGTGATGTAAAGGGATTCAGTTTTGTCATGGCAGTTTTGGGAGAAAGTCACATAGCGAATTGCACCCTCGCCTAAAATGGTAAATGCCATGGAAATCGCAGCTGTTTTGAGAACCAGAACTTGCAGGTATTTTTGGTGTGTAATGCATTTTTAAACATTTTCAGCACAAATAATAAAAGCAAGACTAGCAATAGGCAGTGTTATGCCTTCTAGGACCTTTTTATGACTTCTACTTAATGGTTGCTTGACACTTAGAGTTGAAATGAAAGATGACATGGGCAAGTTAAACATACAGGCAGATAAGATGAATTGCCCTGTCAGAGTGTTCCTCTTCATCATCCCCAAAGAGCTCTGCAATTAAAAAATAAAAAAAAATAAAAAAAGGACCATTGTTTACTTATGTGAATAACAAGAAGGAGAGACCTTCTGATGACACCATGAAAAACTATAATTTTTGTTATGGCTCCAGCCTTCTGCCTATCCGCTCTCATGGGCCCTTGAAGTTTACTGAGCTTTCAGTGCAAGATCAGGATGTCTCATGAGCTGCCCTTTTTAGTTGCTACCACCAGTACTTTTTCCCTTTTCTGTATTAGGGTCTCAGAAACATATGGATGGTTTTACTTTGCCATCAGTAAAGCCCCACTATGAATGATATTCCATTATTTTCATAGCTGCCAACTTGCACAGAAAAATTTCCAAGTGTCAGATTGTGAATACTAATATAAATAAACAAATTGAAGAATACAGACTCCTCCCTATGCCTTGGCAACCCTCCTAAAATCCGGCTTTGTTTATAATCTCCTCTGCCTCAGTTGCTCTCCTTTCCAGATTGCTTCAATTCATTTTGTTGAGATTGTGTACCCAAATCAAGTCTATTGCACTCATTGTATGATTTCAGTATTAAGAGAAAGTGTAATTTTCATAAGTGGGCATCTTCAAGCAATGCAAGATCTATTGAAGAAATGAGAGAGGCACAGGACAATGCCATTATTTACTTATTTTTAAAGTACAAAGTTAGAATGACATGTCAGGAGTAGGTCCTCCACCTTTAACATATGGTAAATAATGCCACTAACTTGAATGGATTCATTGTGGATTTTCAGGTAGTTTAAGTGAAAACACATTTTGGCTTAAATATTAAAACATGCTCATTAAACTTGCTTTTTACTGTGTTTATACCTCTCCCTTTAGCAGTGCCGCACTGTCTGGTGTGTCTTTTTTTTCCTCTCAAATAACCAAACAGCTATGAAAAGGCAGAAAGCAATTTTACTGTTCAAAACTCCATTTTGCCTGAAAAAGAATAATAAACAAACCTAAAGACAGAACCATTCCCTCTGCACTCAATCACCATGATGAGAGAAAATGCACATTTTTGTAATCAAAGCTGTATGAAGACTTCAAGTTCCATGGCACGTGGATGGCAACAGATTACTGGGTCAATTCACATGATCTGTGTTGATATTGCTCAGCGTGATATCATGCAAACACATTTTTCTAAATGTTTCCACTGCTTGGCAATTTTCACTGGGGTACCTGCCTATTTTCACCTGGTTGGAATTACTATAGTGAAGGAACAAAACTTGCATCATCTGGAGTCTGTGGCAGGAGCAGACATCCTCTTCTGGATCCAGCCGTGCAAGTGGTAGAGATTACCCTTTGTGTGAGGTGAGATCAACTGGGCGTGTTCAGATCACCTGTGGAAGCCGTGGGAGCTAAACCCTTCAATTTTGTCTGAAACCGATTAAGGAACACTAAAACCAACTGCTCTGCCAGCAAAACTATGGGGGCAATAACTCTGGCAGTCTGAAAGGAAGGGTAACTGGGAGGCGCCGGGGAGAAGAAGTCTCTTTCCCTTGCACAACTGGACTTGGAAAGGGACATCTGCCAACAAATAGAGTGATTCCAGAGATGAGGAGCAGCTCTGCGGTGTCAGGAGTGGGAGCTTTCTGTACTGCCCCACTGTCCTCGCATGGACGGACTTGGAGCAGAACAGTCTTGTTCATTCCTGGTCTGAGACAATACCCATTCAAATATATGGAAATATTCCCACTGACGCAGTCATGCCGAGCAGCCTTTGGCTACTCCTCTAAGACTGTTGACAAGCGCCAGTAGTTACTGTGGAATCTGTGGTTAAAGCTGAAATAATTTCACTGATTTCGCTGGGGAGAGAGGCAGGGAACAGGGTACAGCTGGTGCTGGAAGCAGCTTTGGGCCCTGCCAGTTTGGATGAGGAGTTTCCCTTTGCTCCTGGGGCAGCAAAGTCCTCCTGGTGATGCACAGCAGCTGTTGGTCCCCTTGCACCCCATCAAGGGGCTGGCACTGGCTGGGGAAGCCAGCCTGTAATCAATAGCACCTGACATGCGCTAGATTTAATTTCTGACTTGGAGGTGAAATGCAACGCAATTACTGAATCTGGTTCGAATTATAACCCAGCTTGGGTATGGTCTGCAAGCTACAGTCCTCTTTGCTAGGCATTTGTCCATGACGGCTAGAAAGGCTTCAATAAAGTTGCTGCATTGAAGGGAGCCCAGCAACTGCCAGGGGAAATACTGGAGTGAAGACAGTGCAGAGCCCAGCTATCCCCTCCTCCCAAAAAACCACGCGGCGAGGCAGCAGCGTCAGCTGGAGGCTTGGCTGGGGGAAGCGTCCCGGGGGAAGTGTCCTTCCCACCCTGCCTTCCACAGGGCAGCACATGGCATCCCCCGCAGTGGGAAAAGGCTGCCTGCCACTGCTCCTGCCCTCCTGGTGCAGGGACCCTGCCGTGGGGGAGGCTTCAGGGCTGGCCCTGTTGGGCACCATGGCAAGGCTGGGCAGCACGGGGGAAGCAGCCTCCCCTCCTCTTCCTCACCATTGGGACTCTCTGTGGGGCAGCTTGAGCAGAGCATGGCAGCGGCCCGCAGGGTGAGCAGCTGTGGCCCCCAGCCTCGGGGCCCTGGCAGAGCTGGGACAGACCCTCTGGCGGGGAGGCAAGATCAGGCAGCATGGGTGCCTTGGCAGCTCCCTCCAAGCAAAATCCCCAAATCCCACACAGCGTTTGCAAATCCTGCCAGAAGCTGAGGCACAGTACAGGTGCTGCGGGGTGCTTATTCCCCACCATTGCCCCACCGGCTACTGCCGGTGGGTACCATTCTGGGGAGGTACCCCAGCATCTTGCTGCTCTTTGGTGGAAAGGCACAGAGGCACAGCTGTGCTGCAGTAGTAGAGGCCCCTCTGCTATTGATTTCTACCCATTCAGCCCTGCTGCGGTATATAAAGTAGGCTTCGCGTGAGCTGTTTGCACCAGGGCTAGATTTATTCTCAGTAAGCACAGTTGTGCCTGACATTAGAAACACATCTTGTGCAGAATCACATTTTTAACGTCCACTATAACATGCTTTATTGTAACGTGTTCAACAAAAGAAAGGAAGATTTTTAGAAACAAACAAAAAATTAACCCAGTGTTACAGCAGTTTCTAATGTAGGATACCTGTAAAACCAGAGCTCACCATATGCTAAAAGTATCATATATTTCTTATACCTGTGGGAAAGATTTTTCTCTTATACTTGAAATGGACTGTATTACAAACAGCTTGTTAAATGTGTGACAGATCAGCTTGAAACGATGGTTCTTGTACTCTGCAGGCCTGCACATTTGCTAATAAACTGACTACATATACAAACAGTCTGTTCCAGGGTTTAAGCTCCTATTACACTGGTTCATGTTTCAACATGCAGCCACTCTGTAGTTTGTGTTTTCAGCAGAACAAGTAAGTGGATGCATATGCATTACAATTCCAGACATCATTCCATACCAGATGTGGTGCCTTTATTTTTAGTACTGCAGGAGTGTCTGCTGACCCTTTCTCACCCCATGTCTAATGAAAGATTGACTGCTCTGGGTTTTCTTATGGTGAATTATATATTAGAGGACAGTGGATTTAAAAATTAATTCAAGATTAATTTAACGATGACTGCATATGGAATTATTTGGCCAACAGATGAAAAATGAAAATTTCACTACAAAGAAAAAAAATGTAGAAGTGTCAAATTTTAATCCAATTTTCTATAAAGAATGATCATGTTCTGAGACCCTTCTGAGGACTACAATTAATCATTCAGAGTGATACCCCTTTTCCACTTGCTATGCAAGCTCTTCTCTGAGCCAAAGCACCATCCGTGCTCCTCTGAAGCAGGGATTCATGTGCTCAGTCAGTGAAATAAATCACCACTGTACGAAATGGCTCCAAATTCAGGAAAACACAATGGCTGAAGCACACACTTAGGTGAAAGGAGGCACAGCTATTGCAGGGACTAAAAGAGAAAAAAATGTAGTACCACTTCTAGTCAGATTTACAGCTTCTACGAAGGCTTGTAACTTTTTAGGCAAATGAGAAATGAATCAAAAGCCAGAAAATGGATCTCTTTCATTTGAGGCTCTGTTAAATTTTAATGGCAGTGCTAGATGTAATACAGACACCCCTGCTTCACTAAATCAAAAGGAAAACACAAAACTGACTAAATTTTATCTTCTATGTTTAACCGTTGTGTTATTTTTATACCAAATAAAATAAGAAGAGAAGACTCTAATGAAAAGCAGGCTAACAAGATGGATGCCAGGAGCTCACCTTACTGAATAAGGAAACAAATGTTGCAAAAAAAAAGGAATAAATGATTTCATTTTAACCAGCAAAACATATTGGTGTAAACAAGACTGTACTAAATAAAACCCTCCAGTTGTCACGATTTCAGTGTTATAGTCCCATGTTTATTCTCTTTCACTCTAAGTATTTTAATATTACATAATTTTTATTGTTTGTAGTAATCCTTCTTTTCTGGACATAATATGCATGGAGGATGAAAAAAGGAAAACAGTAAAAAATACACTGAATTCTCGGACTGTCAGAATGACCTCCAGAAATAATTTTTCTCTATTCTCATATCCACATTTTTTTTTTGATGTATCGGTTCTTAAAAATTAGCAGTGCCTATTTTCCAAAGTGGCAAATGAACTGTAGAGAATGAAGCCTCATGCAAATGGAACCATAAGCTGAAAAGGATTGAATAAAATTGAATGCACTTTCCATTGTGGAACAGACAAAATTTAAAGGCCTTACTGCAACATATGAATAGTACTGAGCACATAGGGTATGTTAATGAAAAATTAACTAGGCAACCATGGATGCAAGATAAAAATTGCATCAAATCAAGAGTTGCAGCCTGCAGGAGAGGAGCAGCTAATCTGCATATAAGCTCTCCCTACCTCCCTGTCTGTTTTGTACCTTCCTCTAGCTTGTTACTTTATTAGAGAGGAAAACATTTAAAAAGGGGCTCCTGCAGGCTGGCTGATTTCTTGCTGAATCAGCCAGCTTGATACTGAATTGATTTCTACATCTTCCACCTCACAAAAGCTAGAAAATGTTTTTAATTGAACATGTCCTTAATTTACAGGACATGCTGGTGCAGAATAGAAGAGGCTGAGAAAGGCAATGAATGCATCCTGTATTTATATACCATAACGATGATGAGGTCTTTTATATATTGGAAATGAATGGCTATTTGATATATATTGTTTACCAAAAGGCAATGTATATCCCTTTAAATGTATGTAACAGGAGCATAAATGCGGTAGCATTTAATTCTGAAAAATAAACGGAATCTAGTATAAGGAGAGGTATTGAATAGGGATGTGCTTTAAGTGTACAGTGAATAAGGCCCCATTCTTCCCATGATAAGACACCAATGACACTGGTAATTGTTTTGACAATAAGATCACTAGTTTTCAAATTGAACTGCTGAAGTTTAAATGCATGTATTTTCATTGTGTTAGCTGGAGAAAGGTAATTTTGCTAACTCTGTTTTAATGGATGTTTTTCAGCCAAAAATTATAGCCAAAAAAGGCTTATGTGAGTTTTTAAGTAAAAAATATGTATCAAAAATCTTTTCTGAGGTTGTAGAAGATGTATAGGAGGTCTATTATTTATAGCCTTATGGCAGTTGTGCGGAAATCAGAAGTTTCCCTAAATATCCAAAGCAATTTCTACTGGGAAAGCTGGTCTCCCATACTGATTGTGGCCAAAGTTAACATAGATTTTAACAAAGAAATCCTACAGTTTGGATTTATTGCTACCAAAATTAACATCTTCTATAATTTTTTAGAAGTTTAATATTCTTGGATGAAAGCATAGCTACTTATTCAGGAATGTACTGACCTCTGCAAAGTACTCTGGGAAGAAAAGAAAAAAAAAACATTGGGTAAGTGGTCAGTCCTACAAAATTAACATTTACCACATCTTTAATGCTTTGAGACGTAACATCCTCTACTTAAGACGAGCTCAGGGTGAGGAGACAGGAATTCCCAAGTTTTATTCCAAGCCCCCCTACCAGCGCACTGTGCAGCCTTGGGAAAGTTTACAGCATGGGGGATAATGATTACTGAGCTGTTCCCTCACTGACCTAAGCATTTGTATTCCTTTCTTGCCTTTTCAGTTTTTATCCCAATCCATAAGTTTAAGAGGCAAGGACAGTACCTGACTTCATAAGCAAGTGTTCTGGGAGTGATATAAATCTCCAGGCTTCAGGGCATGAGCCAGCTTGTAACGCTAAACAAGGGAAACTTAGCTTCCAGGCAGATTATCTCCAAACTGCCAGCTGTAGTGTTTCTTTGTCTGAAGCAGCTGGTACTGACCACTCTTGGAGATAGGGTACTAGGAGAGATGGATCACTGGTTTGATCCAGTATGGCAATTCCCAGGGTCTTCTGCAGTGCCGATTATATTACTGGCAGCCAATAACAATAATAAGATTACCGAGAGGAATTTAACTACTGAGATCAAATAAAGAATCAAAATTTGGTGGGGAACGGAAGATCCATCGTATTGCCAGATGTCTAAAATGTATTGAATCAAAGGAGGGGTTCCCCCTCACCCCATGGTAATTTTAAATACAGCTTTTCAAAGTTTCTACTTTTGGAGCCTTCTAATATAATTATAGTGCAATTGGTGGTTGTGTAAAATAAAGCTTGAGAAGGAGTGTGACGTATAAATAATGCAAGTGAGGCAGAAGTGGGAGGAAGGAGTAGAAAGTTTGTGAAAGTTTGCAGGGTGCAGACTGGGAAGTGATGGATAACACTGAATTACATAAGAAGCCACACACAAAAAAAAGGGGGGGAGGCAGGAGAAAGAAGAAACCTTACTGCACTATCCTCAGAATACATTACACAGTGTGTTTCCCAACATACAGAGTCTGGGAATCAAAATGATTCCAACAGTTAGCAGCCAGCATGTGAGAGCTGCAAAGCAGTGAATACCCTCTGATAGGAGTGGATGCTTGGAGGTTGTGAGCACCAGAAAGATTTAAGCTTTGATTAGGGGCAGCGGCTTTTGCTTTGCTTCACTTTTGTAATAAATTCTGTTGGTGGAAAGGATGGGGAGCCCTGACTCTGTTGGAGCTGCGTTAGTCCGTAGGTTAGAGTACTGCGATCCCAGATGGCTGAAGCAACGCCAGCTGGTAGCACTTGGACAAAGAGTTCAGTCTGATGAAACACAGCCTGACAGCTGGTATCAGATGCTGGAGAACTGTAAGTTTCAGTGAACGTGTTGCTATTGGAGTCATGACAGAAATTTCAAGGGAGGGAAAAAAATTAAATTTGAGAGATATTAGTAGAGGATCTCGTCTGCATTGAAAGGAGAGCTCAGCCGTCCTTTGCTGATGTTGCCAGCTGAGGACTTGGCCTGAAGTTTCTAAGGGCCTGTTTACACTACCATATAGTAGGAACTTAGTATGATTTCTTGTTCAGAGGAAGCACTGGCAGGTTCCAAAAACAAGCCTAGACTTGAGGCCATTAGCTCGTTTGCTAAACGCTGGATCCAATTGCTTTACAGTATTTTGGCAATGGTCCCTTACTTGCTTTCAGCTGTAGCACTGAAGGGACAAAAAGTCAGCAATCAAGCTTTATAAGGATTTAGAAATTAAAAGCCAACATTTTTCATTGCACCTAAAGATTGGCGAGAAAAGCAGGGAGCCGTATCATAAAGGGACTCCCGAGCATGGGGATGAGGCTGCAGTTTGTGGCAGCTGAAGTTTGGGCCTCCATCAGATGTAGACTAGAATAAGCTGCGTTGTGGGTAATGAAACATAGACAACATGCCTGTGAGGCAAAAGACAGCTTTGAAAGAGAAGTCTCTTGGCTAGGCATAGGTGGAAAGGTAACCTCACATCTGACTGCCACTGCGCCCTGACCATCAGCATGTAGGGAGGAATCCAGGGTACCCTTGCGTTACTTTCTTGGCCCATCTGTGTCAGTAGTTTCTGGGTACTTCACACTTAGAGGTCCCCACCCCAGTGCCAGTATTTCTGATTTTGGACATAGCTTCAAAGACTGTATTTCTTCCCTAAGCAGGCTATCACATATTTAACCATATGGCATATTTACAGCTGTGGGGCTGGGATTCTTCCAACCCGATTTTTGCAGTCAGGCATCAAATCTAAGCTTGTTCATCTGGGCTTTCTCAATAGCTATTGGAGAAAGTAAAACATGATTGGGATAGGTGGTATGAATTGTCTTTGACAGATGCCACTTGCGCTCCTTTGTATACAGAAAGAGAGTATAGATGTCCTTCTCAGAGAAGATGTTGTTAACATTTATTTATTTAAAGTCTGGGCAGGTCAGTCCCACTGCATTTGAGATTTTAAGACATATCCTTTTTGGTATGATTTGTTATCTAGGATTAGATGTGTCCCCATTCATCATGTCATTGCAGTGACTCCTGTTTACCAGTATCTAAGTCTTTCCTTGCATTGTAGGAAAACCAGCATCTTACTTAGGACTGAGAATCTAGTGGCAGTTCTGAGCCCTGAGATATCTATACCCTTTTGTGGATTTATCTCTAAATAACAAACAAGCAGGGCCTAGGCAGTGTTGGAGCAGATGAAAAGTCTGGATGAAAAGGGAGGCATAAAAACCAGCATCCATGCTGATGCACCAGGCATCCACATCACACATGATAGTCTTACATATAAACTCGGTAAGAAAACTGCTTTAAAATATGGAGTTTGGTGGGTTAGCCTTGGCCAAGGGCCAGACACCCATCCAGCCACTCTGTCACTCCTTCTCCTCAACAGGACAGAAGGAGAAAACAGGATGAGAAAGCCCTTCAGTCGAGGTAGAGACAGGGGGACCACTTAACAATGGCCATCACGAGCCAATGAGATTCAGCTTGGGGAAAAGTAATTTACTGCCAATTAGAATAGGTTCAGGTAGCGAGA
Source organism: Falco rusticolus (assembly GCF_015220075.1). Classification (NCBI taxonomy): domain Eukaryota; kingdom Metazoa; phylum Chordata; class Aves; order Falconiformes; family Falconidae; genus Falco; species Falco rusticolus. The sequence goes on from NC_051192.1 coordinate 64,844,768, forward strand.
AACAAAGGCAAGATTTAAACCAGCATCTTTCCTCCCCACTTTCTCAGGTTCAAGTCCAGACTCCTCTCCCTTCCCTGAGGGCACAGGTTGGATGGAGGTGTTACAGTCAGTACACAGAGCTTCCTCTATGATGCTCTTTCCCTCTCCCACCTTCCCCCTGCTTCTGTGCAGGCATTCCCAGTGGGCTGCAGTCCTTCAGGAAAAACCTGCTCCTGTGTGTACTCTCCATGGGTTGTAGCTTCCTTTGGGGCACATCCATCTGCAGTGGCATGAGGCCCTCTGTGGTCTGTAGTGTGGATAGCTGTTCCACCATGCTCCTCCGTGGGCCACAAGGAAATAGCTGCCATGGCGCTCCTCCTCCAACTGGGCACCAACACCCAGTACAGGCAGCAATTCCACCTAGTAATTGTAAACCTGCTTCTCTTTACATACTCGTCTTTCAAAATTTCCCTTTCTAAATCTTTTTGCTAATTTATTCTTTATCTGTTTTTTTTCATCTTTTCCATTTGGCCCCAAAAATAAAGGGCAGAAGATAAATGGCACACCATGAAAGGAGAAAAGCAGGCAAATTATAAAAATGAAAGCTTTCAAAAGCAAAGCATTTTGTTTTATGGTTTTAACGTTAAAAAAAAAAAAAAAAAAGAAAAAACAAAAAAAACCAGAAAAATTAAACTTTTCCCAGAAAGGATTCTATATTGAAAAGGTTGTTTTCAATGTGCTATTATCAAGAAGCCAGCAAACCAGCCTTACAAAACAAAATAACAGATGATATTGGAGAACCTTTTATCTCCTTCTTTAAGAGCGTCGTCAGACCAAAAGGGCAACCTCATTCTTCTTCCAGAGCTCTAAGGACAAGAATGCTTTAATTTTCCTTGATGGTGTCTAAAAGCAATGAGATAATATCCAAGAGCCAATCTTAGAAAAGCAGCACCAAAACGCTTGCTCTCTTTTCTACCTATATTTCATAATTACTCTGAATTATCCCAAGTCAATAATCAATGCCATTTATTCCAGTGAAAATTATTTAATGGCTAAGAGCCATCAAGTTGTAACTCATTCAATAAGTTGCATATATTTCCTCTTTCTCCTGTCCCTCTCATTGTCACATACACTCACTGTGCAATGTTTCAAATTAAAAGGAGAAACTGAGAGCAGGAAGTGTGTTATTTGTACATCAATTTATTAAAATCCTCATTTGCACTGGTGCTTTTAAGTGCTGTCTCAACTGCAATAAAGAAATCTGACATAATTTTTGTTCACTTAAAGAAATTAAATATTTATTACTTTAATTAATGAATGCAGTTATTAAACTGGATTTTCCTTATTTTTCACCTTTATTTTTCTCTAGTGAGGTATGTTTATTTATTTTTAATTTTAAAAAAATGTTTTATTTTTCTGTTTTTGCTAATCACTATATGGGAACTGTTGTGTTACACTACACAATTTTTATCAGCACAGAAGCCTAACTGAAAAAGCGGTAACAAAGAATGAGGTCTTAATACAGCAAGTCCACACTTAGCAGAGATCCTTTATTCAGTGCAATTAAAAGAGCTATTGTTTTTCTTACCACTGCTTGGTGGTGGGCATCAAGCTGCCACTTGGAGAGATGCCAACAGCATGCACCGTTGACTGCCCTTCTAGCAGATGCACAGTTTACCAAATCACAGGACTGAATGAGGTGAAAATATAAGCAAAAGCTGAGCAGACCAAGAGAAATCAGCATTCATCTTTTGCATTCTAAAGTCCTCGGCAGTGAAAGGTGGGAAGGACCCCCAGATCTGCCTGTGAAGGGGGCAGGGAGCATGGCACTCTGCAAGTGCATTATCAGAGAAAAGAGCAGACTGCAAGCAGCAGCAGGAAATTCAGCTTCAGGAGATTTATGAGCAGCGGTGTCCAGAAACCCAGTGAGGAGCCTCTTGAACTGTGGAGCTGTGTTAGGAGAAGCTTATTCCCTCCCTCTTCCCCAGCATGGGCACGCTGGGCAGGTGCTACGATGTTCTGATGTATCGCCTTGATTTATTTATTTGATGAAAAATAATGAAAGGGATGATCCTCAAGAGTCCTTGGAGATTCCATTAACTCTGCAAATTGAGTACATTGATAAGTTGGTGATTATTTTGAAATGAACTAGAGAAAGTGAAAGGAAAAATGCTTGTAGGAAGGGCCTGTTTAATGCACAGAGATTTTAAAGTGTAGGTAACATTTCAAGTGTATCAAAATACAGTAAAAAGACCAGGGGTTAATTATACTGGCATGATAGTTGGAACCACATTATTATAATTCTCTTGGAAAGCACTATGGAGCATATGGAGTGAATGAGGGGCCTATGTGTGCATAATAAGTTCTGTATGGGAATAAGGTGAAGGAGCAAGAGCTCTCTTGTGTGTAAGAGGCACTAAATAAGGGGAAGAAAATGATTTAACTACTTGATGGACTTTGTATGTAGCAAGACATTCAAGGTGCCCTATCCGTTAAGCAGCAACATACGTAAATTCACTCATTGCCATGATTCATCTTCATTTCACACAGCAAATACTACTGCAAATAGTCTGCAGAGCACATGCTGGAGAGTTGCCTGCTCATAGACATGCTCACATTGCATCAGAAATGTGGTATTTTGTGCTGTGCAGAACTGTTAAGCGTTTACATTACAAGTTTACTTCCCTGCTACTGCATTTTTCCTTCATTATTTCTGAATAGATTTTGATGTTTCCAGTTCTCAAGTCACTAGATTTTTTGTGAGGGATCTGACTACCTGTTAGAGGATCATCTCAGTAACAGAGACCAAGAGAAGACCCCCTTGAAGATACTCTTCAATTCCAAAAGATTTTTCTGGTGGCTTTGAAAACTAGTTTTAATTATCTAACAATAATATTGTAAGAAGTTTAGATATCGAGCTTAGACTAGGGGACTAATTTTTAGACAGCTAAAGATAGGTGTAGAGAATCCAACCCAAGACTGTCATTTACTTAAAAGAGGAGAAATTACACTGTAAAAAGAATGCAGAGACAATTCAGAGGAAAAAAAAAAAAACAAACAAAAATGTGAAGTGAGTCTTCTGCCTAATTTCCACTCCGTATGGTCTGTGCTGAGCAGAACAGGGTCTTTAGTTCATGAAAAAATGATGGTACTAATAAATAGTAAATTACCCAGGAGATAGGAAAAGTAGCCCAGTTCTGTGGGTGGAGCTCTGAACTTAAGTCCAGTTCTACTTTTAATCTGGTGCAACTAAAGGTTTTGAAATCTTCCAAGGGTGGGATCACATAATTAAATATTCCATGGTGTGGAATTAAGGTAACAAAGGCCACCTGGATTTTTTTCTTTTTCCCTATAGAGTGACTGGTATTGTTTCTCTTATATTGTTTTAGCAGAATTGTTGCATGCACCTATGAGAATAAGATGTAGAAGGGCAGTAAATGCATGATGTTCATTGAAAATATTCACTGAGCTTTGCCAAATTAATCTTTTACGCCCATTTTTTTAGGCTTTATAATACATTTGGGACTATATTTCCTATTTACACGTTTCCTTTAATTTCTGCATTTGCTTTCACCTCTAATTCACACTAGGGTGTGAATATTAATACTTTACCTGGTAAAATTCTTCATTTACAGCATTTCTACTATAAATCAGAAAAAGAGCCAAATATTTTAGAATCCAAAAGCTGGTACACAAACTCACTGTGTAGGTAACATCACTTCTAGCAATCTTTTGGTGATGCCTACCTGTAATTGAATTAATCATCCATCACAAAAAAAAAAAAAAAAAAAAAAAGAACCAGAAATTGAACTTGTTTTATAAGAGTGTACCACATAAAGGAACAGTATTCAGCAGTTTGTCAAGAGTTGCATTTGGGTATGTGATTCCAACAGCCATGAAAAAGCCATTTTATTTTTCAAACTATGTGGCACGCATTCACTTCAGTAATCAGATTCTTCTTAAAATCAGTCTCAATACAAACTATATAGCCTTAAAAAAATGTCTTTAACAGAAAGTAAAATAACAGTCACCCCTTGGTAGAAGACTTTCAAGGCTCAAGAACTAAGTCTTCCTCCAAACTCAGTCCTGTCTCTTGTTGACAGAGCAGTGAAGCAGAAGATAAGGCATAGGGAGTATATTTTAAAACATTTAGGTATTTGCAAACATTTAAAAGCTAATCATTGACCTAAAAGTTGATGTTGTCTAGGTATCAGCAGTTACAATAATGCATCATGATTTTATGTAAATAGCTCATTACGCTTAGAGTTATAGCTACTGCATCACATCAGTACTGAAATACAATGTCCACTGGAAATACTATAATGAATTCGGCAACAGATGGGCAAATAAATTAAAGACTGGAAAATAAGAGGGTAAATAACCTCAACCTGTTCAGCTAGATGAAGAGAAGGATGAAAAGTAACTTGATCACAGTGTATATGTACTTATGCTTGGAAACTGAAAATAATTAGGCAAGGGCATTTCAGCCTTACTGACATATGTATATTTATCTAACTTCAACTTTCAGCCAGTGTCTGGAAGCTGTTCCTTTTGTAAGTCAGAAGCTTTCCAGTGATTGGAAGCTGAAGTTAAACAAATTCAATGTTGAAATAAGAAGCAATTTCTTAACAGAGAGAGTAATTAAAGATCAGAACATGCTGTTGCTTCACATGAAGATGGTGAATTCACCATTAGTTTAAATACTGTTGTAAAACAGGGACACATTAATCCAGCTTCTGAAAGAAATTGCTCAGCCAGTGGGAAATGTTGAGGAGAGAGGACTGGCATATGTATTTGCTACAGGCTCTCTAATGGATTCCTTGTTATTGCAAGGATACAAGGCATTAATGGAAACTTTAGTCTGTCTTGTTCCTCTGAAACGCTTTCATCCCATTCAAGTTCTCAGGCTCAAGTTGATAGGGATAAGAGGATGAAATTCAGTGTCTTCAGAGTACTGAGGTTAAGAGTACATCCCTCTGGACTTGCACACAGTGAAATGATGGATGAGAGAGGTCTGCAATGGCTTTACAGGGAATCCCTTTATGCCTGAGCCTTTGCACAAGCCGCCTGGTACCCTGCTCCAGCAGGCCCACCGCTGGTGGTGTTGCCAGATGTCGTCTCGAGCTTTCAGGTAGGATTGCATTCTGGGGTGCCTGACTTTGCACCAGGTTTACATGTAATTCTTTATCCTGTCCACCGATAAGCGTCACATAAGTGTACAGCCAGAAACAGGCACCCTTGGGGATCAGGGGGACACATTTTCCTAAACAGGAAAACAAAGGTAAAAATGAAAACAAGGGGTTGGGGAGGGGAAGCTGAAGTTTGTTGTGTTGTGAAAACTGGAAGCCAGACAGGAGGCACCCTGTTACATACAGTGAGACTAGTGCTTAGATAAGTAAAGGAAATGGGGGGGAAAACAGATGTGGAGTGCCTTTCCCAAGATCACACAGCCAGCCAGCTGGGAGCTTGGCTGACCAGCTAGTGCTCTCTCTCCTAGTCCAGAGCCTATCCATCCTACAGCATCTCTGGTGGAAGCCATTGAGTTGAAATATATTTGTAGTCATGACTCTTGTGAACAGAAGTAGTCAAGGAGAAAGTTATATCATTTGCATCAGCTAGTTTCCATACCTGCATAAAACAATCGTTAAAGGCCTCAGGAAAGATATCCTGACCATTACTAATTTGCAGTAATGATACAATGATGACATAAATACAAGGAATAATTGATAGTATTTGCTTATATTAAAGTTTTGCCCTCCCTCCTTCCTCTCTCTGGCATCTTTTGTTTGGCTCTTAGTGTTCTGTCACCTAAAGCATATACCCTGTTTATTGGGTAGGAGTATAAAGCAAGGCTCTAGATGTCAGATCAGGACCTCCTTGTCCTTCTCACTCCCTCATTAGTGAAAACATTGGAAAAAAAGGGAATACCCACAAAAGAAGAATCCAGCAGAGAGACCACGTTCAGTGATCCTCTGTACACCCATATTGTACACCCCCTCTCTGTACAGCCCTACTGTAAGTCATATACGAGAACATTTGTAACACATGCCCCTAGCCAAGGGTAGCGACTGGCAGGCATTCCCAATGTGCTGTAATGGGCTACAGCTCTCCGGGAAAGTGAGATTTCATCTTCACAGCTATGCTGAGCCAAAGCAAGAGCTGGAATCAGAAATGCTGTCAGCCACTCTGAACTCCTCTGCTTTGGCATGGTAACACACTAACTCAAGGTATTGTGAAAATATTACTTTTAAGTATAAAAGCTTGGTAAGCTGGCTGGAGTAACAAGCAACATGACACTGTCTCTTCTCTCATTAGTTTTAGAAGCCCCATTTTAGTGACCCAGAACAGCATTGTTAGCCTAAACTATGAACATTCTGCTATACTGCCCTGTTCAGCACCCAAGCCTAAAGGACAGTCAGTTCCTCAGCTTTTCAGAGGTACATTTTGACTCTGCTATTCAGCTTAAGTAAGGAGCCTCCATAACCACATAAAACTAAGCTCAGATTTGATCCATATAACCACCTTTCTCTGGGATAGAAGGAAGAGGGAAGCTTAAGGAAGTAAACTTTTCAGCCTATATTGAAATATTAATCTATAGCTTCTCGGCTCCTATGATCTCACTCATTTAGTACTAAAGCATCTTCGATGCACCTAGAGAAATGAGCTCAGCTTCCTAGAAGCAGTGAGGACAGCTGTAGCAGCAGTGTGGGAAGGGAACCACAGCATCTCTGCGCTGCTGCATGTGCTGCCTGGGCGGCTTCTGCTTTGCTTTGCCTCTGCAGGCTGTGCTGGGCTGTGCTGGGCTGTGCTGGGCTGGGTGGGGCTGGTGTGGGCTTTGGGGTCGGAGGCTGCGTTCCAACACGCCCTACCGCTGCCCACCTGCTGTCCACCCACCACATTGCAAGGGCCTGATGGGAACTCCGGAAAAAATATTAATAGGCTATCTCAGAGTAAGGGTCAACAGAGGAGCATACATACTGCTTGAATTAGTGTGCCATATTTACAGCAATAGTCGCAAGTTTCAGTCACTGAAAGCCTCTTGAAACAAAAGAAGTGTGGCCTCTGTGCCCATGAAAAATCATTATTTCTTTCCCTGAAGTTATAAGCACAGACAACCACAGCGATCAGTTATCAGACATTTTCAACTGGGATTATTTCTGTGCCTCTTTTTAAGGATGTGGTGTAAACCCCTGACTGTCAGTAGATTAGATAGAACAATGCAAAATATTATAAAAATTCTAAATAAAATCATCCTTGAGTCATGAATAAGCACATAAGCATGCCTAAGAGGGCAATTATGTTTTTCATGAATGTGATGGAAATAAATTGTTATAAATGAAACAAGTGGATGGAAATAGATGTAGATAATGAGAATTCAGCATGGAATTAATTTCAAAGTTTTATTTTTCAGATTTCCACGGATGCAAAAGTCTTCTAACACATAAGAATCAATACTAGAATCTCAATGGACCTTGCGGGTTTAAAATTAGCTATAGCACGGGTTCTGCTCTTCATGCCAGGACAAACCAGCATCCAAACTGGCAAACATTGCTGCTTCCACAGCTGGGTGGCAAGCACTATGGTAAAAACACCATGAACTCAGGCCTTTCCATGTGAGGAGATACTGTCGCTACCATTTTGCAGATAAAACCTCAGTATCACTCTTATATACCTGTTCAATAACCAGCTGTGGAGGATATGTTTCCAGCCACATAAGTTTTTTTAGCTTGTGGGGGAAACTGCCACTTTTGGATCATGGAGAGAAAATAGGTTACCTGAGACAATCTTCAACCACACTTAAAGTGTAAAGGAGAGTAAATGAATATTAAGATAGAATGGTAGACAACTTTCAGTTCCGAAAATTTGAGCTCTTTTTTATTTTTACAGCGGTAAGCTGCCACTGGAATGTCATAAAAAAACCTTCTCAGTTCTCCAGCATTCTCCACCTGGGCATCTCAAACTTTGTCCATGTTACGGTGTACAAAGACAATAACGTCATCCTTTCAAGGGGTGGTGAACTAAGCTCCAGAAACTCAGACAAAGTTTGACTTTTCACTCTTGGGCAGGATGTTGAAACAGAAAAATAGTACCCTTATGTGTAATTTCCTGCTTCTGAAGCTTGGCCTTTCTCAATATAAACCAAGAGAAAACCAAGCCCAAACTTCCTCCCAGTATGGAATATTCATGAGCTTATCTGAGAGCAGACTGTGCTGCTGTTCTTTTTATAAGAAATAGCTCAGGCCACACCTTAATACCAAGCGATGAACATTTGTGGCGTTTGAGCAATTAATTTCCCAGACAACATTTCTGTTGGTGAATGGCAGAGGATAAGGATGTTGTGTGGGTTTTTTTTTTTTTCTCTCTCTCATCTTCCCCCACCCCTGCTGTTGGTCTTGCTGCTGTGTCTTTATCATACTTTGTAGTATGGCATGTCTACTTTGGGAAATGATGATTCCAGTGTGGGTGGATGGAAAGAGATCTGCCAGAGGGTGCAAATTTCAAATTGCTGCCACGGATACACCCTTCTGTGCTGTCTTCTCAAGATACCAGAAAAAGTCTCTAAGGAATGCCTGGGGCTTGACTCTTGGTGTAAAGATAGACTTTCATACCACGTGTTTTTCTTTCAATATTAAGGAAATAGACAGCGTAAATACAGCTAATGAATTCAAATTGACTTAATCACTTATTCATACAGGAGGCTATTATGAAATCCTTACTGGAAGTGGTGAAATATTTTTATATTTATCCTGCTGCTCCCATTATTGGGCTCAGAAAATTGTTTAAAATGCTGCTTCCAAGTCAAGGTGACCCATCATTGATGATCTTTACACTAAAGTTAGACTACATAATTTTAAAATATTGATAAGCACAATGTGTAAGAAATATTCCAAAGTAGGGTATAATGTTTACACAATAAATGTGGGACTTCCTATGCAAAATATAGGAGAAATGGAAATACCAGGGAAGTAAAAAATTTCTGTCTGAAATAATGTTAGTAATGATGACATACCGTATCTACCTCAGCAAATAACATGCTTTTCCCAGACAAGAAGAGTGCCTGTCTTTAGCTGGGTAAACTGATTACTCAGTTTCTGGTTCTCTGCATATCTGTCCTTATTAAAAGGAAGTGCAGAAGTTCAGCTGGGTATGTGCTGTAGCCTGTGCTGCTGACTGTTTTGGGAGCTGGGGGGGGGAGGGAGCTGATGCAAGGAGGAAAATGAAGATTTCAGAGGCAGGATATTTATGGTAAAGTATTCACTCCAGAAGTCAATTGCTTAGGAAATGTTTTGTTTATTGAAAAAAAATATATTTTTTTTTTATATATATATATATATATATATATATCCATCCCTGTTTAAGGTCTTTATTCCCTCACATGGTATAGTACAGACTCCCAAGTGGATGTTTCACCGGAGTCCTGAGTAGCCTACAATGTCTGTGTGTATTTAACGTTTTGTACATGAAAACTGTTGGCTGATGTAAAGGCTTCATCTTCCTTGAAGTATTGCTAGACCACTAGATCTAGTCTGCTTTCCATTAGCTTGTATATGTGTGTGTCTGCCACCTAGCATAGTACTTATAAGAAAACTCAGCTAACTCATGGTTTCTGTTCATCAGAGCAAGATCTAAACAACAAGGGAATATGCAGATCTACCTGCTTAACCTGAACCTTATTGCACACCCAGGTTATGCCATTAAGACCCATCAACCTTTCTTTTCCATGGATACTAACTTATGCTTTCCTCCCAACAGGCACACTTAATCACTGCATATGCATAATGACTAGAAACCATGGGTCTTGATAATAATATAGGATGGAGTTGCTTCCACAAATTACTGCTTGAAGTAATGCACACTGTTCTAAATCAGCGTATTTATGTGATACAGAAGAAGGGGGAAAAAAGAATACATGATCTATGTCAGGGAATTAAAAATAGCATTTTTCTTCTATGAAGAAATAACAGAAATTAGATTCATCAAAGCTTAGGCATCAGTGCTTGATGTTTATTAGCTGAATTAGTGCTATATGCTGGTTAGTGGAAGAGAGAGAGAAGCTGTATTAATTTCTTTCCCAAAGAACACAAGGTCTTCTGAAATCAGGACATTTTCAAGGCTGTGTTAGACTCCAGGAAGTCTCAAACAAGTGTAAAATTCATATTCATGTGAATATAGTTTTCCTCTCCCAAGAAAATAGCCAGATACTTTGATACTATGATTGGTATTATGTGAACAATGTAATAGGCAGCTGTATGAAGTCTTAATATTTTACTGACACTTCTTTTTGCTTTACTCCTTTGACATAGACATATTTATGAAGCCATATATTCTTATGCAGTTAAAAAAAGAAGTATACAAAACCCAAAGCCCAAACAAGAAAACTATTTGACGTGAGTTATGCAGTTGCAACCACACCTTTGTTACAGTTTTTACCAGTGTAACTGTGGCTCTGCAGAGATGTCCTCTTTTATATCTAGCTGTACGTTTGAAGATAGTGCTGTTAACAGACTCTTTCTGGTGGAAGAATCATGTCAAGCAAAATCAGACCATTTAGCTCCTACAGATCATTTAGCTCCTACTCTCCTCATCCCTGGAAAAGAGGCACATATCTTTGAAAAATGAGAATCGCCCATGGCTTATATTAGTAAAAGAGAAATAATATTAAAATAATAAATATTATCCTTCAGTCTTTCACAGTTGTAAAGTCAAAATATTTGAGGCTTTTGTGATCAAGCCTAATATAGGTATGTGAGCTATTGGCAGTTGAAGGGAAAATAAAGAAAAGAGGATAAACAGAGAACTGATGAGGTGTTGAATGCTTTAAGTGAATACTTATTTGTGAGTTTGTATTGGTAATGAGGTATAATCTTATCAACATTATTTCAGTATTACAAGTTATGTGTGTGTAGAAGGAATATATCTGTTCACCACACATACCTTCCATTTTGTGAGCCCTCGTAATGTATATGTAGATAAAGATATACAGAGTATGGTATCTTAGTTACTATACGTTGACTTATATGTTTGTGAGTATGTATATATATGTATGCATACATGTACATATGCATGTATATATATATGCAGCAAAAAAGAGACGTGTATTTAAGCTCTTAGAATCAGATTTGGCAGTGTCAGTGATACAACACAGCTGTTTTAAAGTGGTTAGCTCACCACTTATCTATTACAGCCAGGAACAATATCATTAGGAACATTATTATTGTATTATACAAGCTCTAGAGTTTCCAAGTAGGAAAAAAAAAAAAAAAAGAAAAGGAAAAAAGGCAGATGCAAGTGGGTACTGTTTAGGAATGACAAATTGTATTACCGTTTTTAAGCATGACAGACTGAACCTGAATTCTCAATGGAATGAGGAGGCAGAGATATTGACTCTTCAGCATCCCATTACAAACAACTGTAAAATATTTGTTTTCCAGAAACTATTTTTGGTCTTCACTGAATAGCCTGCTGTTAAAGTATCCTGTATTAACCGTGAAAGCAGCCTGCTGCAATGTTGATTCTTTGGTGCTTAGAACATCTCACCCTGATACACTCAATTTTCAAGGTTTTGGTACGTATCTAAGTGAACAAACAAACCTATATCTAGTCTGTTTAAGCAAAAAACCATGGGACCTTAGGAAAGGCAAATGGAAAATTCGTATGCATTTAGAGCCTTTTTGAAGGACTTCAGTAGGTGTTAGTGTATTTTCTTTCTAAAAGCACTTAGAAAGTCACTGCCAGCAAATCAGATAATCCAAAATTGACGAAGTGTAAACTAATCTGCTGCTTAAAAATATTTATATTTGACACAAAAGAACACTACTTCTTCAAGCAGTTACCTGAGTTTGGGATCACTGAACTTCACTACATATCTCTGAACCTTAAGTTAGTGAATCATCTGCTTATGAGAACTTTAACCACAGTAAAATCCGAATCTGGAAGGAGCAATATGTCAAAGCACTTTTGAACCCTTATGTTCAGAAGCTTTGGAATAATTAGGTTGTCTCAAAGTCTCCTTACTGATTCTGAAATTAGTATAATACTCCAATATACTGATAAAATCAAATGTACACAATAGCATATGTACTTACAAGTAATTCAGTTACCACACATTGGCAAATTATTGCTTATCAAACATCCACAGTACATGGTTCTATGTGAGCTGCTTGCCTTGTGCCTGCTGCACTTGTGAAATAAAATCTATTAGCATAAACTTCCTCCTTGGTTTCACTGTTTTTGCAAGGAGGAGAAGCATGCAGATTAGCCATTATCGTAGCTCAAATGACAAGTGGTAACTTGTTAAATCCTGACAACTGGATCACTCACAATGGCTTGAACACACCCCTGATATGTCTCTAAGAAATCCTTCTGAGCTACAAAATTACTTCTTTTTTTCCAGTAGAGAATTTCTGAAATTATAATCTTCCAGTGAGAAGGAAAGAAGGACTTTTTAAACTGTTGATGTAAGCATGCTAAGTATTTCTTTTCCTGTTTCACATAAAGACAGAGTTTCTAAGAATGCTTAAGAAAATAGATTTAGAAAATTTAGTGAAATTTCACAATACCAATCAAAACTTCCTTTTGTAACATATGTTACAGCAAGCTATTAGGTGAGATGCTCAGGACTCTGGTACAGAGTTCCTTGTTCCGGCAGAATTCCAGTGACAGAGCCACACATTACACAAGCCAGTCAGACACAGCACATTAAATTCTTTGTGCATTAGACAACTACAGGCACTGAGCTAAAGAATCTTCTCCACTGAGACATCTTCATTGAAAGAGTGGCAGAAGTAAAGTATGACAAGAATGTCAGCTAGCTACTAAACAAGACTTTGTCTTGATATTGAAACTATCTGTCATAGAACAAGATATCCCACAACGGCTGTTGGAGTAATTGCCAGGGTGCTGAGCCCACCAGGAGGCCCTGTGCTCCCATCCCCTCTGGCAGGGTCAGCTCTGATACCATGGAGCTGTGTAACACTGGAAAAAGCTACATGTGAGAAAGGGCTATGAGGAGCTCTCTCTGAAGCTGCTCCACCTTGGCTCAGGAGCTGCTCAGCCCTCACCTTGATCCTTCCCTGAGCAGTGGTGGAGGCACGTTGTGCCTAGCTGTGTACCTTGCTGGTTTTGACCTGGCCTTGCTGTCTTGGCTTCCTAGCTTCATCTTGGACCAGTCCTGCCACTACAGATTTGCCTGGACACCACAGGGCTCTCAGCTGACCAGGGTTACTGCAATGGTCCCATTCTGCTCACCTTGTTTGAGGGCTGTGAGATGAGGCCTGAGTCAGTGACACCCTATCCAGCAGAGCTCGCTGTCCTCCCAGGCTCCCGGCGCCTCTGCTCTCACAGGGAAGCCCACCCTTACTGCTCTTGGACAGTACAATCTTCTGGACTAAAAATAATTTTTGTTCTGCTCTGCATTGCAAACAGAATAATTGTTCTAGAATAAAGTCACTGTGATGGCCAATTTCTTCATGTAGACCAAACCTAAATGGATTTCCTACTTTTAGGATTGGAGATTTGATGGAGGTCACTGTCCATAACCTGGAAAATCCTTTGCAGTATGGAAAGAACATGTAGAGAATTAATGATAGAGCTGTGTGAAGCATTTCTGATGAAACCAGACAGCACAAATTGACCTCTTTGGGGATTTCATTATGAAGTTAAAAAAAAAATAGGCCTGTGTTGCCAAGAGTTTTCCTAGTGTTTGCTGGCATTACGGGTCAACCTTGCCACCTTGTGTTTTGCCTTGCAAGTCAAGCAGTGTTTGCAATTTCTTGTGGCTTTTATGCAATGTCAGATAGAATGTGTTTTTACTACATTTTGCTTTGCATTGCTGAACAGATTTCAACCAAGCACTTAGGAGAGAAAAAGTGAGTTTAAGTAGCTTGAAATGGAAGGAAAAATTGGCAGGAGTCTCAGTGAAGAAATACCAGAATGTTTCTCATAAAAAGTAACAAAACCCCATCAGTATTTTATCAAAGACAGTTAGCAGGATAGCTCAGGTGACTTCTAGTCTGTTCTGTGACACCAGTGAGAGCAGAATAATGGAAAGGGTTGTATGGAATTCAATTAATAAAGAATTGAAGGATCAGAACATATTTAATGCCAGCCAACATGATCTAATGGAGAATAGGTCTTGTCACAAAAAAAGGAATTAACTTTTTGATGAGATTACAAGTTTGGTTGACAAAGAACCTATGTAGACATAATGTGTTTAAAGTTATGCCAGGATTTTTTACTTCGTGGGGTAAAAGAAATATAGCACTGAATTATGTCAAGAAGGCATGCAGTAAATGAATTCATAATTGGCTGACATTTGAAAAGGTAGCTGTCTATGGCAAACCATCATCATCTTTGATAAGATCAGAGTTCTGCCAGGATCAGTGCTGGGTTGATTTCATTGCACACGGATCTCCATGGGAAGAAGATGATAAATCCTAAGAGGCAGTTTCATCTGGGAAAGGAGGGTAAAACAAAAATCAATGATAGAACATTTTAAGTCAAGCAAATTAAAATCAGAAAAATTAGGCAGAGGCTTTCAGTAGTCAGGTTGATTACCATTGAAATAAACTGCCAAGAGAAGTATATTAGTCAACTACCTCTTCCTTTTTTAAGTGTAGAAGTAATCCATAGTAGCTTGTAATGTATAGGAAATCAGAAAAGATGTTCTAATGTTTCCATAAACACAATAAATCTCACAAGGTTGATCAATCATACCTGCTGAGCTCCTGTGGATGTGTTGTTGGGGGAGCCACAGGGAGCTTCATGAGTGTCATCCCTAAGTACACTGGGTAAACAAGCCCAGGGTGTAGCACATGAACCTTGTCTGCACTTGAAGAGGCTGTTAAATGCAGGGGCAGAGAAATGTTGGTCAAGAGCACCCTTCAGAACACAAAGAAAGAGTTAAAGGCTTAGTTGTTTTGTGGCCAAAGGCATTGTGCCTAGGAAGGTAATGATGGAAGAAGTACCCAGCTATCCCCAGGGATCATCTTGCATGTGAACCCTGTGAGGTGCCAGGTTGTTACCATGTGTTCAAAGCATCAAAAGGCATGGCTACTTGGAAAGCAGAGTAGACTCTTGTCTTGGCACTGTGAGTCCATATGAACCTCTTTGACTCAGACCAGAGTTGGACTACATAAGAATTTGTCATGACAGAGAGAGGACACAACCAACTATCTCATGTTTGGATAATTAAGACTGTGATGTCACCCATTGTCTGGATTTTACAGGACCAGGTATTCTTATCCTAATACTTTCTTTAACATCAACTGCAGTGGAGGTACTAGGTGTCTGATTTTCAGAGAATGCAGGGAGTAATCCAAAAGTCAGATAAATATGGTCTTTATTTATGGGTACCCACGTATTGTATTTCTAGGCTTGCAGACAACATAACAAAAATGATCGGTTACAGCTTGTAGATTAGAATAATTATAACAAAATAATAATGACTACAAACATGCCTGAGGAAGAGTAAGAACAAGAGCAAGAACAAGAATAAGAATCAAATAAAGACTGAGGCTACATATATCTGCCTGTTAATATTTTCCTAGCTTCTGACTACTGTTTAATGTAGGAAGTGTCTTGACCTCATTGTAGTTTGCCTGCTTAGTTACCCTTAATGGATCTCTCTTCCAAGTGCCTGTTGAGTTGCCTCTTGAAATACTGTAAGCTACTTGCATCCGCATCACTCTTCAGTGAGGAGTGCCATAGGTCTGCTACCTGTGGAGCAAAGAGCTAACACTCAGGGCTTCATTAAATGAGGGAAGAAAGAAACCGCTCAAAACTGACAGCATCTGAAACTACTCATGTATGACTCATTTGAGATTTGATAACTTAGGTAGACCTGTTGCTTTTATTTATATGTGTATATAAGAAGACCAACATGAATGATTCCTAGCGTGTAATGCAACATTCGTGGCAGCACCATGACTTCCTTCGTTTGGTAGACTGCTTTAATTGTAAACCTTCAGGAAATGAATTATGCTTGAAGATTTTCCACCACCTTACAGCCAGCTTCACATTCAGCATGGCCAATGGACTTCAAGATTTTTTAATCACACAGTGCTGTTTACAGCCAGTTATAACACACTTTCATCTGCTTTTAACTGTCTCAGCCTGCTACATGGATATGAAACATCTTTAAGAAATATTGATAGAAACCTCAATTTAAAATGTTTTTGAAGTGTTGTTGAGAACTCTTTTTTCCCTACATTGATGTAATTGTTTTCCTTCTGCTATCAGTGCTGAAAATATGTTAAAATAAAATTTTAAAAGATTGGGTTTGAAATTCTTGAAAGCTGGATAAGGACTTTGACACAGAACCTGTAGAAGTTAAGTTAATTTTTCTTTATTAATTTTTAAACAAGAGATTATTTCCTTCTGGGATACATGAGAACACTGTCTTCAAGACCTTGAAAAAAATTGAATGTTGGGTCTCATTAGTGCTGTCAGGCAGCAAGATAATGATTTGAGAAGTGGCTCGTGAATGGGAATATTTTTAAAGTGATTCCTTTGTTTCATATTTTAAAGGTTATTCTGAACAAAGAAAATGTGCAAACTCTGTCTTTCACAAAATATATCAATATTAGAATTGGAGACTGCTTTGCAATTTAAACTAGAATAATTGCTCTGCCAGCCAAAGAGGCCATAGGAAAGACCTGGTCTCAGCTCAACTTTTATTGAAACCTGGTTTCGTAGCTGGGAAGGAGACCTCAAATCCAATATTGATTGCAGTCCAATAACCCTTGGACCCCCAAAGTCTCTTCTGGTCAGCAATACAGTATATTACTGCAGTAAAATGAAAAGTTCAGCACACAGAGAGGAAGTGTTCCCTCTCCCACCACAGCTTGGTTATGTCTTGAGACAATGGGGAAACGAGTCCTTCCACTTTAACCATAACTAGTTCAGATACATCATCATAAAAGCATGGACAAAAGGACTGTTTGCTCTTCTGAAACATTATGCAAATTTTTCATTTTATATTTAATCTTTAGCAACTATAAGGTAAAAAACCACCAATACCTAAACTGAACAATAGCCAAGCTATATGATGAGAGTCTATTTGTTAAAAAGCAACTAGTAATTTTGCTAGAGTAACATAATACCCCTTAAAGCAACCTAATCTTCAAATACTAAGTTTGCTAAGTTTGGTCTGAAACTCAGGAGTCTTTACAATCTGTTCTCTGTAGACTCAAAAATGGAGGCAACCAGAATTGCTAGCAATCCCGAAAATGTAGGTCAAAACGTTTATTTTGTGTGATGTTGAAGATTTGTTCTTAATTCTTCATAATAATAATTGTTATTAATTGGGATAATGAAATCATTGAGATGCCTGATCTCATACCATTTGTTGAATAAGGCAGTTTAGGAATACTGCCATCTGTTATTATGTACTACAGTGATTAGAGACAGGCACAACTGAAGTCCTCCATTTCAGCAGTGTGGAGATCATGAATATAAGTCATCAAAACATACTGAGGAAAAACGCCCCTGCCTTAATGGGAAGAAAACTGCTATGTTCAAGCAAATAATTGTGTAGCATCTGAACACTGAATTGCTATGACTAAACAGCTCTAGGATATAATACAGAATCTAATGAACAAACACCTCACTTATGATGGTGCCACACAGGGTTACGCCAGAGTTATGGGGAGGTATCACAGGAATCTATTGTTAAAAAAGAGAAAAGTTAAAAAATGTTTCATTTCCTGCAAACTGCTCAGAAAGTTTTGCCCTCACCTATTTATCTAGACTTAGTTCTCTGTTAAATACCTGGATATATCTGGATGGGAGAACGGGTGCATTTCTATTTTAAATTTCAGCCAAGGGAAGGTGTAGCCTGCAGTCAGCTTTCTCCCCTGCCTGAGATATTTTTCAGCTGTGCCAGGGTGGGGGTCCCTGGCTAAGGCTCAGACCAGACTTCAGGTAGGTTTGGGACAGGCTTAGGGTGAGGAGGAAGATCAAGCCTAGAGCCCCAGTGGGAGTGGGACTATGGAGGGGTCACCTGCAATCTGTTCTCTAGGAATATAGACCTCCTTTTTTTCCACGTCGCAGCTCAGCCCACAGTCTCAAGCTCAGCAAGTTATTCCCAGATCTGCTCAAGCAGCTGAGAGAACTGGGGTGGTTTATCCTGGAGAGGAGGAGGCTCAGGGGGTATCTTACCGCTCTCTACAGCTGCCTGAAAGGAGGCTGTGGGCAGGTGGGGGTCAGTCTCTTCTCCCAGGTAACTAGTGGCAGGAAAAGAGGAAACGACCTCAAATGGCACAGGGGAGGTTTAGATTGCGTATTAGGAAAAAATTCTTTACTGAAAAGGTGGTGAAGCATTGGAACAGGCTGCCCAGGGAGGTGGTGGAATCACCATCCCTGGAAATGCTTGAAAAACACATAGATGTGATGCTTAGGGACATGGTTTAGTGGTGGACTTGGCAGTCCTGGGGTAATGGTTGGACTTGATGATCTCAAAGGTCTTTTCCAACCTGAATAATTCTATGAATAAGGCTTTGCCCCACAGCAGTGCAGTGTCCTCTGTGCACAGGGGTGTTAAAGGTACACAGCACTGTCCCTTTCATTACTGAGTCCCAGCAGAGACAGAGCAGCATGGCAAAAAATCATAAGGCACAATTTTTGTTTGGATGGAGGATTGCACAGTGTTGTTAAAATGCTGAATTACTAGTTTTGCACTTCAGGCCTGTTTCTCCCATCATTCACACCAACTGCCATAAGAACGCAAGTGCAGTTACTACCTCAGCACGGTCCCATTAAACACAGAAGACTAAACCTGAACTAAACACATTGCCTGGTCAAATGAAAGAAGAAAAACCTTAGCAGATTTAGAGACTATTTCTTGTGTACTTATTGTAAATAACTCAGAATTTCAGAGCAGGATAATATATCATGAAAACAGCATGGCTTTGGCACCACCTTTTAATTTAAAACTATGACCTCCCCTTAAATACGTCCTTTTCATATTTAGAACTAAATTTACTAGAAACTCTCCACATGACAATATTTTAATACCTTCTGGGAGACTGGTCTGGAATAAGACTAGACTGTACCTACACACCAAGTTTTGGGACAAACACAAAAAATTATATCTGGCTTATTGTGCTGCTTTATGCAGTCCTCAAAAAAAAAAAAAAAAAAAGACTCACTGTAAGTGCTCAGTTTGAATAAAGAGTCTCTACCTGTTTGGCGAGACCCTATTATGTTCCAAATACATTGTTGCCCTGGTCATAGTGTCTTGATAATGAACTGTATAAAGCAAGGATTAATTCATTGTTAACTGCTTTATCTCAAACTATGCAGACCTTGCAAATCATTTGCATTTCAAAGCAGGGATTTGCTCAAAATATTCAGATTGGCTTGAGAACACCTGCTTTTCAGATGCAGCAAATAACATACACACACTGTTTCTGAAAGGCAAACTTCAATCTTATCATGAAATTCAGTATATCAGAAACCAAAGGATGGAAAAATAAATAATTTGAAATGTATAAGCAACATTCTAGAGCTTTTTTTCTCTATACTAATGCACAGGGATATATTGGAGGTTGAGGCTTTTGCCAGGCATTTTTGTTCTTTGAGTCACCTCAGTAGCAGGACAGAAGCATCAGCCAGAGGGGAGAAGCGTGGGGTTTACAGTGTGCTGGCACATGACTGGCATCTCATTGTGGAGCTGCTCAAAGAGCAGCTGCAGAGGAAAGTAAGTGTGCTGCCTCCCAGGTCCTCATCTAGGTCATACATGAAGACAGCACATTAAAGGAATACGAAAGAAAAAAAAAATGCAAACACAGTATTTCAAGCGGTGCCGGCTGAAATGTTGAAAACAGATGAAAACCTTAGAGCTTTCTACATGGTATGCATAAGAAGCACAGAAGGGAGGAGTGCCAGGGGGATTGGAAGTGACCTGGCTGAATTGTTAAAAGCATGTAAGTAACCATCAGGAAATGTTTGACTGTCAAATGCAGAATGACACAGTGAGTATTGCATTTTTCAAGGATCCAGAAAACTTAAATTCTGTCTTTTCTGAGGCGTTTATCTGACTAAACATTGATATCTACAATGGAGGTGCCTGAGTTTGTTATCTTAGCAATGGAAGGAAATAGGTATTTTTTGACTGATGAATTTGATTTAATTCAGATACTTATATTGGGAGGTGATGACTCACCACCAAGAGGTGACTGTATCTCCGATATTCGGTCAGAAGAATCCTGCCTCTGTCTTCTTGAGACACTGCTAACCCTTTGCAGTTAACCCTAACATGCCTCATTTATCCCTTACTGAAGCAGAGATATTTGTCTCAAAGAGAAAAGACTTAACCATTTATTTTTAAGGAATACTTGGATAGAAGTTATTACATGTATATATAATTCTGTGAATACAGAGTTAACAGCATTTTTAGTACTCAAGGAAATGTTCTCATAGTCACTGCCAACCAAAAGAAGCTACCCACAATGCAGCTGGAAAGCCATACGACTGTTCATACATTCAATGATATAATCTTTTGTAATAAATTTACCGAATTGAAGACAGATGTCTCAGCTTTCTTGCATTGCTCCTGTGAAAAACATTAATTGTTTGACCTTACCAACTTAAACACTATGCATGCAGAATCATAACACTTTGGGGAAAACTTTTGCTTTTAAATTGCTCATTCAAATCTAAGATGGTTCAAGAGAAGTTTCAGCTGTTGCCTGGTCAGAAATTTGAAAGAAATTTTTAAAACAGAGTTTAAAATTTAAAATTTTTAATTTTAAAATGGAATTCCCTGGCCATCGGGAAAATTTTCCTCATGGAAAAATTCTCATGGGATTGGTTCATTTGTACCTTGAGCTTCCACTTGGGTCACAAGCTGACAAGATGCTTGCAGCTTCAGGAGAGAGGTTATGGATGCAGATTAGACTCATCCCATCAAAACCAAGGCTAAAGGCTAAGGCACCTGTGTTACGATGACAGTCAGCCATGGTTCTCTGTAAGCCATGGATCACCTGTGGTTCTGCATAGCCTTCTGGGAGAGCCTGTTTCTTCAACTATGAGACAGAAAGACTGAGCTGACCATTTACCATTATTTCCTATAATCCATCTCATTGAAGGGTGCACATTTTAATGTAATGTTTCCAAACCTATATTTCCATAGGTAATCCCACAACCACTTTGACCTTCTTAATTTGGAGGCACATTAGAAGATGAACATGAAAAGAAATATTTCAGTTACGAAACAATATTCTACGGGACAAGGGGTTTGTTTGTTAATTTTCTTCTTTAATTGTACCAGTGAGTTGTAGATGACTTACTGAGGTCCCTACCAAAAGAAAGTGTTCTGTGATTCTGTGTTTCTATTAATAATCACTAGAACTAGAGTTCTCAAATATTTATTTTCTTTTGAGCAAAAAAATGAATTCCAAAGAAAAAACTTAGTCATAAAAGCAAAAATTCTGGTTTGTTTGTTTGTTGCTTGGTTGGCTTTGTTGTTTTTTCTTTTTTCTTTTTTCCTAAATGATATGCAGAAAAGAATTTAGGGTTCTTTTTTAAAGTTTTTCAAGGTAAAACTGTAGTGTTCGGTTTCAATGCCATTGCATTTTTTCAACACCAATTTCTGTTTGATTTATCTGAAATTTCTCTGAAACTGGAAGAGATTTTTGTTGGGATGAGGCAGTCAGGCTATCACTTGGAAATTTCCCATCCAGATTGGGGCATCCTCTGAAAGACAGACTGCAGTTGAGCAGGCATTGTTACTAAAGGAGTAACTGGGTGAAATCGTATTGACTGAGTCAAGCAGGAGGTCAAACTACATAATTATAATGACACCTCTGGCCTTAAAAATCTATCTCTACCTGCATAAATAATGCATCAAGCATTATACATGGTACGCAATAATGATATGATTAATTATTTCTGATTTTCATTACATGTGCAGCTGCTAGTCTTTACTTATCAAAGTTACTCCTTCATAAAGGCATGATCTTTGAAAAATTGAGGATATGAAGAAAAATGTGAGTCAATGTGTTGCACAGGGTTCACATTCATGAGCTGGTTGATAATTTACTGGCTATCTTGTCTTCTCTTTTTCAGTTGTTTTTACCCTTCTTCTTTTCCTGGCTACTGCTAACTAGAGACCAGAATTAACTAATATAAATTTGTTCATATAGAAAATCTTGTTTCTTTTCCTCTGTGCCAGTCTTTCTCTAAGTTCTTAAAAGGACTCAGCATTTACCCACCAATGTAATTACCCATGTCCTCAAAAGAGTTCAGAGCTCATTTAATCATGAAACACTTGAGTTAGACTTTCAAAAATGTTCTGTTTGCATAACCCATGTTTTGAAATTCTTATCTTTACAGACACGTCTGTGCTTTGACTCTAGTGAGGGTAAGGATTAGGAAGACCAGAATTCAAAACATAGATGAAACACTACTGACAAGAAGTACTGATTCTTTGAAGGTAGGGGAGGAGGAGAGTTCTGCAGGGAGACCACCCCACCAGCAGACCGAAATGCAGAAATTGGGAGGTATTAAATGCACAAGCAAGAGAACCCTGTGGAGGCTGCTGTGAGCACACAGGCTTGTTTGGGGGCTTGTTTTTATGGAAAAAAAGTGAGCGGCACTTCAGAGCCATTCTCCAGGCTTTTCTGATATGTCAAAGCCACATTTGGCTTTGCTATTACATGGAAAAACTAAGTTACAGAGAAAAGCTGGTCAACTCACAGTCAGAAGTGGAAATCAATGATTTCCATTAAAGCCATTGGCCAAATTTAGGTAGATTTCAGTAGGAAGGGAGGGTGTTGGTGCTCAAAATATTTCAGTATGTACTTCAACAGAAATAACCCTTTCCAAAAAATATTTTATTAAGATATATCTGAAGCCAAATAGAAACACATGCACAAAAAGCCTTGTGGAAAATGCAGGGGGGAAAAAAATCCAATATGATAATTTAGTTGGGTTTTTTTAAGTATCAGTCCACAAAAAAGTTCTGTTTGTGCTAGAAAAGTATAGCATGATGTCTCTCAATAATACCAACAAAACCAAAACCCATCACAAAATAAAACAAAAGAAAAAACAGACCAAGCTGCCAGGAAATTTTAGAAGTTATAGCTGAATCTTTAAAACAGTCAAGAGTGTGTTGGCATCAGGAGGGTGTTGCATCTGGTATGTGGCCTTCCATGAAAATGAAGGTGTAATCCTGCTCCAGAGATAACACTAAAAGGTTTGATACTGATTTCAGTGAGAGTCTGGTGAAAAAACAAGGTCCAGGCCTCCCCCATTCCACCCACATAATTTAGGCACCTATCTCCAGTTAATGTAACAGAAAGCCAAAGTCTTTCTCTCTGTTATTACCTAATCCTGGAGATGCCTGAAACTTATTGGGACCTTTCTGATCAGCCTGAAAATTCCCAAGGCACCTCAGCTTGTGTTCCTACATGTTGTTAGGAGCACCTGGCTGGGGAGTTGGCACTGACTGCTGCTTCAGGGCCACCGTAATGAAAAGTTCAGGTGGAAAAGTGCCTGGGGCTACAGCTTTGTGTAGTTTTTTGTTTAATTTGGTGGTGCAGCTGGCTGACAAGATTCTTCCCCCATCTGTTGTTCCCACCCCCACATCATAATTTGCCTGCTCCTCGGTTGCTCTCTTGCAACAGTCTGTGGGGCTTTGCTGGAAGTAGGATTTTTTAAATGACCCCTCTTTGGAAAAAACTTTAGAAAATAACTGTGTTTCAATACAACTCACTCTTGTTGTCCAGCTTACAGCTTTGCTATGTGTGCAATTACACCAGAAATACTGAGCAGGTAAAAATCTCTGATGTTAAAGCAGGAACGGGATAGCAGGAGGGATGAAGTCGTAGTGAACAGGCTTTGCCATGGGTGGGAATCTCAGCACAGGTTTCCTGTGAACAGAGGTCACCAGATGTACTCTGAACGTGCTGAATTCCTGCTGACAGCGTGCAGGCATTTTGACCCAGGCCCACGTCTTGTGCAATAGTCATAAGAATTGTTTTTGCAGCCAAGATGTATCCATGTATGGCTTTTAGGCCTTGCCTAACGTGATGGGACTTAAAACATATATTTCAAAGAATACCAGAATAACCAGCTACGAGGGCATGTCCAATGTGTTGAAGTAAGGCTTTACTGGACTGGACATTTGACTGCTTCTGGTTTTTAATAATGGCTGTGCAGTGTAAACGGGGAGTAACAGTGAAACATCATATGGTCAAACCCTGCTGGAACTGCAAAGGCTTGAGTACTGGAGTCAAGATAATTTAAATAGGTGAAATCTGAAAAAAAAACCCCAACCTTATGATGATTCACCTTTGTGAATCATCATAAACCAAACTACTTTCTGAGCTCTTTTCTCCTTGTAGAACTGCTTCTATAGTAAAGTTTAAGACTACACTATGAGCAGAATTATTCTTTTTTAGGTCTGGGATATGAAACTTGTGATATTTTAAAAATTAGGCTCATTAACGTAGTCATGCCCTTTCTATGGCAGCCAAGGACCTTAACAGCAATAAAATAAAATGTAAAGGCCACATGTGAGGCCTTCCTTGCTGAAAAGTCAAAAATTGCTTATCTTGCTGGGGCACAAGAAGCTGTGGAAAGCAGGAAAAAGAATTGCAGTGGCAATGCCTGAAGTCAATTTCTCTGGTGAGCGGCCCCATGCTAAACACAGTCTATAAATCCTGTGCAGAAGACTGATTTGAATGTTTTCATGCACTACTGACTTTCAGGTGAATACTTTCTGGCCCAAAAGTAGGTTAGAAAGAAAAGAGATTTGAGGAGTGTGACCTGTTTGTTGAGTTGCACAGTTAAACGTGCCAAACCGGCTTTCAGGGAAGTATTTTGAGCTCCCAGTTTGGTTTACTTCAAATGGAGATGCACTTGCAATTGGCACAGCAGATGCTGGGACAAGGCAGTGAGTGGCAGCCAGCGATGAAGTCAGGAATTTGTTAGCAAAGCCAGCAGCACACCACTGAAAAAAGTGTTCACCTTTAGGAACAGAGAATTAACATGACTCACCAGACACTGCAGTACTGTGTATCTCTGACAGTTATCTTCTGTGCCTCACTATTGCAAGCCGTGCAAACATCTCAATGTCATCCTGCTTGTTTTTTTCCTGCGGTGTTTGCCTAAGACATATGATGTGGGATGACAGCAGAGAAAGAGAGAAACGACCCCGCTTTTGAAATCATTGAAAATCCCCGAAGCTCATCAGGATATTGGGTGATGTTATCCTTGTGTGTTTGTCTGGGGGTGGTTGATTTTCTCGGAGGAAGCAGGGAAGTTAATTAGACTCTACTGAAGTAACAATGAAGATTTAAATCTCCTTCTTCTGCTATTCATGAGCAAATAGACTAGAGATGGTTGAACCTGATCCCACTGTGGCACCTCACACATGCATCTGGTGACTTTTACTGCAGCAGACTTTTCTTAGTTCAGATTTTCAAAATTCTGTCAGAGCCTGCTACTCAGCTGAATAATCTAAGTGTTTATTTACATGCACATATATGCACTCAAAAATAATTGACTGATGGAATGACTATGTATTTATATTCTGTGGATACATGACTGTTTTAGTTATTTCATATTGGCATTACATGTTAAAAAGAGCCAACTGACAAAGTACAGTACTTTGTTTATTCTTTGCTTTCATTTCTTTCTTACAGTGCAAAATCTGATTCTAACCTGGGAAGGAGCTTGTGAGTGACCTGTCCAGCACTTTCCCCAGGACAAGAGCCTGAGTCATGACATAAGGGTGGCAGAAAATGCCCCTCCATCACAGAGGCATATTAAAACAAGTAACCTTTCCTTAATTTTGAGCTAGGGTGCTCTGCTAACCACTGAAGTCCTGCTTCATATATTCAGTGTCTGGAGGACAAACTGCCATGCAATGTACAAATTACCCCTATCTCTAGCAGATACACACAAAGATAATCACCACAGGTTTAGAGACGATCATTACTGATGCTCATGCTAGTAACTGGCCAGTCAGAAACTTTTCAGAGAAATATTTTTGTGTCAGAAAAACGCTGATGCACTGAGGTGGAGCCTCTTACAGGGAAATGCTGAGCTAGGTGGAAGTTTTGGTGAGAAGGGATGCTCAGGTGCACTCTGTAGTGTCTTGTCAAAGTCAAACCTAAAGAGGAAGGGAGAGGCTTTGTCCCTTCACCTACCTCACCCTCAGCCCATGGGTCAACACCTGTGAGCCCCTGTGTCTGTCCTGGTCACAGGGAACAGGGATGGAGCAGGGTCCTGGAATGGAACAGGGTTCTACCTCCTCTGTTGCCCTGCAGGGTCCAGCCAAGAGCCTTCGTCCTTGCAGGGCAGCTGGGTGTAGCCCCAGGGCTGCAGCAGCTTCCTGCACCCACAGGCACTGACCTCATTGGGGAGCCCAGTGATGTCCATGCAAAAGCATTATAGATGGGGCATAAGAAAGAAACCCTAATTTTTTTTCAAATTATTTATCAAACAGGGAAAGAGATGCTTGTTCAACTGTTACCCACAATTTATGGGACAGATTAGCCACTGCGAGTAGTATCGGACAACACCTCCCAAGATATCCAGCTGTGCAGTAACACTTAGTACTGCCTTCCATTTAAGAAACATTTTACACGGGGCTTCTTAGGCAAGCTAGACTTTTAAAATTAGACTTTGAGTCCACACAGCAGATTGCATAATTCATTTTGCTACTACATAAATGGCAGTTTACTAATTTCAGTTCCTGAACCTGACTGTCAGAGGGAACCTTCTGCACCATTTTCAGCAGTCCCTCCCCGCAGAGCTCTGTGGAGGCATGAAACTTCCCTTCCCTGGCTGCAGCCCTCACAGCCATTTCTTATATATAAGTGCCTGTGTATTAATATAGGCATACAGTGCACAGGCAGGCACACATCACTACACAGGAATAGCTTGGCATACTGTATGCGGGTGGGGAGTTAAAGTAGCAAAGGGATGGTATGAACAGACAATTCAGGTCCTTTTAGGAATATTTGAAATAACAGTTTTAAATGCAGAGCCTGGCTGTGGTTTTTGTTTAATTATTTTTTTCACTAACACTATACTTCTAGAAGCACATAAAGAATCACAATAAAAAAAATAAATTAAAAATTAGAAAGGTATGTTTTGTTAGAAAGCGGCAACCTGATACTCTTTATTGGTACCTCCTACATTCAACCCAATTCTTCTGAAGCTCTAGAGCCTGTAGAGAAAGGTCTTTTTCACATTTCCTTCCCACAAAGAACTCCTTTGCTATGAGATCTGTAGTATTGTGACATGGACATGCAACTGGGTCACTGGTAAATCCTCCCTACACCCAGGACCTTGAGGAGGCAGCTTCCGATGCAAACTCAATAATTTATGAGCCCCAAATCCAACTTGACTGTAGCTCCTGGATCTTTAGCAATAAGGCTAGACCCCCAGGAATGCCCAGGTTGTATTAGAGCAGCTGGGAGTTTATAATCTCACGTATGTGGTCAGGAGCGTGAAACCTCTGCTTTTTTCATAATTTTCAGTCCCCTTCCCACATTTGGAAATCTTGGATCAGTCTTCCAAAGTTTACAATTCCAGGGTAAATCTGGCAGGAAGATTCCCCCTCAGTGTGTACCACAGGGCTTTCAGACTATCGACCAGCTGATCCTTGCCTTTACTAGCAGCAAAATTAGAAATGTAATTTACATTTCTGCCAGGTTTCAGCAGCACACATTCCTTGCGAACAAGCAGGTGCTTTGGAAATTCAGCTGTTACTGTGTCTTTTTTCAGATTATTTGAAATAAACACATTGAAATTGCCTAGTTGCAAATTCAATTGACTGGGTTGCATCCCCAGTAACAAGCTGGTATGGAGTGGTGTGGTTTTGAAGTGAAACCCCTGATCAGCTCCATGTAGTGCACACTGGTTCTGTTTCCAGGGCAAGCCCATGTAGAAGGAAAGGAGACAAGAAGCTCTGCTGGAGGCATGCACCAAGCCTGCTCCAACCTCTGATGGGTCATAAAGGTCCAAAATAGTGACTGGGCCTTTGGACAGCTTCAAACCATATGTGTAGTGGTGATATTCAGTCTAGACTAAATTTAGTCCAAAGCAAAACCCCTGGACCACATGTGGTGCATATGTAGGAGCTTCAGCAGCAAGGGCTTTGATCCATTGATCTGCTTTTATTGTGATGAAATGCATACAAATATAAAAACCTTAGAGTATTAAAACTTAGCCTTCACTGAAAATCTCCAGGTTTGGCAAATCTGATCAGTCATAATCTATCAGTCTTTCAGAGCTCATTCATGAAGTGTAGCAGAGATCACATCTTGAAAAAAAATATTAATGTGATTTTTATAACCTGTAGTGTCATTTATTTTTTTCTGTCTGTCAGATGAATAAAAAGGGTAATTTTTCTCGTGATGGTATTATCCACTGAGGTAAATCAGGTCCAGATTCTAACAGGAACTTTTGGCTTTGGTTTTTTTATTATTATTATTTCAGTTTAAATTAAACTGCTTACTTATCATCTTGAGTAAAAGTACGCATTTCCTAACAGAAATTATTCGGTGTGAAAATCCCTGCTTGAAATGCCCAATTTCCTATATTTATAATGAAGTATATTGGCAAAGTTAGTTTCGTTTATTAACTTTTGGGATATCATGTTGCTCATGCACAGTACTTGTTACTCTTTATTTGCAATCCCTCTATTTTAAGTGCTTTGTTATCTATTTAAGAAGTATAAACAAATGCATGTGATTAAAACCGGAGACTGTACACCTCTGAAGGTTTAAATTAAAGAAATAAGGAGGAAGAAATGTGATACAAGTACCAAGCCCCACAGTACTTCAATGCCCACTCAAGTTCAGGAGAGTGGCAGTGGCTGATAGACGTGCTAAGCACTTGCCATGACGTACTGACTTTCCTCCACCCTTCCTTCCCATGCAGGATGCTTTGTGTAGTCCAGATACTTGGTCATCCCACTCTCCAGAGATGGCTGATGCAGGGACTGCAATAGCTGAGGCCACACACTTGCTGTGACTGTGTGCTGGGAAAGTGCTGTGTCTGCTCCCAGATCTTCTGTTTCATGGCAAGAGCCACTGCCAGGGGCAAGTCTGGTGGGTAAAAGTACAGCATGGCTATAGCCCTATTCTCCTCTGGGGGGACTGGTGTGTCTGATGTTCTGTGTGGCCATGTCTTCCAGCTGCTTTCAAGGCCACTGAAGGGATCTCCATCCTCTGGTGAAGGCAGTGGGAATAGGGACTGTGGGATTTCCCCAGGCTGTTCCCTCACACTCATCTTCCAAGGTTTGCAGTGAGGATGCCAGGCTGTCCTCAGATCAGTCAGATATGAGGAAAAATGTTTAAATGCTGCCTTGAGGCAATTGGCAAGCAAATGAGCCATTTACCTGAGATGTAAATGAACAAAAAAACCCCTGAATTTAAGGCAATTCATAATCTGCAAATTGTTTGTTCTAAGTCATCACCACATATTTCTGAATAGCAATTATTATTGAAAATTTTCAGAACTATCAGAAGTTATTTGCACAACTAGAAATTATCCATATTATTAAAGAATATTACTGCAACAGCTATTCTAGTCTGCTGAGTTTATCATTAATCATTTATTATTATACAGTGGTCATAGTTTCGCAGTGTGGGAACAAGTGCAAACAAATGTAATATGGATGGGGTCAGCTACTGTGTCAGTAATGTCATTTGGTCTCTGAACTCATGGCAACTTGGAGAGCTTTCCAGCAGAACACCGTACAAAACATAATAAAACTTTCTTACCTGAAGTAAAACATGGGGTAACAAATACTTCAGCTATTATGTGCCAGGGAAAGACTAGGACAATTAGCCAGGAAACTTTTAACATCAAGATGTTGTGAACAAAGCTAGTGTTATACTAGAACATATAAACAGAACCACACATAGTCTGTAAGACGGATGAAATCCTCTTGGTACTCTCTGCCAAACTGCTAAGGCTTCAACCAAGCAACTATTCAGTTTTGGCCATAGGACCACAAGAAGACGGGTACCAATCACAGAGAGCTCTCTCAGGGGGGAGCAGCAGAAGTTATGAGAGTTATGACTATGTTGCATGACATACAACTGTTTCCTGAAATGAATGGGATTGCTTAATCTGAAAAAGACCTGCCAACAATTTTCAAATATGTAATAGGTTGCTGTGAAAAGAAAGAGAAAAAAAAAATTATTTTTGTCCTTGGCAAACACAAGAAAAGGGATATAAGTTAAGCATCTGGAAAAACTTTCTAGGAAGAGTGCAGCATTAAAAGTAATAGGCTGGAAATATTGAAGAATATGCACCCAGAAAGGTTTTTAAGAATGTATGAGGTGGGCGTAGGCTAGGAGTGACATGAGAGTGACATCTTGCCACGGGACAGGTGAATTGGCTAGATGATTTCTCAAGACTGCACAATCACAAGTCTACTACGATTGTGTCTTTCCTTGGTTCTTTTCCTTAAGCCCTCCATAATCAATGTTTGCTGTTTCCACTACGAAGTGCTAATATCTGTTGCACTAGCTGCAGTCCAAAGCAGTCACCAGAAAGGTGACAGCATTAGTGAAACAGCATTTACGACATAAGCCACAAATGCTGTGGAATGAAAATCCTCAGGCACATGTGTAACATTTTCCAGGATTCTCCTTTTTACCATGAGAACTGAAAAGTATGTAGTTTTGTTTTTAAGTCCTGATCTTTTAACTCCTGTATCTTGTAAACAAACAGGGCTATAACAATATTCTCTGCTTCGCTTCCCTCTTTGGGAAAGAAGCCTTGAAAGCTTAACTTGATACTGCAACTTTCAGGTGAGCCTTTGGCTCTGTGCAACTTTTGGCTTAAAAGCTCTGGGAAGAACACCTGACTTCAAAACAGGTTTATTGTCATTCAGCTACGACATGAAAAGTTCAGTGTAGCTGTGTGCAATACACAGCACTAAAATCTTTGATCTTTTATATTTCAGTTCACATTTACAGTTGTGGAAGTTACACATACCATTTCTTTCAAATGCATCTGAAAGTGTTTCCTTCAGCCTTCAGGGTTGTTGTATTTTCCCAATGCAAATGTATTTGTTTGTTGTCATGTATTTAGACTTGGAATTGTTTCCCACACACCATCTCTGAAAAATAATGAGCATGAACATTTTATTATTAAAATAACCCATATCCATTACAATTAGCAATGGAGGCTAGTGTCAGGGTTTTCTGACCGACAGTAATGTGTGAATTCATAACAAGATTTAGTACAGCCAGATTTTAGCATCCTGTCAAACATGTAAGTAGAATTTAATGTATTCAAATCCATGTTTTATAGTGCTCAAGTTTACAAGCTTATTAGCACTGATGGTATGGTAATATAAACCTTTTCAGCTATTTGTACTGTAAAATAGTGAGAAATATTATTGGATAATTAATTACATATTCTTTCAAAAAGCTCTCCATCTATTTCCATTTCTCTGTCTCCACCTAATTCTGGATAAGATTAATTTCTTTTTCCCTGTGCATTATTATTATTCAGTTCCTGCTACATTACTGCTACCACCACCAGTTACACTGAACAGCTGAACTCGAATATGAAGCGACATATTTTTTCCAAATAGGTAAGAGTGCAACTACAGTTAAGTTTCCTTGTAAGAAAAATACAGTCTGTCCACCTCCTTTATCAGCTTCATGGATATTCAGGTAGCAAATGTTGACAAGTTTGTTTCTTTTAATTATGTGTTACTTTATGAAAGCTGGAGCTTGTCCTGTAAGATGTGGAGCTCGTAACATGTTTTTGTTGCCTCAGATATGGGCTACTATAATATGCTACCCTGGTGCTTAGTGTAAGAACATTTGAGAATGGCATTTCTTGTTGGATAAGGTTCCTTTCTTACAATATTGTACAGGAACAATATGTTTTAGCTCTGCTCCATGACATGTACTGCCATCAAGACGATTTTTGGGTAGAGTTTAAGTGACAGTTTTGGTGTGCTGTATACAGTCCTGACTATCCGAAAGATTAATTAATTTCTGTGCAATACTTTCATTGCTAGTATAGTCACCAATACGCCTGAAGTCACATCCCTTAGTTTAAATGAGGGACGTTCTTCAGTTATGGTCCTAAAGGCTGGAATGCTTTTTTGCTGCATTCCAGTAGAGCACTTTGTGGGTGATCAGAAGCTTTTACATATTTTTCTGGAGAAACATAGGAAGAATGTGGAATGGCCTTTCTGACAAAAGGAAGAAGGGAAGCTGATGTGGTGGTGAGATCCAGTCCTTCATACATATCTAGATCTGCTGTTGGAGAACTTGACTTCCCAGAAGTCTGGGTTTGACCTCAGCAGCTTCCATTCCATTTACCATGCAACTCAGGACATTTCAAGTCCAAGTAGACCTCTCTAAAAAATGGTTTAGGAAGGAAAGATGCCCTGCCATCAAGCTTGTAACGTAATCCTGTATTTTGGGACACTTCTTAATACTGGTGAGCGATTAGTTCCAAGGCACAGAAGGCACATCCCTAGCAAAGAGCAAGGATCAAGTTTTCCAGAGTGACATTCGTTATACTGGAAGGACGGGGAATAGTGCTGTCCCTGCTTCAGCCTGTTCAGATCTGGCAAGGCCGTGGTTGCGCCACTTTTATATGATTAATGGTCTGTGCTTGCAGTACCAGATTGACTGTTTTGATAAATACAGCAAAATCAATCAATCAATCTCTCAGTCTCTCTTCCTTACAGTTCAGATTTATTACACCTATAGAGGGACTAGAATAAAACACTTTTCTGTATTAAAGGATGACTAAAACAGGCCTACCTGAAAATCCTAAAACTGGGGGATTTAAGACAGAAACTAACGTACAGAGAAACTACTGTGTTCTTTTCCGTTTCCAATTCTTCTAAAAATAGTTAAGATATTTAATTTTCTCTACAGAAACAGACATTCTTTTGCATTTGTGTTTTCCATAGGTGTGAATGCACTGAATACAGGAATTGCAAATTTGGCATAATTTATTATTTTAGAGGAAACTTCATTCCCATTTCAAGATGCTACTTAATTTTGATCACTGAAATGAGCTCACAGTCACATTTCTTCATATACATCGCAGAGGAGTTGACTAGCAGATCTCATGATAAATGAGCAGGGCTTTTTTGGTGTGTACCCACTGGCTCCATCTCTACCCTTGTTGTTCCTCCTCATTTGTCATTCAGAGCGATGTGCCTCAGTACTGCTCTGACCAGCAGGTCACTGGGGTAGGATGAATTTGCTGACAAATAGTTAGGGCTGGTAGCTCTAAGGCAGGCAGTGCATTGGTTGCAGACTTCCCAGGCTGTCAGCTGTCACAGTTGCAGAAGTTGCTGCACAAAGTGATCATGGAGCAAAACAGTTTTTTCAAGCTGAAGTTAAACTGTAACAATTAAATGTATCACATCATAACCAATGAGAATGACTTTGTTTAAGGGACTCTTGGCACTTAAAACTTGGGGGCTTAGTGTGTGCCTCCCTGTAATGATTACGTAATATCACAACGGGAAAATTTAAACACATGAAATATAAATAAATACAAAATAATGTGATGAGTCACAGCATTATACAAATAGCAGAATTTAAGCTCCATCAGTCAATGTGAGCAGATTCTAGCTAGGAAAAGGGGAGCAGTGCAAATGTCACTAAAGACCTTTTTGGCCTGTATTGACTATTTCAGTGATGCAAGTTTGTGAAACTAGAAAACATATCTTTGTCCACAATGAATTTGGAGATCAGGGCCCCAGAAATATAAAACAACTTAGATCAATGAAGACTCATCCTACAATACAGTGATGTTTTGTGTTTCTCAGTGCTGTTCTAGTTCTGAGCTTCTTAAACTCCGTAACATTTTTCTGCTTCACATAATTGGAGACATCAGATGTTGAAAAAACCTTATAGATCCCCTCATCCACCCCCATGACAATACAGAATTGTCCCCACAGAATATTTATTAGTGCATTGTCCAGTCTAGTTTTAAACGTCACAGCTGATGGAGCTGTTCCATTTCCCTTGGGATAATATTACACAGCATAATAGCTTCTGCTTTCAGGAAGTTTTACTTAGTATCCAATCTGAATTTTCCCATACACAGCTTGATCCCAGCTGTAAAACCTTGTAGCAAACAAAATAATCCTTCAACCCCTTTGTAAAAGTGAGAAAAAGGAGAACAGGGTAATAAAATTGCAGTGGTTGGTACCAAAAAAATTTTCTTACTGCTGATATGGGAGGAAAAAAAGGGTGCATGTGTACATCTTTTAATCCCAACTGTTCTAAAATCCAAGAGAATTTTTGGCCATTGACTTAAATTGGGCCAAGCTTTAATGACATGTCTATTCGGAGTTCCACGTAAATGAGGGAAAAGGCTCTAGAGTATTCCCTTGTGTAGATGATGAAGGCCACATCCTTACAAATACTTAGAACTTGGAAAAATAATGAGCAGTGCAGAGAAGTTCTCGTTTACTGCAAGACTCATGCTTGTAATTGTTGTGATCCATGGCAATTTCAGGCAGCTCCATAGGTCATCACCAGGGTCAAAATGTGAGCAGTAGTGGTGCAGGGAAGAGATCTCCCAGCTTTCTCATCTTCCACTAGATGGAAAAGTGAATGAGGCTGGATGACACTGCACCTCGGAATTTTCATTTTCTGTCTGTGCCCAAGAACATCGATGAAGGACTGTAACACTCTGAGGAACAGCCCATCTCCTGCCCCATCCTGAATCTGAACTGCTGAGTTTATCCCCATCCATCACGTACGCTGGGAGTCATTGAGACAGCTTCACTAAGGACTCCCCCATTATTTCCCTTCATCTCCTTTATTTTACTCACCACCCCCTTTCCTATAACTTGATTGAAGACATAAAAGGGAGGCACAATCTTTTCCTGTCTTTTAATTTAATTTTTTTATTTTATATTTATTTTCTGCACCAGTTTTATCTCCTTTTTCACTGCCTCAGGTTATTTTCTATTTGGTTTCAGCTTTCCTATTTCCTGCTGAACCAAGAGAGAACCGCACTCCTTCGGACAAGAGTCTGACACAGCAGCTGGTAGAAATGGGAAGAAATGGCATGCTTTTGTATATTTATTTTCTAGTGAATCAGCCTAAAGGTTAGGAATATGCTAATTCCAAACCAGAGTGATGTCAGAGAAATGGGAGGAATTTTCAGGTTTTTTAATGTTTGTTTGTTGTTCCCAGGATTTCCTTTCCCCTTTAAAGTGAGATTGATAGTTTTGTTTGAAGGAACACCTTTTTGATATGCAGATTTTACTGGATATAGGTGAGAAAAAACAATACCTTCTATGGAAAACAGGAAGGAAGATACCTTATCTACAAAATATATTTTCTGTCAAAACCAGATTTTGATGGGAAAACTTCATTGTCTCATCTTAACTTCCCAAAATCATTTTATGGCTGATAGTGTACTTAAACACTGCTGATTTATATCTGCTCATGTTAGCTGTGAAAATGAAAGAAAAGCTTGGGAGAATGGCTGCTAGGAGACATTTTTCATACATTTACATTTATTAATTCATTTTAGTGACAATTTAATTAATGGATTTTAGCTTTCTAAAACTTTCTGAAGAACATCAGCTGAGACTTACAAAGGGCTCAGGCTCTCAGTGTACTGCACCAAAATTCTGGACTGAGGATTGGCACTACTCCACTTTCCCTGCAAATCGCATTAAGACAACAATCCCTTTTATAGGAATATTTACAGTCAAGATTCATCCTGGTAAGGTGCCTGCAATGTGGATCCGACAGCAGAAGTTTACCTTCACAGCTAGATTAACTGATAAGAAGTGGGTGTGAAATTTCAGAAGTGCCAGCACATTAAATCTTCTTTGAATTTTGACTGGAGTACTCTGCTCCCCTTTGAGGAATTTGGTAACACAGAGCTCACAAGGAGGGTTAAATACAGAAGCTGTTGTTTGAAATGAAGCAAGGTAAATCATTTTAGGGAGAGGATGGAAACGGCTTGCTAGGTGTTTTGAGTCCATACAAAGATATTATCATTCTGGAATATGAAACCTCTGAAAGGTTATCTGAATCATAAAAGTTTGTGCCTCTCATGTTCAAAGGAATGAAACAGTCTTAATAAAAACTGGCACTACTCAGGCATTACAACCAGCTACCTGCAGGAGCTGCAGTGAACTTCACCTAAAGCTGAACAGCACAATCTTTCTTACAGTGCCCATCTAAATATGTTGTTTGGACACGTTTGGGGTTTTACATCGCACACACTTTGAAAACTCCACGACATGTGATAGCACTTTGCTCAGAGGCAAATTCTCACAGGAACCTCATGTTACATATTTTACATCCCTAACGTAATTATCAGGCCAAAAAACATACATGGGAGCAATGAAGCTTGACCACTGGAACATTGCATTTCCAGTTCATGGCGGTTAATCCTGAAGGAACCAAAGAGAGAGAGGAAATCCGGGGGGTGCTGAGCTGAACTTCAGAAGCCGGTTCAGATTAATGCTGGATCATGGTTTGTTAAAAGTGAGCTGCAATCTCTGCCTAGCTGCTAGTGATCTGTCTGAGGCTACAGCATGAGGACTGCCTGCAGGGCTGCCGGTCATTTTCTATTGCTAATTTATGGTTGCCAGGGATCTTTTGTTATGGCCACATGTTATGTATTTATTCTTTTTAAGTATTATTATTATTTTTGGTTTTTTGTTTTTTTTTTTAAAGCCAAGAGGAAAATGCGAACTAGCCTGTGCTTTGCAAAATCACTGCAAGCACGCTGCACTGGAGAGAGGATGTACCTAATAATCACCAGCCCTGAGTCAAAGGGGAAAAAGGAAGAATACCATTGCAGTTTTAAAATCTGACTATCAGTAGTGAAACTCTTCAGCTAGACTAGATCAAACCAGAAACAAAAGGGAACTGGAGTTACGCTAGCAGCAGCTTAATAGCTGCAATTATCAGCTGGGCTACCAGTTGGAGTTCCCACCCATCGGAGCCCGAGGTAAAAGATGTCAGGGGAATAGAGTGAAAGGCCTGCCTGAAAATGCAAAACCACAGAGCATTCACTTGCTAAAAGACTTGGATGAGCTACTTGTTCTGGTCTTTGTGCTCTTTTAAATACAGCCATCTAGTTGTCTTGGAGACAGGCACGTGGGAAAAAAAAAAAAAAAAAAAAAAAAAGCCACTCAATATTCCTACCCCTGACTATAATCCCCTGTTATGGATCAGCTAAGTAATAGTCTAAATACAAAATGTATAAAATATTAACCTGACAAACTGCTCTGCTTAAGTCAATGACATATGGATAGAAGATGGGGGTAACAAGAGGTTTATTAAAATGCTCCGGTTCAGCTGCAGCAGGAATGACAGGATAAAAGCATGACTTGTAAAACAGAAAGGGTAGGGAGATATGAACACTGAAGTGCAGTTGAGCAAATTCTCCTGGAAATCTCAGTGAAGCAAACAGCAAATGAGGTTGATTAAAATTACTATAATTGTGGTGACAAGTTGTATGCCACTTGAACACCCTACTGTACATAGTTGCAGATGCAAATTTGGGCTCTAATTTGCCTGTCCTTGAAGACAGGGATGAAACTCCCGTTGACTTCAAAGGAGAGCAGAAACAGACTTTTCAATTCATAGAAAAGAAATAAATGTCTGACTTTCACACGTAAGATCAGCAGCCCTAAAATACACCTTGAAAGCATCACTGGATTTTATTGATGATAACCTGATATTAATTGCTTTTATTATCTTCAAATAAATTAGAAAACTTGAGTTACTTCTTGTTTGAATGTGGTAAGTCTGAATGTGTGTAACCAAATAACAGCAAACATTCGTATTAATACTTTTCAGGAACAACCAACATTAAGATCAGTATTTTCCCAGGTAGTGGCACGGGAAAACTCAGCTCAAGCACAGTGTTTGGCTTTAGATATGTTAAAAGGGAATTATTCTCACACTGAGCTCTCACCTTTAGAAAATCAGTCCTTCTAAAAGGATTTAAAGCAAGGCACTTAGAAGTCATCCAGAACCATTAATCACTTCTAAAAATCTTGGCAAAAGCATTTGTTTTACCAATTTACACTAATGAAGTCATGCTGTGTCTATGTTAATACACTTCTATTTAATTCTGAGACAGCCACTGTGTGCTTCCTATCCAAAAGTGGATGTCTCTTAACCTCCCTGAAGAGGACAAATATGTTTTAACATCTGGGTAACTGAGGTAGAACTAACAGACATGTTTTGCCCCTAGCTCGTACCATTAGAACTGAGTCCAGATTTGTTACTACAAACCATCAGGATATTTTTCCCCTTTATATCCTTCTCCCACAGATGGTGTGTGCATCACCACAGCCTTTTGAACGCTGTTGTTAAACCAACTGTCCGTAGTCTGCAACCTGTCAAATTCCCTTAAAAAAAAATAAGTATTTGGAAGAATATATTTCTATCACCTGCTGTCAGAAATGATTGCACTAGTTACAAAAGTCTCACTGTCAAAGTGATGCTGAAATAGAAGAAAAGAAACTGCAGTTAGGTTACCACTTATGGATGGCATTTGTGCCTAATCTATTCACTACTCACAGTACTTTGAAATTAGTGCACTTCTCTGAGAAGTCGTGGCAAAACCAGCTACGTTTATCGTTTATCCCAGTTTAAGTCTACTGACATTAATGGGGATGCAGAGTTTTGTTTGGTTTTTTTTTTTTTTTTTTTTTTTTGGGTGGGGTTGGTGATCTATGAATGACATAAGCAACCTTAATTATGTATAAAGGGTAATAAAATCCTGCCTTCAGCAAGGCCTATGAGATTTGAATGCTATGCAACTATGCTTACAGTGACTGTGATTTCAAAAAAAGACCCGTGACTGCTAATGAAAAATAGGCCTGAACACAGCTGAAGAGGTATTCAAGCTTGTGGTTAGGTCGATGCCAGATGTTGATGCAGAGGAAAGGGAAGCTGAGGAAATTTAAGAAAAATAGGTACATGAACCCTTAGGATATTGGGTTACCAGCCAGCTGGGAGACACCTGGAAAGGGGCTATTTAAATCTGTTTGAAGTAAGGGTCTCTTGTAGAAGGCTTGGTCAGAGGATCTGGAGAGCAGAGAAGGTGGATCTGAAGCCCTTTCTGGTCCTCCTAATGCCTTCTGCCTGCCTCGGTCTGCAAGGGGCAACCTGAAGAGCCCCACGGCCTTGGGAGAGGGGCCAGGGGCAGTGGGGGATGGCTGTCCTGCCCAGGGAGCTGGGTGCCAAGGGCACTCCAAGGGCATGGCACAAGGGGTGGCAATGGACTATTTGCAGAGAGAGGTGGAGGGACGGACAGAGAGGGTGGGTTTTATCAACTGGAAACAACTTTTCTGGGTTTTTTTATTAGCTTTAAGTTTTTTCCTACTTTTTTACATTATCTTTACATTAATGCAAAATTATTTTTGTGATGAGTAGCTGATTAGTTGGCATTTATTTCTGTAATTACCTCAAATGTCATTTCATTCACCTACATCCAAAAGACTGCTGCTAACTTTTACAGATTTCTTTTTTACAAGGTCATATATACATATGCATGAATTCATAAATACACAGAGAAATAGATAAAAATTAATTCCTTTCTACTTATACTATTTATATATAGATGTGCAATTAAATTATTTTAATCTCCAGTGGCTTGAATTGCAATCTTGCATAAGAATACAATATTTCATTAAGTATGTATGATATATATTAGATATAAAATATATTATATGCATTGTATATATACCTCATTTTCAGAATTACATAGAAAAAAATTGAAAAAGGAAAGAGAATGCATTTTAAGGGCTATAGAAGTGAGAAGGCAAATACAAATCCTTTATTTGTTATTCACAGGATTCACCCACATTCTGTGATCTTGAAACAATTCAGTACTCAGGTAGGATTTATTTTATTACTACCAGTGATAGTCATGAAGCATAGGAAAACCAGTCAGCGTTTAAGGCACTTTTTGGAGACACTCCAGAGGACTCGTTCTTGTTTTGATCACGGGCTTCTCCTGCCTCAGTTCTCCACCTGTGGAATGGTGGCAACCATCTTTGCTCTGCATGGCATGACATGCTCTGAAACAATGTGCATCCAAGGATATTTGGAAATTAGTGCAAGGAATCCGTATAAACATTTCACAGGGGGGCAAACAGAACAATATAAAGTGCATTAAATGATTACTCTCTGCTTTGCTTTGTAGTTTTACTCTTTTGTGTTTGCTTCTCGCTTCTGCCTGTAGTTTTGCTGAAGGGGTATGTTTCTAATTAATAAGAAGCTGAGTTTTCTGGTTGTGGCTCAGCATTTTAAGCCTAGCTGTTGCTCTCACTATTGTTCAGAAGCACACTACAGCCCCTTGGGGAAAGCCTAATTCAGACTTTAAATAGTCAGTTCAGACAGAGTTCATTTTAGCTCATCTCATTGTGGTCAGTTCCTCAGGAGAAGGGCTTGGCGTGTGCCCAGCAAAGCACCCCAGAGCCCAGGTGAGGCACCCTCCCTCCCTGTCAGCATCCGCTTAGGGAGGAGGGTGTTCACACAAGTCTCTTTCCCCACTCCTTGGTGCTATTCATACTTATCTTCCTCCAGGGCATATGTATTCAAAGGTAACAGGAGATACTGGGTGGCTCAGTT
This sequence comes from Falco rusticolus, assembly GCF_015220075.1. Taxonomy (NCBI): domain Eukaryota; kingdom Metazoa; phylum Chordata; class Aves; order Falconiformes; family Falconidae; genus Falco; species Falco rusticolus. The sequence continues at coordinate 64,885,336 of NC_051192.1, forward strand.
TTGGGATGCTCTGTTAAAAGGGCTTTTGGTTTTGGAAGTCTCTGCACCCGTTCCCGGTGAGTATTGACATTTCCTTAAATGCCGTCCTTAATCTGGGCATTAAGGACATGACTGAGCACTGCACAAAGCCATGTTTGAGCCCTCCTTCCTGCTTCAAGACCCACTGGCCCCTTCACAAACTTCCTTGCCTTGCACTCCAAATATATCCCCCATCCCAAAAAAGCACCTCCATGCAAGGAGTCTCTGTGTTTGGCAATAAGACATCTATGGTATCTTTGAGATAACGTCACATTTTGATAGTAAATGCAAGGAGTTACAAACTATTTTTAACCTTTCTTTTTCTTATGGTAGAATTTATGTAGGTAACAGAAACAGTGATGCATTTCATTCTCTACAGGAAGTATTTTTAAAACAGGCTGTAGCTTATCATATCTGCTTTCTGTAAGCCTTTCTGATGTATACTAAAGAGCGGTGTGGCTCTGTTGTAAAGTGATCCAGTTTTGAAAAAGAGCACTCTGATATTAGTGCATTTTAACACTGCTTAATGGGTTTATAATTGTATTCAACATTTTAACTGAAAAGCAGGAATAGAAAGTAGGTGGGAAAATATGCCCATGGAACCAGCCCTTACCGATCATTATGCACCAAAACCCAGAAGATGAGCAGCAGGGTGTGGGATCTGGTGTCTGTGGACAGGTAGGAGACACCAGTGCATTACCAATCATTCAAAACTTGCATTTTGAAACGAAACCAGCTGTGAGTCTGTTGAAAAGACTGAATATTTTAACACACATATTCTGCTCATAAAAACACTTACTCTCACTTGCCAGTGCTGTCATTTTATCTACATTAACAAAAACCATTATGAATACAAGTCAAACTGGCTATTGCAATAAATGAAAATGGCAATTCCATTTATTTAATTGGCAGGTACCCAATATCTTTTTATTTTTACAATGAAACAGCTGGGATCTTGTGAAAAGTAACAGCAACTATATAATAGCTGCTGCGTGATATCATAGCTTTCCTAGGAAGAAGACAGAGATTCACCTGGCAGAGAAGAGATGGTTAAAATGCACAACTTTAAAACATAAAATCAAAATCAACAATATCTTTTGTCCTTCCTACTCTTTGGGGAATAAATTTCTGGGAAATAGAGTCATTATTTCGAGTATTCACTCCAAGATCCATTCCATCACTGTTAGTTCCGATGAATAATATCTGTTCCATAAATAGCCTTAGTGGTAGAGTCTGGGGTCCTTTCACTTTTCATACTGACTCATTATTCATGACAAAGAAGTTATTTGTTGGGTAAAATACTACTTAAATTAGTGAGTAGTATAAGAATTGTTCATATTGGTTAATCTTTTTGTGTGCTTAGGTCCCCAAGCTTCATGACCCCACTTCTGGGTTTTGATGGGATAACTAGAGCTATTTTTAGCAAGATGGCATGCAAGGATGAATACCAAGTGCTACATAATTAAAGATACTGGTGTGCAGATAAATGTAATGTATTTTCATTTTCTTCTTGATATCTCACCCCCTTCAAATTATTCAGGAAGGAAGGCTTAGCATGTTACAGAGGCACAAAGCACAGACTGAAAATAGTCCTGGAAGCTTTTTCTCCAGACCTGTGGCATTTTGTACAGTCTCTGAAATGTCTACCATAGCCTTTGTCCAATCTGACCACATCTTCTTTGTTGACTTGGAAGCTCTTCACAGGAGGGTTTATGCATCTAAGGGTCTCTGCTCTAGCAAGGCTTTGGCCAAAGTATTTGTGTATCCTCATAAAAAGCATCATCAACAGCAATAGGTAATATCATAATGTTTCCTTAATATGCATCCAGAGTCAATGCAGCAAGCACCACCTGCCAATACATTTCTGTTGATGTCAGGGCAGTTTTGACTGTTCTCTGGAAATGATTATTATTCACCCTAGGATACTTTTAGCCCACCTGTAGAACCCCAGGCACATGTGTGTTAACAGCAATAGTACAACGAGAAGCGATATTTTAAATAAATCCATAACTTTTAAGACCAGAGGGATTGTAAGGTTATATGGTCTGATTTCCTATGCACTAGAAGCCATAATGTTTTTCCCATAAAATTCCCTTTGCTGAGCTTAGTCACTTCTGTGTGAACAAAGCATATTTTTCATACTTTATTTTTTTCATGCCTTTAGTAGCCACACCTGTAAAGCCAGGCTGTTTTTTTTTGTTTGTTTTGTTTTGTTTTTTTGTTTGTTTTTTTTAATATCTAGGTTTTGCATCTATAGTTGAATGCCAAAACACACAAAATGGTGACTTTCTCAGCATTACCAAGTGTGACAGAAAAGCTGGACAATATTTGCAGAGCAAATTGGGTAGCACAGAGGACCCTACATCTGTCCCGTACACATTTTGGGAATGGTTGCTTTGGACTAGCTCTAGTCAGGTTGAATGAATACTCCCTGGCTCTCGCAGCATCTGAGGTGTGCTCCTCCACGACACCTTCCAGGTTTGATTTATTTTGTGTAAAAGAGGGGCCAGTTTTGTGCTCAGAAACTTTCCCAAAATTATAAGACAAAGTACGGTAAGTGCAGGTGATTTGCTTCAAAAACACACTCCTGAAGCGGAGAGGGAAAGTGACTGAAGTGATTAGCTTAAGACCAATATTTAGCAGCACGAGTCTGTAAAAGAGACTTTGAGAACAGAGGGAAAAGAAACAGGTTGCCAAGTTACCTAATGCCTGAGCCTCCTGTTCAGGTTTGCATTAGTATAATTGGGTTGGACCATGGAGTTTAATGACTGACAATCATTTAGGTATGATCCCAAACATTGTGTGGAATGAAATCATAAGAAAAGTGATTTATCCTGCTGCTGGTGCGAGCATTTCACTTTTTCAGTGTTAGATCATCTGTCTGTTTCAATCATGTAAAAGACTCCAACGACAAAACTGAACAGGGCAGGCTATAGGAATCTATAATCAATATTCAGCAAGTGTTTTTAAATCCTGTACATCTGGATGAGAGGATCCAACTCAAATTTTAAAAAAGGAGGACTGGTTCATGGAAATGCCTCAGAGCATGGACAAGCAGTTAGGTTAACGTTTGCCAAAGTCAACAAAATGAATGGAACATCTTCCAAAACCAGATAACTACACAAATAGCAGGAAAGCCAGAGAGCTGCTTCAATGGGAAAAATGTTATGTTTAACTGCAAATGACTTCTATCACAGGCTACTGGACCCTCTGACAATTTGTATATTCCCAACTGAGGTGAACTAAATGGTCTGTCAGATCTACTCTACTGACAAAAACTGTATTAAACTATTGGTAGCGCTAAAAGTAAAATATTACACTCCCTCCTCCTTTAGAGTTTGGGCACAAAATTGAGTTAAGGAGGTAAAACAAGTTGTCAGCCAGTGGATGATAACCATAACTGCTCATAAATGTCTGTATCAGTTTTAGTCAGTTTTATTTGTCATGTAAAGGGCCTTAATCTAAACTTCAGAGAAAGAGGCTAAATTACATTAATGTTCATTTGGCCAGGCTAAGTGCACAGACACATTCACTGCAGTCTGTTTCATGAGCAGTAAAGCTTCTTTAACACTGTCTTCTGCATGCTGCCCTGTGTGGAAGAAAAAAATCCTCATATAAAAATAGTTGTACTCTGTAGCTACTGAAATAGCTTATTCCCACAGGATGGAAAAAGGTTAAACTTTGTTGTTAATACAACAAAGTTAAGAAACCCGGTAACTGTACAAAACTGTCGAGAAGCAGAAATGTCTGTGCAAAGAAGGCAGGTGATCCGTGAGCTGGAGGAAAGATGTCTGGGTTGCACACACCCAGCCATGCAGGTTTGACGAGGGTGGGATTTCAGCATGACATCTGTTTGCTCATGAGTGATGCCAATAACCTTTTGGGAAGTCTCTTCTCTTGGGCAAGAAACTGCAGGAAAGCAGTTAGAAAGGGCTCAACATTTGGAAGGGACAGACAGGGCTGATGTGATATTTGTGGGGGAAACACCCTAAGCCCGAGAAGGAAACAGTGAAGCTCTGTGGAGGCTGCGATGTGTGTGGGAAGAGCCAGCAGGGCAGCCACTGGAGACTGGTGGGAAAAGGCAGCCAAAGCAGGGACAGAGCAACCTGCAGCTAGGAAGTCAGGAAAAGCACTGCCATCAGGGTTTTGCAGGTCAGGAACTGCCCTTCTTCCCCAAACCCAAAGAAACAGTGTGTGTTTGCAGATACGTTAACACCACAGCACCTGGTATCACCCAGGAAGGGCATGCAAACAAGCTCGGTGTGAGCGTGGCAGGAACAGATGATGACACAGCAGCACGTCTCTGAGCAGAAGTAGGAGGCAAGTTCTTGCCTTAGCACTCGCGAGCTCTGTTTCTATGTACTAGTTGCTCTTAGCTGTCGCTCTGTCCCCCCAAATTTATACCCCATGTGTTTATATTATTTTCCTAAAATAGCAGTAAAATGGTGCATTTATGTCAGGACTATGCTTTTTATTTAATTTATTTTTTGTAGCTTGAAATTTTGTACTTGCAAGTATTTGAGTTCTCTGATCCTGTTGCCTAGTTCAAAATTTTGCCTGAGAACTTTGTGCTTTCTTTCAACTTTTGCTTATAGCTAGGAGACAAATTAATTTTTCATCTCAAAGGCTAAAGTAAAAACAACTAAAAAACCCCATGTCAACTTGATTGGAAATTATTAATTATTGTATTATTTTCTTTTTCAAAGGAAAAAAAAAGAGCAATTCGTCCCTGGCCCCTGAGTGCCATCCCGACACACACACCCACACCCCGCCCCCAGTAAAAGTTATCAAGTGGCTTTAAAAAAAGTGAAACAACTTATTTAAAAATATATCGAAGTGGAATTTCACTTTTTCAGGATTTAGTCTCAATTTATTTTATTTAAAACTATGCAATAAATTCATTTTACTCCAGTTTTGACAAAATCTTAACTTACTGAGTATCGGTATAGTTTTTCTCATTATATTTTTTAGACATATTTCTGACACCATTAAAATTATAAGGTAGATAAATTGAGAGACATTTTTTTTTTTTCTGAGACATTTACATTGTGGAATAAAATTGATCATAATGTAAGTTAAGTAGCCATCTTTATGTGATCTGGTTTAATTGTTGCACTGACTAGGAAGAGACTGAGATGAAGGCAACAGGGCTGCCCTGTCTGCTATGCCCAAGTGACACCTTGCAGCAACTGGGAAATGGAAAGTGAGCTCCGTGTGTAGATTATCAGAAATACTGGGAACAATAAGCTTAAAAATAAAATACCGTGTGAGATAGAAACTTCGAAAGTGAGGTTTGAATGAGATGGGAGGTCAGCCCATAGACAGCAATCATGCTGATTTTCAGTGATATTTTCATTGTAAAACAGTTGCTTAAGTCTTTTGTAGCCTGCAAGATCAATTGCTGGATCAGAGCAGTACGTAAAAGAAGATTAATTACAGCTGGTGTTGCAGCATAGGGAACAGTGCAGGAAGGGCAGGCGGGCTGGAGAGTAGCCCTGGAGCTGCCCATGGCAAAGCCTAGAGCTGGGAAGGTCTGTCCTTCCGCTTGTCCTTCACTCCCGGTGGCCTTTGCCTCCTTTGCCTGTGCCAGGACAAATCAGTGCTGCCGGGATGCCGTGCTGCTGTTGCTGGCACAGGTCGACGCTACCCTGATGGTAAGGAGTGATGCTGCTTCCTTCCCTTCCCACACATCCCCATGCCACGTCACATGATGACTCTCCATTTCCCATTAAGGTCTCAGCTTTTAAGCTGCAAAGAAAAGGCTACATAGGTGTGTGCTCATCCTGGCGTTGAGACTGTTGTGCTGCTTCTCTCTGCCCGACTGGCTCTCGGCTAAAATCCCCTGTTTCTGGACTAAGCACAGGCAGAAGCATTTCAAGGCCTGATGGTAGAGAGGAACCTCAACTCAACGTCCTTAAGCAAAACTGAACTCTTGGTGTCTCTGGGTTCAGCTAACTACCTAAACATAAACATTCAGAAAAACAAATGCAAACCTCTAACACCTCCAAATCCCCTTCCTTCTTCCTTCCAGTTTTTGAAAACCCCAAACCTGGGCTGTTTGAAAGGAAAGGACAGTGCTGACAGAAGCATAGCCAAGAAATAGCCCTGCCAAGAAGGGGCACGTCACAGTATGCTGATTTCATTGCAGTAGAATTAAAGGTACATAGGTTGAAATGCTTCAGAATGGCTGAGAAACGCCCTGAGGAGATATCTGGGCTGGCAGTCAGGCTCTCCGGAAGGTGCAGGGAGGGCAAAGCATCTGGGCTGAGGTGCTCACAGGCAAGTCTGATCTTGATGAGATAAGAGGTGCTATAGGAAAAGTAAATAGGTCAAAAGCAGAGGAAATGTTATCTGTATCTCATATTTTCATTCTATTATAAATGTAGTTACCATGGCAGCAGCAAGCAGTTTTGGTGTTTGGGTTTCTCTACAGACATACAGGCATCTTTTGAACTTCCCTCTTTTTCTGCTGCCATATCTGCTGCCAGGAGGACAGGCTAAAAACTCACTCATGTTTGCTTCCATGAGCAATATATTAGTAATGAGAACAACAGCAACGAAAGTAGTATAAACCTCCCTCCCCAAAGCATGATGATAGTATTTTAATCTTTTCTTCCAGAAAACCCAGCCCAGTCCTCCCACTTCAGCCCCCCCAGTTTCATCAGCAACAGAATGGTCTTTGCACTGTTTCTGCTATATTCCCTTCTCTTGCTGTTCTTACTCATTTTTTAGAGCAAGAAGAGAAATTCATCAACATCCATTCATATTTCCAGTCATTCACATAAGCTGACTATTTCTCTCACAGTCCTCTTCTTCAGGCTCCTCTTGGAACGCAGCATAACTCAGGACCTTCCAGATCTTATGGGTTGAGCTGACCTGAAGAAAAATGCTGGATGGGAAGAAGAAAAATTTCCATATTGACCTGTGTCTGTTTGAGCCCAACTGCAGGCTGGAGAGACCAAGCTCTCATACTGAGGCACCCAATCATTCTGGCCACCAGTAGGTTATGGTTATGAGATATGGGGTATGAACCTCAAACTTAACACTTGAATGACAAGAATCACTGATGCTTAGTTCTTTACAGAACCTCTCTACTAAAGTAAAAGGATTGTAGTCTTAGCTGCTTTTATCTGAGTATAAGTTGAGAGAGTAGCAAAAGAGAAGTAAAATGTGACAGAGCCTGCTTTCTTTTGTGCTACATCTGAACCCAGCACAAGATAATATAATAAACAAGATAACAAGATGAAAGAGAGCTTGAGAGGGCCTCTTTTCCATTCCCTGGTCCCAAAGGAGAATCAATTATTTCTAAACCATTCTTGAAAGATGTTGGACTAACCTGATCTTTACTGTAGATGCCTGGCTATTCTCCTCTCTGCACCTATGGTTTCTAGGTAATTACAGAGGACTTCTAGGCAATTAAAAGCAAAGAACAAAGTAAGAAAGCCTGAATATACTGAGGACAGTTCTAAGTAGCCAAGTATTTTATTTACTTAGGATTAGACCTCATTTTCATAATACTTTCAATTAATTTATTTATTGACTAATACGGTGTATTAAGGCCATGGTGTTACCCTTGCCTTATGCCCAATTGTACCTTTCCAGGGCTTACTCTGTTGTTCCCAGGAAAAAAAAAAAAAAGTTTCTCAGCAAAACCCTCCCAAGAAAGCACTCCTCCATTCTTTTTGAAGATTCATTTTTGAGCTGAATCACTTTGTTTGGTTTACAGATGAAAAACATTTCATAACTTACATCAGCAGAGGAGGGGGAACTGTGGTAAAGCACAGTTTGGAGTCAACAATAAATAGCCAGTGGCCAGAGCTACTGGAAGTCACCGTGTCCTAAGAGAGCAGCCTTTAAAAGCGTGTGGGTTTACAGCACCCTGGAAACTGGACACGAACTCCTAGGTGAGCTTATAATATGTAGCAGAGGAAAGATGACTAACTCCACTCTTAAAGCCATGCTTTTGCAGTGAGTATATGCCTTCCTCCTCCTGCGTGAGAGGAATGTTTATCTGGCAGTTAATGCAGAACAATCTCTATGCTACTGAGTGCTAATTTCTCTTGACACACACCCCCTCAAATCCAGCCACTATCAAATAACTGTAAATTGGTAACTTTAATTGCTGAGGACTTAAGCATTGTAGTTCTCAGTGTGTTTAAAGGAAAAGAAAAAGCAAAAAAAACCCCAAACTTAAATCATCTCTCCTGGGGTGTCTACTTCCTAGTCAACAATGTCAAGTTTTCAGGAAAAGGAAGCATGGCATTTGCAGACTTAATTAAATATGAGCAATCAGAACTCCTCATCAAAGTGGTAGATATTTCTGAGGCTGCAACTCATTTTGAGAAACTGCTTCGGACCTGGAGGGATACTCACAGTGCTATTTTACACTGTACTGAAGGTAAGGAGCTAAATGTAGCTTGAGGGTAACTGGAAGGCTGGTAGTGTTCCTCTATATTGTATGGGCTTTGTGTGTCACACCAAATGATTTACAGCTGTTGCACGAGGCGTACATGCTCACTGTATTGCCCTTCCATGATCAAAATATTCTTGCCTCACAACCTTGCAGCCTGCAAAGTATTTCCACATGTTTGTAAAAAGGAGGTCAGATACCCCATGGCATTCTACTCCTCTGCTCTTCTAACTGCAGTGCTGGGTTGGGGTTCACTAAAGACATTTGCATCATAATGGTTGTACACCTATTAATGCAATCGCTGTGACATATAACTCTGAGGCCATTTTTGTCTCTTTCTACATCTCATCCTTCCTCATCTTTATATTTCCCTCCTTCTCTCTAGATAAGTTCTTTGAAAGTAAAAACTTTTGAGCTCTTTTTCCTCCCATGGAGATGAGTTAGACAGGTTTTTTTAATGAAAGCAAACACCCCATGGATGCTGCAAGGTCTCGGCTTCCACAAGGAAAAGAAACGTGACAAGCATTATTTCAGCAGCATTGGCATCAGGCCAACAATAATATGTCCATAGTTCCCAGTGACCTCTCAGTGAGCTCCAAACTAAGATGATTTTATATTCTTCTTCTTTATATGTATCCTTGACAAACAATGCAAAGGAAAGGCAGGGATTTAACTTTGGGACAGACCTTGTAAACGAAAGGTGAAGTAAAGGCTACTTATCTAACATTTGCTTCACAGGCTTGTGGTAGAACTGATATTTAGAACATGGGGTAAAGCAGGGGGCAGACGTTGTGGGCTGGTATTTGAACATTACCTTTAACTTTGGAACTTTATACAGCCTTTAATCTGTTTCTGGAGTGCTGGGAAGTGTTCTGTGGATTTTATGAGTGAACTGTGCTTTTTGTATTAAACATTTATTGCATGATTTTCTCTATCTGCAAGCAGCTAGATCAATGATTTAAGCTAACCCCTCCAGATCTATGTTTCTATCGACTGTTGTTTTTTTTTTTTTTTGAGAAGATACCTGAGCCATGGTTTCAAGTGGGGAAGAATTCTGCTGAAAAATGCACTAGGAAAACTAAAATGCTAATGTGCAAGGGCAATCCCCTTTCTGACAGAGGGAAGGAACCATGACCAATACTAAATATGTGAGAAAAAAACTGCATTGTTCTGTAAGTTTTGAACAAAATAAGCACTACCTTTTCAAAACCAAAATTTAATATTTTTGATAAATGTAGATTAGTGTGACGTGTCTTCACCTGCCTTAGGCTTGTCTTCCTCTGTGTCTGCCAGGACAAAGAGGTCACATAGCTTAGTGTCGCTGTTGTCCCGGACATCACTGCACCAAGGTGTTCATTGAGTGCAGTAGTGGGATCTCTGGGAATTAAGCAGTTGATCTTACAAACACCTCCACAGTGCTCAGCCGCTGTTCTTTTCCACTAGGGAGGGGCTTCCCTCTGTCTCTTTTTCCCTCCACTCCTTCACCGAACTGACAGACATGTGTCTGCATCCTGCTGGCCAGAGGTCAGCTGCATCTGCGATCACAGCTGTCCCTGGTGGGCTGGCATGTCAGGGACTGAAACGTGAGGCCATGCTGAGGCATTATGCATGAGTGATCAATCAACAGCCAGAAGTATGACGGGATGCACGGATTTTGTGTGTGCCAGAGTCATGCAGGACGGCGCATGGCGGTGTGCCAGCATCTGCATGAGGCTCTTGTGCCCAGTCAGGATGACCCCAAAGCAGGAGCAAACAGACAACCCCGTTATCTGGCAAATGGATCATGAGATGCCAGCAGAAGCGTTTGACAGGTGCATTCTTGTTCCTATGGGGTAGGGATGCATATCTGTATGTATCAGTTACACCATGGGTAAACATGTTCAGCACCTCAGAAACCTCGTTCCAAAGAGGATTTAAGTGCCACATGAGTCACAGTTGACATTGGTTGGGGAAGCAAGGCATCCTAATGTGAAGCATCTCCAGTTAACCTTTCAACAAGTACTAAATGCAGGCAAGTCTTTAAATATAGTGCACAGCCACCTCCTCCAAAATGAACACAAAGCTGTGTGACAGAATATCATGAATGTACATGACAACAAGCTACTGAACTTTCCAGAAGGGGGAAAATGTACATCAACATTAGAGCATCCTACAAGAAGTTAAAGAGTTTTATTATTTTAAATAGGGACGTGCTTTTAATGAAAAGGTCTCCAGTCTTCAGCTATCTGTAATAATAATAATGTGTCTATTTTTAAATAAGTAAACAAGAAAGCTAGGTGAAATAACAAAAAACCTAACTAGAGACCTGGCTAACTGTCTTTTATGCCAATGATAATGCCTATATTAGAAAAGATGTAAGTGTCCCTCCCTTATTCTTGAACTTCAATGATCTTCTGATAATGTATAAATCCTGTTAGCACTTTCCCCAGGACTCAAAAATACATCCCTGCCCATATCCTCCCTGTATCACCCGGCTCAGACAGCCAGCAGCTGTGTAACAAAAAGGAAATGAAATTTTCCTGTTAGCAGCCTCCTTCAATTCAGGGAAACAGAGACAGGCACTGAATTTTCCTGCAGTACTCTTAAGGTTTCTCATATGTTAAAAGTACTTTCTTGGAAAGAGCGGTTAAATGTGGCTCTTAGACAGGTGAAACCATGTGTGGCTGGATCTTTTTTTTTTGGGGGGGGTGGGGTGGGGCGGGGGGTTGGATGTTTTAACAGTTTTTTGATATTCAGGTCTCTATTGCTAGTTGTAAAGAGACAGGTAAAGGTTACATTTGCTGAAGTTCAGCCACTACAGAAATAAGCCGTAAGACCAAGTGATCGAAAGCAGCATGCTTTTGGAGTATACTTGTACAGTTCAGAAACATATAATCAACCTCTCAATACTAGTACAAGACCTTTGATAATAAACTTTGACTGATTCAATTTAACTACAACTCTATGATAGTTGAAAATAATTAAAAATAATTGATAATGTAAATTCCATTGATAATATAATGCTGTGTTTACACCACTCCTGACAGTCTAGCCCTTGATATAACTGAAGACTGAGTTACAAACAAAATGAACGATGGCTCACATGCAGATTTGCATGCAGATGCTGCTCTACTGTGTCTGCCCCCTGGAAATGCATTCTGGATCTGGGGTTTGTTAAAAGATGCTCCTTGTCCACAACCCTTTAGTCTAATGGTAAATCAGCTCCAAAAGTGGCAATCATCTATAGGGAAGAAGAAGAAGAAGAAGAGGAAGAAGAAGAAGAAGAAGAAGAAGAAAAAGAGGAAGAAGAAGAGAAAGAAGAAGAGGAAGAAGAAGGGATGATTGTTTGGTTTTAACATGATTCCTTGTCTACAGTCATTTAATAATCTTTCAAACAACTCTCCACGTTTTCAGATTGCACATAAAATACGTATGTATTTTATGTGCAATCATCCTGTAACATTTATTTATTTTTATTTATTTATCATCCTGTAACATTTTTCAGGGGAGCATTTTAAGAAATGAAAATCTTTTCCCTGTTAAAATCTTTCTCAGCCCAATTTTCCACCCCCTGTAATTAGCTTCAAAAATCCTCATTCTGAAGGATTGCACCCTTACACATATTTCAGCCATTAACCAAGCCGACTTCATCCCTGCTGACATTGTGGCTTCAGGCTGTGCTAAGGGCCTGCATAATCTTGTTTTCCAAGGCTTCTGCCTTCTCTGTGAATGACAGGAGGAAAGAGGAAGCCAAGTAAGATCCAGAATTTCTTCGAAGATTAAAGCTCTAGAAAGCATGCAGTAACCCAACATCTGTTACTTTCGTCCTGGAGCTGTGAAACTGTGCTGCTGTTGTGCCATCTGCTAGACAGTCCAGGCAGAGGAGAGGCTGCTCCTTCGCCAGTCGGTGTGATTAAGGTTGTCTGTGTGTTTGTGTTTGTATGCAACAGGGAAAAAAAATGATTGCACACTTTGTGCTTGGGCAATGCCATGTGCGATGTGTTGGAGGGGAGAATGTGGGTCACTGTACCTGCTCACATCTGGACAAAGCATAGGGAATAAATGAGAAAAGCAAAAGGCCACACAGTTGTTAACATACAAGTAGCATCTATGCCTCATGTGCAATTCACACAGAAGTCACATACCATTCTGATTTTATACCGGTGGGTGACCAAGGCATGATTAATTCACCATTGAGCTTTAAGGGACTTTTGGTTTGCTCAGCAGGAGTGACACGGACCACTGCTCTCCCGGGAAATGTTCATTCTGAGGGGGAGGCATAAGTTTTTCATGCAATTGCCAAGTCACCCAGGAAGATTGGTGGTGATTTCTGTGCCTCTTGATGACTTTTCTCTGTATTAATAAAGAGAATAAATATTTTTTCTGTATATGCTACTAAGGCATAGTCCATTTCAGCCTTACCATTGAAGTCTGTCGGCACCCTCTGCCTACGTGTGCAGTGACTGTGCAAAATGTCCTTGTGTAGGTGCAAACCTTTTGGGTTGACTCTGGCATAACCCTGAGTCATGCCATGAATGGGTACTGAAAAGAACGAAGGGCATCTTGCATGAAGGTGCGCTTATACAGGGGTTATGTTGCTCTTCAGAACTGGGGAAAGTTCCTGCCTCAAAGAAGCACCGTCTGGACTATAAACATTAACATGCCCAAGTCATGAGCACATTGACAAAGAAGGAATGGACACCAGACTTGATTTCCAAGGTGTCTTTGGAACAAACCTTTATTTATCAGCAGGAAGAATCCATGGCTTCCATCAGGAGCCCACCCAAGATGTACAGATTTAGGTTCATTTCTCTCTTCTTCTTGATGAAAGGGATTTTAAACTTGCAGACCTTATTGGATCATAGATAAAAGTTGTTCTACATCAGAATTAAATGGTTCTAGACTTTCCTGGAAGAAGATATTTAAATCTTTAGGGAACTTTCTGGAAGTTTAGGGAACTTTCTGGAAGTTTTGTCAATTCCAGTAACTGGCACCCAAGTCAGAGATTGGAGCTTTTGCAGCTGACGCACCTGACATGACAAGTGGAAGGGACACGAGGGCTGTGTGCACTGCTGTCCAGATGTGTGATGGCTGCTCACAGAAACATTCACAAGCTGGATTTAAGCTAGCTAGACTCAGGACAAGTCATAGGGTGGTGATGGCAGAAAAACCATCATGCTTCTCTAGGACACCAGCTGCATGTTTAGTAGGCTGGAGAGAAGGCTATGCTGAGTCTGGTTCTTGAAGCTGCTAGTTTAAAACTGTTGCAGCCGTGCTGATAAAGCTGTGATTATCTGTGAATTCAGCAATTTGTACGGTCAGCAGCAGCTGCACACAGCGGACAGTGAACTGCTTTCAGCAGGGCTACCGAGAGCAACAGTCTGGCTCGTGGCGACTGCGGGTGGGAAGTGACCTCGCATACCTGTGGGCTGACGTGGGTCGGGGGCATCTCCGTGTTGCTTTATTGCAAGAGCAATAAACTAGAAAATCAGGCAAGGCCTAATGTGCAGGTTTTTACCTCTCTTGCCATTCTTCTCAATCGAATCACCAATACTCCCTTCGTGCACTGGCTTGCCATTTTCATGTGCACAGCCATATACTCTGGCGTTGATGAAGCGAGGTTTGAGACCCCAGCTCCTCCTGCTGACAGGTCCTCTTCTCAGGGTGCATCAGGTGAGCAGGCTGGATCCTGCATCCTCTTGCCATTTGCTGGCTGGCATCACCCAGGGAGGGGCAAAGAGTAGAATAAAATAGGAGGACTTTCTCCGTTCTGTGGCTGACAGCCCTGACAAGCTGGCCCTATGCTTAAAGAAACACAAGGCGTTCAATTGTGTGTCATTTTGATGTTTCTGAATAGCATCTCTCTGGAGATGAAATAGTAATCATCACCAGAGCTACAGATTAGCAACTGATAGAAAAAATAGGCATATCATTAAGCTTACACGCTCCCTTGTTATCTCACCACTTCTCATTCAATCCTTGTCTGCAAACAGAAGAAGGGAATCCCTGCATGGCTACACTGCTGGGTTTGCATATAATCAGGTGTTGAAGCCTGCCTTACTTAGACCTTTTGTTCAGCTGCAGTCCCTGCTGGATTTTTTTTCCTAAGATTTGTGCTTTCACCCCTGGATAATAATATAACAAATAGCTCTTTGTCTCTTTAGGTTTGTTCATATAACTTGTATTAATATATTGACAATGTAATAAAAGAGACATACAAAGAATCCTCTTGTCTTCCCCAGCTACAGCAAAAGCTGTAGCAATTATTGCTGATGTGAAGCACAATCTGAGACTCCAGCAGATAAATGTGAAAAAAAGCAATTTTGAAACTCAGCTGTAGAAACAAAATAAACATCAGTTTAGACTTATGAGGATTTGCTTCATGTTTAGTAAAGCCCTTTTTATTAGGCCATTTATCAGATGGTCTGGTGGTTAAAATGAATGTTTTTAAAGGTATTTTGAATACAGCAGTGATGACACCTTGAAAAACTAAACAACTTCCATCAGGTTTTTCACTGGAGCTTGATTGTAAAAATAGTGTATTTCAATGTTTCAAACACTCCTACTAAAAGGGTTGATGTTAAAGTGATTTTTTAAATTTATTTTGTGTTGGGGATCTTCAATCTGGATTCTGAGGACAGCTATATGCTTTATATTGCACTGCCAACCAAAATCCAGAGTCCTTTATGCTGCTGCAAGTAAGAAGAAAAAAATTATGGTAGAGTCAAGCCCTAGTATTTTCTGCTCACAAAGCGTGCAGGATCCTGTCTCCCTGGGAGGACATGAGCCTTTGGTGCAGCGCAGCATGTCCCTTCTGCCATCCAATGAAGAAAATCTCTCTCCTATTCCCTACTCTGCTTCTTTCAGTCATATTCTAACCTTGTCCAGGTTTTGCCTGAATCTTCCTTTCTCATATCTTTACTGTGCTTCTCACTCTAACACATGAGTACACCTACACGATCATACTCAGTGAAGCTGTCTTTTCAAATAGGTCAAATTTCTAAGTATATTCATGTATGCCTTTAAATTCTAGTGGTGATGTGCACTTGTATTTTTGTCTTAAAAATTACTGTGGCTTCTCAGGAGGAACCTAAATCAGAGACGACTGTTAATCTCATCAATTCCAACCTACCACAGTGTGGTACCTAGTGGGAAAAAGTTTTGTAAAACTCGCTAGAAAAGTATCCATATAGAAAGAAATAGAAGGAGGAAAAATAATAATAATAAAACTCAGCAGCTAGGCCTTAATAAATCAAAGGCAATAGTGTTGACACGCAATAGTTCATATTCCCTTTTAATGACAGAATCTGGAATTCAGTTGTTTGGAGCTCTGTTTCAGGGTCTGCTGTGGACTCATGAGCCAGAACAGTTTTCACAAGCTCTGAAAGTCCTAAACTGTATTCATCTGCATCTCAAAAATGCTGAAACGTAGTCACTGCTTTGAAATTTTTTCAGAACCACAAATGGAACACTTGTCTGAACAAGAATGGAAGTGTAAAGAGTAAATTTCGGTAAAATTCTGATTTTACTGAAACCAGTGGGAAGTTTGCCATTGAGTTTGTAGGGCTAAAACTTACCACCTTTGTTCCATTGATAGCTGAGGTTGAGAACAGAATTTGGCCCATAACTGGTGCTCCATTGTGTGAGGCATGTGAAGAGCTTAAGGGAGTTAACAGCCTCCCAGTTTTGTGCTGTGAATAGGAACTTTGAAATGCCAAGGTTTTTGTGTTTTCCCTCCCAGACACATCTTGTCATGAGGCAAGATTATTATTGGAGGCAAATTCCATGGAATTCAGCTTGTACAACTGGTATTTGTGCATCAAACACCTTTAAAAAACTGACTGGGGGATGGGGTGAAGAATGTTATGTGCATCACCTTGATGCTTCGTGTAATTTTAAATATCCGGTATTACTGGTCTTGAGAGTTCTTTATTTCTTATATACTGTTTCACCTACTACTTGGGTTTTAATTTGTTAAATGATCCATTACTTTTATTTTGAAAGAATTAACTTCAGGAAGAACTTTACCTTAAAAACTACAGAGTAAAACCCCTTAGAGTTTTAAAAGCTAAATGCACTTTCCTCCTCCTTATATTGGCATCATCCAAGGAGAATAAACTCAACAACTTACCAGTTTAACACTCACATGCCAACCCTTAAATTACAGCTCTAGTACATCATTGCTGATTACTATTAAAGTACATGCATCACTGATAGATCTGTAGATTCTGAAAAAAAAAAAAAACCAAAACAAAACAGAAAAAAGCAAAAAACTCAACAAGTTTTGAGATAATATAAATATTATGTGGAGACCAAACATTGTTGCTAATGCAGACAATTTTAAAATTAATTCAGTTTTTCAGTATTCTGGATAAACCTGTTCTCTTATTTGCAAAATTTTGAGTTTCAACAAACTCGTTGGAAAAAAGTAGACAATATTAAAATAATCTTTATGAGTTCTGCTTACCACTCAAAGCTTTAATTAGAGCCAGGTATTTATTTGTGGGTTTCAGTTTGGTTTTTCAATTCGTCTGGTGTTGTGTTTTTGGTTTGTTTTTTGTTTTTGTTTTTGTTTTTGTTTTTTTTTAGGAAACAGCAATTTCTTTGAAACTTAGCTGGAAATGGTTTCCCTCAATTGTCATTTGACGTGAATTCATTCAAATGGCTTCAGCTGGGAAAAAAATACTGGGACATAATCCACAAACCTTGTGAATCCCTGTGTTTTTGTCTAATTGACAAGAAGCCTGGGGATCCATGGAGTTCATAGTGGCATTGGAGAAGAGTCACAGCCTTCTGCCTTTCAGGGTGGCCTGGAGGAAGGCATTTGGAGCTGCTGGTCTGCATGCCATAGAGGTAGGTGCTGCTGGCTCCAGGTCCCTTTGACCTGCCAGGTGCCTGTCACGGCTTGATGCAGCTCCCAAGATATGGTGAGGGCTTCTTCACTCTCTTCTGCTGGTGTTGTCCAGCTTCCCAGATGACATTTAGGTATTTCCCAAGCAAGAGGAGTCTTCTCTGGGAGTGAAAGCTGCACAGTCACTTTCCCAGACCAGGGGGTGGGGTGTGAGGCGCACAAACTGGGCTCCTGACAGCATTTTGAGAGAAGGCACCTGCTATTTTTGATTAGTATATCAGCTCTCAGAGCTGCACTTTATTTAATTAATTTTGGCAGCTAACAGAAATGACTAAATTAAAAAGAGGGGAAATCAACACATCATTCCTGCATATCTATTGACTGATTAGCATGGGTAAATGAGTTGCAAAATGAATTTCAGCTTCAGGGAGGACATGTTAGCTGCCTCTTACACTTCATAATTCAAACTGAAACTCTAGTGTGGTGTATGCATTTCTTTTTGAAGCAGAGATAAGCATTTAATCTTTTTATTTATTTATGGTCTTTCTGAAATGAAGGACAGGTTGCCCAGAGATATTGTCGTGCCTCCACCCTTGGAGTTATTCAAAATGAGACTGGACATGGCCTTAAGCAACCTGCCTTAGCTGGCCCTGCTAGAAAATCTCCAGAGGTCCTTTCCAATCTCAACTATTCTATGATTCAGTCATTCCCAAGCACTGCTTGAGAAGAGAAAAAGTGGAATTACAGTGGTTTAAAATAATGAAACTGAAGATCCTGACTGCATTTTTTCATATGACAATTACTAAAGAAAGTAGTTGACAGACCAGACTTTCCAATATTTAATATTCCAAATACAGAACAGATAGCTATGACCTGATTAGAGCTATCCTGTGCTCTGCCAGTGTATGTAGAAGGCTTCAGTGATGATTGCCCTACATCTTACTGCCAAATAAACCTCTTTATCAAACAGTTTCTTCAGACATGGTTTATTGTTGTTATTAGTGGCATGTGGCTATTAATAGCCTGACCACATGAATTTAACATTCTCATTGAACCCAGAGTACACTTAGGTCACGAGCTGGTTTCAGCAGTTTTGTAATGTTTTATCACATAGTTAATTCCCTGCTATTAATGATAACCTCTTGCTCTAAGTCCCAATATGATCTTGGATGGTTTGTTCAGCATTTGTAAAAACATAATAAATGCAAGTGGATGCTTGGCAGGGAGAGCTCTGTCAACAATGCAGCATTGACTTGTAATATCAAATAACATTTCCATTTCCTTAGAGAGGTTTTGGGGCTTGATACTAACAAGATTTTTTTTTTCTCTTCACAAACACACACACACACACACACACTTACATGGTTTAGTCAGTGGAAAAGGTTATCAGAAAAGAATACAGGTTGTCATTTTTGATACTAGGTTTTATGTCTTGGTATAATGTTTCTGTTACATCTCAATTCAAATGTCTGATGTGTTCCTTTCAAATTTTGGGTGAAGATGCAGTCATCTTGAATGTGAAAAGTTACCAGGAAAATATAACTCATCAAGCGGTGTATGTTTCTGCAAAATAGGTAATTCTAATAAGGTGAGGTTCATCTTTCTCAGCTCAAGCATCAGAAAGTTGGTTGCATGTAGTTCTCTTATTGCTACTGGAGACAAACAGGTGCCCATTTCAGCTCATGTCAGACATCTAAGGTAAAAAAAAAAGTAATTCTGGAGATGTTTCTTTCTCTCCATTGACTAAAAGGCTTTGACATGGAAACTATCCTTAAGTGTGTTAAATTGAATGAGGCAGAACCCAACCCTGGAGACTAAAACAATGATTTTCAGCCTTCTCAGAATTCATACCAAAACAAGACCCACCTCTTCATGATTTTTTGGGCAGTTATAGAATAACAGAAAAAAATGAACTGGAAGGGACCTCTGGATGTCATCCCTTTCAACCTTCTTCTCACAGCAAGGCCAACATCAAAGTTAAATCAGGTTTTGTACAAAGACCAAGAGGTGTATTATTAAGATAAACAAGGTAACATAAGTACTGACAGGGGTTCCTCTCCTTTCCTTTCCTTGCCTTGCCTTGCCTTGCCTTGCCCTTACCCTTTCCCTTCCCCTTCCTCTTCTCTATAGATGTTTTGGTTAAATCTGTTCAAACTATCAGAGTACAAGCCTGTTTTCAAAGAGGAAATTTGCAAAGAAGACAAAAGTCTTTCAAACTGGAAAATAAAAAGTAGGAAAGGGACAGCTTGGAGGAAGGTATAAACCTGCCTGGCTATGGGAAAGGTGGCTGGATGCCAGTGTGACCAGCACTCCTGCTAGACTAAAGAAACCAAACTGGCCAGAAGCAGAGATGGCAAAGAGGAACAACTCATCATTTCAAGAAAGTAGGAAAGGGAGAGGGTGCAATCGTGGTCCACAAAGGGAGGATATACTTTCAGTCAGAACCCTGTGCACAAGACAGCAAAAAAATGTGGGCTTTTCATATGAAGAATTTTCTTTGAGAAATACACAGCTACAATGATTCTGGTTTTGCTACTGTTATTGTTATTATGCACTTGAAAAGTCTCAGTCTTGAATTATTGCCGCTTTGTCTTCGTGAACCAGCCTCCTCATTGCTGTGCAGGTATGAAGGTAATGAAGGTCCCTCCTGGTAAGCTCAGAAGTTAAGTGTAACACAAGAGACAATACAGCTGTGTGGAAGGAATGATAAGAAAAAAAAAACTGAAAAATTATGATCATCATATTAGGCAGTTGGCTTAACATACCAGAAAGCTGTCAGTTGCCCATGACTGCTTGATTTTTTAAGAAGTCAGGAAAACAAAGGAAAAAAGGAAAAGAAAAAAGAAAGTTTAAGGATACAGATATTAAACATCAGGGAAACATCAGAAAAAGCACAAAACTTATTTTTCAAAATATAACAAGGGGTGAGGTTGGTATTACAGGCCAAGTGGAATAAGCCCTAAATGCAAACAAGCTTCAAGAGTAGTTAGGGGTGCAGCAGAAAATGCACAAGGAATTAAGCCTCCTTTATAGTTGATGCAATAAACAAGGAGAAGGGGCTGAAGAAACTCAGAAAGAGGAGTACCATGAAGAAAAAGACAGGCTAAATAATGCACAACATTGTATAATACTTTCAGCTGTGTGAACAAACAGAAAAGTCCTGCAGAAAGAAAAAGAATAAAATTTGCAATTGAAAGTACTTGGTATACTGTTTTTAATCTGGTAAGTATCTGGTGTGCTGCCCTTTAAACAAATTTATGTGATTATCCAATTTTAGGTTTGTTGGGATGCATTTTCATTGCTTTTATGATTTCAAAAATTCCTTGTGCTTTTTTTTATGACTAAAAGCAGATAGGTCAGGTTTCTTGCTTTATACTGTACTAAGTGTGTTGAAGAAGATGCTTTTAAAACTGAGATAGGCAACTGATGATGTAAAGGGAAAAGGACAAACAGGAAAGTTTAGACCTCAAGCTCTTAATCATGGATTACTCCAGTTGTGAATGTGAGCACTCCTTTAGCAACGAGGACATCAGACATACATCAAACTAATACACGCATGTTCATTACATACATCACACCAACATTTCCCTTGGAGATCTTCTCAAACCTAAATAAAGCCCAATTTGCTGGTAAAATTAAAATGTGTCCTAGCCCCAGGCAGCATAGTGACAGCCAGAAAAGAAGAGAAGAGGGAGGCACTTCATCTGGTCCATACATGGGATCAGCCTGGTTACAGTCATGGTGGGGTGATCTTAGGATGATCTTTCTGGGCCAGCAAATGTCAGAGCTGGAAAAAAGAATTATTTGCTGATCATATGGCAAAGTGCTCTAAACTTAGTTAAAGAGCACATAAGCATTAGCAGCATCATAAATGTGTTCTTACCTTTTAATAAGACTTTAAGGTTCTGAAATAGATAACAGTTCCACATTGGGTACCTGTAACACAAAAGTTTTGGTTACTGCTCCAAAGAGCTTTCAAGGTACAGAGCAGCCACACATTATGCTGATGCCAGGTCTTCCTAGACAAAATGTGTTTACATTTATGTTCTGAGAAAGCCTAGGAATTGCATTCTGTGCCTTGGAGCTGAAATGCTGGAGGGGAGGACAGTCAGAGCTGAATTGGAAACAAAATAGGGATGCAAGTAAAGGGAGGTTAGGAAGCCCAAAGCCTGAGGAAGGGCAGCTGGCAGTGGAGAGAGACTGTGGTGCCCATGGACCGGGGCAGTACAGTGCAGTATCTGCGTGTCAGCGTGAGGGACCTGCACCCCCAGAGTGTTCTGGTCCTCCAGCAGAACAGGGAGACCTGGTCCCAGCGAAGAACCTTTCACTTTGGAGGGATATGAGTGAAACCAATACTTCATAGTGTGTAACTCTAAGGGGAGAGGTGAGATCTCTGAGTTTAATGAATTGGAGAACCAGGCAATACATAAAAGCAAAAGATTTGCTGTTAAACAGCTTCTTCAAGGATATAATTTTATCTGTTTCCAGGAGAATCAAGTAAAAACAAAGGAAGGATTCCATCCACACAGAAATACACATTTGTATGGAGACTACAGAGAATATTCTGCCTTAAATTATCAGTTGAAAAAATCAGTTGAAGTGTATGGAATGAAATAGAGTTTGCCATTTAACTTCTTTTTGGCATAGTGAAATTGTGATTTCCTGTGGATAATGTCAGCTAGAAAGGTAATGATCTGAGTTAAATATCATCTAATGAAACCTCTTGGTAGGGTAGGAATACTGATGGTGGTATAAAAAACTGGCTTCCTTTTCCATATATGATTTCTTATGTTATGTTCATTAATGCTTCAGTCTTGCAGAGTGTACATACCGCTCCCCCTCCCATCCCACACCTTGCAGCTTCAAGGAGACCTGAATACTGGATCTAGATATGAAGATCAATCATAAAAATAGGCTGAATGGTGGTAACCGATCTGCATTTTATTTTGGTTACCATTGTTTACATTATTAAAATGCCCCATTGAAAATAACACTGATATTTCTGTGCAGCTGGAGATGAACTTTAGCATTGGCTGGGCTTTGCATGTCTGAGTGTTCAGCACCAGGATGTTCTATAGAAACTGTCACATTTGTTGAACTGCCACAAAGAGAGGAAGACTGCACTAAACTATTTTTCATTCTTAAACCATTCCCACTAAAGTAAGCAACAATCAAATGCTTATAATGATATTGACCTACTTGTGAAGTGCTTTGGGATACGTATTGTTATTCAAATGCTGTGTTGTTATTATTTTTATTTCATTTTAATTGCATCTGTCATGTGCAAAACTTTTAAAGCTTCTATCTCCTCAGCATAACATCTCCCTGCTTGTTCTCTGCAGAGCAGTGCTTGATTTTTGTAAGGGCAGAGCAAAATATTTTCAGTCACTTCTGAGTCAGAAGATAATAAAATGTACTCACGGTAAACCAAAGTCTCTTTTTTTTTCTTCATTGTTAAAGCTAACTGTGATCATATGGATTGAAAGGAGAAAGAGTAAAAACCTGTGAAAATTGACTCGGGAATAATTCCCATTATGATGAAACACCTTTGCTTAAGCTCGGCAAGGGGAAAACAAGGTTATAGGTGCTCAATCACATCAGCTAAAATCTGAGTAGAATCCCTTCAACACACTTGCTGTGCCCTACATGATAATCAGGGTTAGCTGCTTTTCATTAATAAGGGGTTTGGGCAAGGACTGGGGTTTGTTCTTGGAAAAATTTGCGCAAAAGACACAGTAAATTACTCATATTCATGATTCTCCAAGGCCTGAAGCCCTATCTAAACATAGAGTTTGCATTGCTTTAAATATGCAGGTTCATTTAAAGTAGTAAAGCTGCAAGTCACATGCCATCTTCCCCTTTTCAAACCCAGCTATAATGACATGAAGTGATTATATCAGGATAGGTGATTCCAGTGCAGAAAAGGAAATGAACAAGCTACACTGGTATTATCATACATATAATGGTATGTTTCTACCTACATCAAAGGTTCAAATGGTCTGTGCATAATGTTTAAAAATAAATGACATTTTTAACTGAAGCAGTTGAACTGATAGGAAAGCAGTTTTGATAGGGAATCTATTTTAGGCTCAGCTTTCTTTCCCCAAGTATCATCACTAGCAGCAGCAAAGGACTGTGGAGGGGATCGAGCATGGGACTATTGTGATGCTGTTGGTACTTCTGCTGGATATACAACTGATTTTACACTTAGAAAACACTTTGAAAAAGTTTAAGCAAAACAAGAAAATACTTCTCTCGCTTCCTGACCCTCCAAATAGTAAAGATAGGTCACTAGTGCTGCCGTTAAGAGGAGAAACAATCATTCTGATTTTTTTCAGAGCTTCTGTGGGTGTAGTATTTAACTTAATGACTCATTTCAGTCACCTCAAGACAAGTTCAATATTATGAGGAGCTGTGATCATTTCTCAGCACACAAGATACCACTGTAAATTTTTGGAAATCACATTGCCACTGATCCTTGAAACACCTAAAGGATGTGTATTACGTTTACTGTTTTGATAGATTATGACCAACCAACATGACCTTCTGCAGACCACAGGTCAGAGAATTTCATCCTTGTCATGCCTTTTTCTCTTTCAGCAGTTTCTTCTTCATTAAAGACTATTGCAAAACAATGAAATCGTTCCAGAAAAGTGATATACTAACAGGCAGGTCTGAGGCATGCCAACAGCAGAAGCATCATCTACAGGTCTGTTTTCGTTACATTCATTTCAAGAGACCATGCAGTTTGTAAAGGTACTGCAACATCTTCCTCTCTCTATTTTTGGAAATTCTGACTGCAAATGATTCAATAAAAGCCTGTTGAATTCAGGGTTGTGGTCTTGAATTCAAGGAAATTCTAGTGTACTAGTTCATATATTTCCATATTTATTTCCCTATTTTCCTTTGTCTTTTTTTTTTTTTTTTAGCCTCTGAAATGTGATGAAAGAATAATGTGTGTGTTTATTATCAAAAATCAGCAATGGAAGAAAGAACTGCTCACATTTTAATGGAAAATTTGTCATTTGTCTTGATATTTTAAACATTTTTTTCACAAATGCTGCTTTTCTGAGGATGTTTCTGTTCCCGTTTTTCTGTGGAGATATGTTGTTAATAATTTTTCTAATGAAATCAAGTTAATGTGGCTGATGATAGAATCAGACAGACAAATTCTGATCTTTTCTGTAATGACTGTATAGACTAATGAAATTTCTTGGATTTGCAGTATGAGAACCAGGAGCAGCCTGTTTCCTGGTTCTTGCTGCTCACATGTGTGCCCTCTCAATATGGGGTGAACAAAGATTTAATCAACTATTAGACTCGGTGTTTTGGTCATCAAGTTGCCTGTTGTCCATCCATCCGTCTCCCCCACTTTAATCTGTTTAATTTTCTTTTGTTTTCTTTATTTTGTTTGTCTGATTTAATGACTTTTCTTCAAAGCTTCCCCCCCAGCTGCTATGAACTCTATGGAGGTATTGCAGTGAACACTTTCCTCTTTTTCAAAACTGAAGAAATAGATTAATGGGGTGAAAACTTCTGATTAAAAAATTGCTCTAGCCTTTCTTTTCCTAAACAGATTCACTCACCTGCATCTGCTAATAATAGTCCTGATTTTCCCATCATGCCTTATTACTATTCCACCTCTTCTCATCTTGTAGCCATGTAGGTTTTTCATGCTGAGAGGTGGGACTGGATGAGCATTGATACCAGTATGTGCAAGATAATTTTTTCACAAAAAAAAACCCAGACTTCATACAGAATTACTTCAGGAGTTGGAAGAAGGACAGATCTAAGTCTTGGATTATACTCCATAAACACAGGGACGTTTCTTATTGTCTGTAATAGCCTTATTAAAAGCCTTGGGTTACCCACGTGACCAAGATTATATGACCAGTCCCTGAATAAGTTAAAGCATCAGGGTACACCACATTTTACAATTTCAAACATACCACTGTGTACTTACAAAATATAAATTTTAAAAATACTAAACCCAACAGATAAAATGTATAAGATAGCTATTCAAAGAACAGCTTTTCAACTGTTTGACCTAAAAAATATCACGGTAAAAGACATCTACAAAACACACATTTTCACTATACATTTTTAATATAACCTGCTGGCTGCATGTTGCACATCCTGCGATAACACTTGCATTGAAATCAACAGAATGAAATGTGACGTGTCAGATCAATGAAATGACCCGCACTTCTCCATGTGTAAATTGGAAAGGCATGCAGAAAGTTTATGCAGAAAGAATTGACAAAACAGATAAATTATATTTTTTGGGGTGTCCTTTTTCTGTCACTGATAACAAAAGAATTGGATGGGGCATAAAACAGTAGTATGTCTTTTTATTTCTTCATCATTTTCACATCTTGCAATAATCATTACCAGGATAAAAAAATAATAGAAAAGAGAAATATTTTTTTTAGGATTTTGTTTTCTAAAGGATTTTGGTTTTCTTTTTTCTACTTTTTTTTCATAGCCATTTTGCACCTTATCCTTGTTTGCTGCTCTGTGGTTTTATTCTTTGGCTAAATAACATGGGAAAATATATTCCACATGTAAACACTGACTCTGTTTTCATCTGTTAAAATGAAATGGTAATTCCATTTAATCTATTAACCACATTTGCTTGCAATTATAAGACATCTATTGCATACTTTCTTGCCTCTAAAACAACTTCACAATCTGTTACCTTCCTTTTTCAGAAATGGAAGTGCTATAGTCATTCTTACTGTATGCTTACAATTCCTCAAAATATGAGCAGTGACATCACACTTCCAAAGAAAAGCTAATGATTTAATAGCCATTTTTAACTGCATATTGTTGTTGTTTTGAAACCTGATATTAAATGTACTTCTTCCTTGGAACACTGAAAGAACACCACATAAATTAATCAAAGCATAGCAGCACATTGCTGCTTGAGGCCTTGAAAGCTATTCTATACATTCTGTGTACTTGAGAAACAACAAGTAATTAAATGGTTTGCTCCTTCAAACTAAGCTAGTCTTTAAAAAAAAATAAATCACGAACCCACAGCCCTCTCTCTCATAGCAGAGTCTTTTATGCCTGTGCACAAATACAGAACTAAACGTTTTAAAAAATACTCCTTCCTGGAGAAGGCACGTTGGGATTTAATATTTGCCCCCAACAACGGGTTCACTTGGCTAAGCATCACTGAGCATCAATGTGTAAATTGTGCGCTCTCATTCAGAGCCACTGCATTTCCACAATATAAGTGCATGAGACCACATGCTGGTATTCTCCACAAAAGTCACTTGTTATTTAAATCAGAACTACAAACCTGCTCCCTCACCTCCCCCTCTGCAGCCCCTAGAGGGGCATATTCTCATTAACATTCTTAATGTTAATTGGAATTACATGTGCACATCAAGAGGAGAATACACCTCCAGATGCGATATTTGCAAGCTTCATATTAAGCCAGGTTGTATTGAAATAAAACACATCATTCTGCATACAGTCCTATCCTGACATTGAACAGTAATATATGTGTTTATGTACAAAACTAGGTCTTACACACAGACAAAAATGAATTCAGCATGATACAACCATAGCCTCCATTACTGTAGGATCTGATCTTGCCGTTTCTCACTCATGTGAAAAATCCTACTGCCTACGAGGTACATATAGGCTTATGATCCAGCACATTTTTCTGTAATGGAAATTACTTGCAGATCTGAACAATTTCTAAATGGTGACAAGAGAGCATGACTTAGACTCACTTGTTCAGAAAAGAAGCTGTACGGTTCAGCACAAAAATTAATTTTTAAAAATTACAGGTCACCGCCCATGTTTTCTAGCCTCATAAAAATAATGAAATTTTGTTAATAAAAATCATCAGTTCTCAAAATACAACCTGCTCAGAAATAAACCTGCAAAAGTATAAAAAACAGCCAACACCAAATGCACTTTCCAACATGCTTTTAAAATTCACTATAGTTTTACAGTTTAAATTATGTGTACACTAATTTCCCTACAATTTCTCTCTGCAAAATGTAAATGCAGAGTATATTAGAAAGCAGTGCAATCTGAAATCTGGAAAGCCCAAACAGATTGGTTTAATCTTTGCAGAAAATCCATGCTGGAATAATATTTTCTTTACTGAGCCTTTCCACTTCCATGTAATGGGAATTTTCTATTGTTATTTTTAAGCAACTCACCTAACAAATCATAAGCATCTCCAACAGAATTACATAAAAGCTCAGTCCCAGAAGAAAGGGACAGATTTGACTCAAAAGGCATAAACTGAGGTTTCATTCCTTTGAAGAAACTCTCCTAATTTTGTTAGAGAAACATACATTGAAATAATGTCAAATTCTACTAGAAATCCTAATAAATAAAACCATATGCTGCAGCATCTCAGCTAGAATTTGCCAAGGCTATAAAACAGATACATACAAGTCAGACAATATCAGGGAGAATGGGGTTGGAGCTGAGGAAAATATTCATTTAGTAATGATCTTTCTTCATGTAATGACATGCTAGGTTTAAGCCCCTGACATCTTGGAAGTGCTCATGTAAAATCTGATTTGCTTATTCCTCTTTGCTAGCAAAGATGGTCATCAAAGACAAGGCTTGTTTGGGAATAAGTAATGCAAGCATCACGTCTGTCTTGCTAATATTATAGGAACACAGAAGAGATGTATACCAGAGTATTTTTAAAGAAGGAAAACCCAGTCCCCGCCCCACACTAAAATAATACACTGAATGCCAGCTTTCGGGTATGTTGCAGTCACAAAAGCATAGAAATTAGAGAGAGAAAAAAAGAAAAAGAGAAGCCTTTCTAGGTCATCTATTCCATCCATCTGCTGGAGTAAGATCACTCCCTACTATACACATGCTAGAGCATTTCTCAGGCTGATTTTAAATGTCTTGTTTCCATCTGTTCAATTTGACCTTACCTATTTCATCTTGGGTAGTTAAAATGGCTGCTGTATAGTGCAATAATTCAGGGCAACATCTAAAAAATTTTAAAAAATCGGCATGCAAAAGTCCTCATCCTTAGTGCAGCTAATTTTGAAGATATGTTTACCCACAAAAGATCAAACTGGACAAACAATGCCTATAAGACTGTGCTGTCTGCATGTGAAGCGTCACCTTTTACTGTATCATATGGATTAGATCCTGAGCTAATCAGTCGGATTCAGAGCTGAACTGCTTTGGGTCCATCTTACAATGCAAATATTGGGGGGTGGGGAATGTTCAACTGAAGTCTTCTGTGGTTAATGAGTTGCCTTTTCCATTCTTATTAACTAAAATGCTTTAACCACTTTGGTTTTTTAAACTTAAACAATTATATTAGATGTAATCGTTATTTTATTAACATTTTTCTCCAAGGATATTTCTTTCTGATTATGAGTACTTTGCAATTTCAGACAGTATGATGGATGCTACTCTTCTATGACAAGAATTTTAACAGCCCTCCTTCAGCACTCAATGCACACCCAATTATGCGTCTGAGCTAGTAACCTTGAATTTATGTTGCCATGGCGACAAACTGGTCATGCATTATGGATTATCATTGAAATTCTACACCCCTACCTAGCATAATGAGAGTTGGGGACTTAATCAAATCAGCCATTCTGTGTGACACAAAGTGAAGAACTAGCTCTTATTGTTCAGCCTGGAGAAAGGAAGCAGGCCTGATGGAGTGGCAGCTGCAGTGCTGCAGCCTGATAGATTGCCCTTATATACATTTGTGAATGTATAGACAGATGGTTTTCAATGCCTGGAATTTCTGGCTTAGGAAGCAGCTGTTCGGGTAACCTCTGCCGTCTCACCTTGTTGTCATGGAGCGTTGCACCAAGACTGAGAATGCGGACGGGTACATTGCCAATCTGACTGAATTTACGCGGCATGGCACCCCTCTTTCATCCCGGAGCGGCAGGGCTGGGGGAGGCAAGGCGGAGGGGGAGCGCTCCTCGGGATGAAGCTGGGCGCTCAGGCACCCTCTGGCCCCTCTCCCACCCTGCCTGTGCGGAAAGGGACAGGCAAAATTGTGGTGAATTGGAACCCGGGGATTTGATCTAGTTTGCATCTCCTCCACTGGCTTGAAATCGCCGTGTGACGTGCGTGCTATTCACACGCAGCTCAGGCATCAGTAAGTGCAGCCAGGTCTCAGGTTCCCCTACCGCATCTTGTCAGTGCCTGAGAGAGGACACCAGCTTTGCTGAGGTCGGGGCTCAGGAAGGTTCAGTGCCAGAACAAAAATCAAACCAAACGGATATGAAAAATCAACCACCGTTACATACTTCTTACCTGCCAGACTCCTTTTCTGCCTTATCACTGAAATTTCCCTTCCTAGTCTGAGGTATTGCAGGAAGCTACAGGAACTACTAGAAGCTCATTTACTTCTTTTTCTTTAATAAAATAATAGAAAAACTGTAGCCATTTCTGGAAGAATTGGGCCATTATAAACATTTATAAAGCGTAAATCTGTTTAGTGCAAGTACCTGAGTATTTTGCTCTGCAACAAAAGGAAGCTGATCTATGTAACACTACTCATTTGTTCTTATGGTTAATTTTAATTAGTATAACTGCAAGAGCATTATTTTTCTCCGCTTAGTTCTACATCCCTCAAAGCTTTAAAAGCTTTAAAGCTTCAAAGCTTCTGATTCCTCATAAGCATACTTCTACTAAAAGATCCTTATCTTTCCAAAATCTTGATTAGCCAATTATTTTGTGTCACCCTTATATTTTGGAAGCCTAGGTGTTGTTACTGTAATATCGATTATTTACTTATTCATATGTATAAGGTGACCATCACCATGGTTTCTGCATAGAGAGCGATATATGTCTGTCAGCCCTGCCGGTACAGGGTCACTAGACCTGTGATTTCAAAACATACAATATTCTCCCAGAACAAAATCTGATATGACAATAACATTTCAAATAAATACTTTATTTTAAATCTAACTGCTTTATTAATGTCACTTTTCTTTCCGCCAAACTGTGTTTGTGTTTTGATGTATAAAGTGTATAGCATGCATATATTATGAATTTTAATTTCCAGTGCATGTGCAGAAAATGAATATTCCAGCAGGCTTTTTAAAGAAATCAATATACAAGTTATCCAGGAGCCTTCAGTAACCACCTTTTATCTGTCTATCTCTCTGTCTATCTACCTATCTACCTAGCTACTCATTCATCTATCTGAAAGATTGGATGAACCTTTTTCAACATTAATTTACAGCGCCTGGAATTTCCTTGTGTGTATAAATTTAAGCCAGACCCTTAAATCTGATGTTTATATCAACTTTACATTACTTACATTAATTTTTTTATGGTTGAGTAGCTTTTATTGTGGGGGCATTTTGGAAAAGGATGTTACAGTTGGAGTCTAGCAGAGTGAGCCAACAAAAATAATAGTGCATGCTCTAAATTAAAATGTATCGAGAAAAATAAGAAATAAAAGAGTACCAACATGGGCACAGGAACTAAGTGCTGCCTTCTGTTTAAAAACATTCCACAATAAAGAAGAGAAAATGTTCAGAACCTACTTTCATTAGGTATTTTAAAGAAATAATTTTTAGTAGGGTAGGCTAAATTCAAAAACAGTATAACAGGATAGTAAGGAAAATGACATTAGGCTAAGAATAAATGCTCAGGCCCAGTACCTGATTCATGATCAAATTGTATACCTCAGGGAATTAAGACGTATGTGAAATACTGTTCCTAATATTGACAGCAAGGAAAGAACTAGATTTAGAGCCTATTTTTGTAATCTTTATTTAGGTTAAATAGAAGGTTTTCAAGGAAATATTTTTGTTGATCTCAGTAAAATTATTATCAGGAGTAAATTTTTCTTTAGCATAACTTAAGCTCACAGAGAAGAATCTGAATATCAAAAAGTATTTAAAGTTTCTGAATTATAACATTGCCATTAGCAGGAAAAGCTGAAGAATACACTTCTGTGTTACTGTTGCTTTATTTTTATGCTAACTTGCACCAGGCATTAATAACAAACTGTAACTGGAAATAAGCTATAAGCATTTCCTTGGAAACCTTAACCCTGTTGGATTTAAAATACTGTCTCTTGACCTTTTTAATCAAAGATTCATACAGCCCTCCCCGCCCCCCAGTAATCAAGGATTAACTATTTCCTTGATAAAACAACTTTAAAATTACCATATTGTGGGGTGCAGACTGCATAATTTTTCTCTGGCAATTTGCAAAAAGGAGACAGAACTGTAAATTTTAGATTACTACTTTTATTTTTTCCCCTAATGTTATTCATGCACTTTCTTGCAGGGGTAGGAACTTCGTATAAATGTATACTGGGCATATATACATATAAATGTATACTGGGGTGGGTTTTGCAGTCATTTTACAGCCTTCCTCCTGCTGCTGTATGGACCACCAGCAGCCACGTGGCTGCAGGCTGGGAGATGTCCCTGGTGTGTGAGCAGGGTGGCTGCAGGTCACCTCTGCGGTGCCTCATCTCCTTGGCTGCGGGTCTTCCCTCAACATAGCAAGCAGAAGAAAGGATACACTTCTCACGTAGCTCCTGCCCGCCTTACTGTGGTGACAGCCAAATTGTTACCATTTCAGGGACTCAAAATACAACTTCTTAAATTCTTAAACTTTGCAGGCTTTTTGAAGGAAGACTGGGGGAAAGCTGCATTTTAGTCACTTTGGAACAAGGAGCTCAGAGCTGAAGAGTTGTGTAGGGTAATACAGGATACAGGTAGTCTTGGAATTTCAAGGTTTAAGCAAAATACTGTTTCCACCATTTCTAAGAGGCCGTGACAGTGAGCATACCAGTAATTATAGGTTTGCTTAAAGACGCTACCTCAGTCTTAGTATGTAAGCCCTCCCGTTCTGCTTAAATTCACCCATTTTGCCACAAACAGTAGAGCCAGATGATATGTTTCCCTTCACTGTGAAATGCATTTAATCACAAGAATCGAATGCTTGTGTAGTGAGAATATTTTTATAATCCACTGTGCCAGCTTGCTCCCTTCCAGGACCTGACTGGTGTGCTCTGAAATCTTTTTACTGTCAAACTGAGATGTTTCCTTTCTAACTGGAGCTCAGCTGATGAGAAACATCAGAGTTTGTGATAATCCTGACAGCAGGACTTCCACAAAAATATAATTAAAATTGTCTTCTTTTATGCATACATGTGTGCAAGACATTTAGGATGGTCACCCAAAAAGCCCACCCTCCCCATGCCTTTTGAAGGGTAATTTAAAAGCTAAGCATTTACTGGTGTAATTAAAACTGCTGCTAAGATTCTCTTTTATTACATTTTGCTTGGATATTTGCTCAAAACTGTGTACGCTTAGGGTTCTGAAGGCACCAGGATGTCTAACTGGCCCTGGCCAGCCTCTCCCAGCTCTGCCCATGTGCCCAGGACCCTGCTGCAAGCTGGCCTCGGAGGCATCAGTCCCTGCCCAGCAGCATCTGCTCCTTGGCCCTGCTGCTCCCCTCAGTTCAGCATTTACAGCAGCACAGAAAAGTAAAACTTTATTTTTTTTTTCCCAGCCTACCAGAATTCTTTGATATCTGTATGAAGTTCTATGTTGCATATTTACTTGCTGTTCATTTATACGGTGGTATGGCAAATTGAGGCACGTGAAATTGTGCATTGACATCATATACTTATTTGGGCATCCTGTGCATGGATGTGCGTGTATGCACATTTCACTAATACATGAATGCTCTTTCGGACACTTTGCTTCTCCTGTGAATACTCAAACTTGCATTTTATATAAATATTTGGGACTTTTGTTCATCTTTTAAGGCAGTTGAGTGCTTAAGGTACAAATATATCTATGCAGTTACATACACAGTAAGATGCTCCAATAAAAGCAAGTGGACAAGGAAAAATTTAAAGAAGGAGATGCTGTTCCATGGCTTATCTGCCTGAGAGCTGGGCTCATGCCATGGGTGAATGCCTTTGCCTCCGTGGGGGTGGCCTGGCTAGCATGGCTGGCTCAGCTCCAGCCACCTCTGCTGATATACACCCACTCAGCTTTTGATCCAGAAGACCAAAAGCTGATTTTCAGAGAAAAGATATCAGATAGGAACTGGAGTGTTTGCAGCTTAGCAGGCAACCTCCAGAGGCAAGAGACTGGTCTTTGTAAAAAGCAAAGAGTAAGAAATGATTCTTTGCTAGTCAATTTGTGGCATACAAGTTTTCTGATACTAGAGTACGTGTGACAACTCGGATATCAGAATGCACACTGAACCAGCAGTATATGCAGACAAGCTGCTGCAGATTTAATGATGCTAACTGGGGTAGCTGAAAGTCTGCAATGATGCTGTGGAAAAGAGGCAGCTTGGGATGGTCATTTAATCTGGAAATAGCTTTAAAAAATGGAAGACATGTCCCTGAGGACAGTCTCAGCCAGATTAACCGCCTAAGGCAGAGTATTCTTTTACTTTGAAACTTGTAAGAGGAGGGCAGGCAGGACAAGCATGGGCACAGTCTGAGGCAAATGCTTTGCAATGAAAGATACAGTGAAGGCAGGCAAACAGTGTAAACAACTCTACTTTTTACTTTAAGTTCCTCATTTAATATTAGGAAAATCAGACACAATTATTTGACTGTGGTTCTTTATTTAGCAACTCTCCTTATGTTACTGAGTCTTTTGATTGAAAACCCCTACTTCAAGTATCATCAAATTTTTTATTCGTAAGTAAACGTTCTTCCAATGGAAAAAGGAGGAACTTTCAAAATCAATTCTAACTAGGCACAGATATAGAATCTAGCCCCTATTAACACCAGAACATACCACTGTGTAATTCTCTGCCATATAAGTACACATAGATAAATACAGTGATGTTGTTAAGATTCCGTGTGTACAAAAAAGACCCATTGGCACACTAATAACAAATAAAGCTGAGTGGCATTAAACATGTCATTTCTACCAGAGCTTGGCATGTGACATCCGTACACATTTCTTTTCACAGTATGTCATTTAGCCCTTCTTCCCTGGCAAAGCCTCTCCCAAACAGATGTTAAGACAAATAGTAAGATACTTTTGTATCTTTGCAAAGTGTAAAGCAAGCATTAAGAAAATGAAAATTACATAGACTGTAGAATAAGAATTACATGGTAGACTAGATTCTAACATCAGATTTATACAAAAGCATTATTGTTTCATGTGAATAGGCAACTAAATATGTTGATGCAATGAATGAACAAATGTAGATACTGGACTTCTTTTATACACTCTCACTCCTACCTCACCATATATGTAACATGATACAATAAAAGCTTTCATTTTGTATACAATGAGGGAGCTTAAATAAGCAGGCCAGTTTTTTCTTATGGAAAACTGTCACCAAGATAAAGTTTGGAAACAGATACACAGAGCTTTTCTTGGGGAAATAAAGAAGGTTGGGGGGAAGATCTGTGAGAGGCGCTTTTTCTTTTTCTGAGTAAAATAAATGAGAATTTCTCTCAGATGCAAACATACTAAGTGTCTCTTCTTCCCATAGATAGTGATTTCCTATAGGAACAGGTAAAAAGAAATAACGCAAACATTGTCCTAGTTACACAATTAAGTGTTTCAAAAAATTAGTAGAGATGAGCCTTTGTAGCGAGAAGGAGGATTTCCTGGTGTTGCAGCGCTCAGAAACTGGCTGAGTTCTTTACTGAGGCAAAACTCACCCTGAAGAGCTGGATGATGGGCAATCCTCTATTTACAGGCACTGGGAGACTAAGGGAATAAGGAGTCAATCGTCCTCGTGTTCTAGTTACTTACACTGCAAAGCACAGCTCTAGACAACCTGGGCAAGGGCTCCTGAGTGCTAAGAGGGTGCAGTGGAAAACTCTTCCCCAATTTGCTGGCAGCATTATGAAGTATGTGGAATACTTAGTGATGAGGAGACATAAGATCCAACCACTCACAAAACACAAGAGAGAAAGGAGACTACAGACTTCGCCCCCAACATACAAGTTAGTGCAAGAGCTGGCTAGCAAAATGATGGTGTCACATATATAGCATTCATGGCAGTGAATCCAGCAAGTCAAAAATCTGGATTCAGATTTTACTCTCATTTGTATGAATAATGTGAAGAATGTCCATTCGGAACAGCCCCACATATAGAAATATTTGGACTAGCTCGACTTTTAATTATGTCCTGCTTAAACCTGTCCTGCTTAGGCACATTGTTTTTGAAGGAACAGTGATCCATAGGAACATATAGTTCCCTCAACAGGCTTACAAAATACAACTTGGCGCTTTATAAACCTACAGAGCAAGCTCAACACTGCTGAAAATACCTCAGACTTGCTGCAGGACCACAGTGCATGAACACCATGAGCATGTGGGCTATGAAATGCAAAGCAGGTTTAAAGAGCACATGCACAGCTATTGCATTGAAGTCCCACAGAAATTTTAGAACTTTTGAACAAGAATAAGACTAATACATAGGACAAAATCCTGGCTGTAATTCCTCAGAATTTTCCCAGAGTCCATCTCTGGGGGGAAAGTGGGCACTTGTCTAGAAAAAATCTTCTCTAGCCAGTAAGTCAGTCAGGTTTTATGGGGCTTTCCTTAAGTGAAGAAACATTAAGTGTTTGAATATTTTATGTTTTTATATAATAAATGTGATAAAATAAATAATCCATAAAAGGAAAGAGTGAAGTTTGAGAAATATTGTGCTAACCTTTCTTGCAAACAAGTTGTCTGTGACTTGGCTCCCAAGTGGTGCCTCTGCCTGGGTGGTGGGTATCTGCCTCCTTCATCAACAGCAACAGCTCAAGTGCAGGGATCTGGAGCACATCATGTGTAAGCCTGGCCTAGAGGGATGCCCACAGGTAGGAAGGGCTGACCCAGACCTCACTATCTTAAGCTTTAAGCTGCTTTTTCTAACTTCTAGGTGGAGCAGTATTTGTATTTCACAACAGATGCCTACTCTACATAAATAAACCTCTCCATTTCGCACCCAGATGTCCCCTGGGAGGGGGGAGGAACCACAGGCCTTGGTGGAAGCGGCTCGTGGCAGGTTCAGGTAAGGACTCTATAAAAAAGATTAAGCAGACAAGAGGTCCAGGAGCTATCTTTGCTCTCTCAAGGAAAGAGGCACACGTTTACATGCCATATTTTCTTCCTGAGTTCTATTTTTAAAAGTAAGTATCAGAACCATGGGATTTCTTGTTTCCTTCCAAATATGAAATGTAGCACATAAAAAACCACAGGTCTTTAAACAAGGCATGTCGTTTGCACACTTTAGTTAATTGCTACTTATCCTGTCCTGTGAGGAAAAATCTCATTTTATAGCCTCTTTCCACAGTGTTTAACTTTGATACAAATATGTGCAGTCCTCATGTTAGATTTTTTTTTTTCCTTAAACAGAAACAGTTGGCTGGAGCATAACTTAAATTGATTTTTTTAAAAATATAATATAACATTATCTGCTATTATACAGTAAAAGAATTGGCTTGTGTCTGCTGCCTTATGTTCTTTAGATCAGGGCCATCTTACTGCCTCAGTGAGTCTATTTCGCTGTGTGACCTGTTTAACTGTAATCATACCTTGGAGTCTTTGATTACAGTAAAAGCTGATGCCATGGTGAAATTCCCTTTAATATTTACATTGTGAGACCTGTTGAAATGATGCAATGTCCTTCTTATCTGAAGTGCATTACCTCAGTGTGTCTGTGAATCAGCGTCATTAGAGCTGCATGAGTTCATCCTCAAAAAGGATCAAAAAACATTCCCTGTTCTGGAAATGGGGGGAAAAGCACTGTTAATAGCAATTCTTATTTTATTCAGGGTTCATGACGTTTCTGTCCTTGTTCTGCTTTTCTTTTCACTTAAGGTATTTAATAGTTGAGAATAAAACTGCTGACAAGGCAATGGGTGGACAGAGATTTTTGGTG
The DNA here is from genome assembly GCF_015220075.1 of Falco rusticolus. Taxonomy (NCBI): domain Eukaryota; kingdom Metazoa; phylum Chordata; class Aves; order Falconiformes; family Falconidae; genus Falco; species Falco rusticolus. The sequence goes on from NC_051192.1 coordinate 64,922,454, forward strand.
TACACTGCTGTTTTTCTGTAAGATATTATTCAAAATAATCTGTTCAGGGGGGAGTTTTTAGTATATTCCTCCCCCTCCTCCTGCCCCCGCCCCGCTGTTTCTTTCTTATCAAAATTGCTTAGAACGCTTTACCTGTCTGATGTCTGGATGTGCAGGATATGCTTTCTATGGGTAGTATCTTACTAAAAGGCAAGAGGGGACAGCAAGAAAATAGTAACATTTGTTATGTTACAGGAGTGCCACTAATAATTCTAGTTATATCTATGCTGGGGTTTGTACTGAAATAAGAATTTAATTTTTTGTGGCACTTAACATAAATTGTTTGGTTTATAATATATTATTTGGGGTAACAGCATACAAATATAATTTCAACTACAAATTACATTTTGTCTTATATGTCTTGGTAGAATTTTAAGTCCATATTATTTTAGATGGCCTTTCTGGAGGAAAAAAAAAAAAAGTAGTAACCCATCAGTATTATAGGTCTCCTTTCAAAATATCACAGCTTTTGTTGTCCTTTCCACTTGTCCCATCACCCAAGAGCATAAAAAAAACCCCAAAACTTGTACATTCTTCTGAGATGAACACCATATTATATATAGAAAGGCTTCCTTTGTGAATAATTGGTTGAAACAAATTTTATACCCACATTTAAATTCGTTGTTACTGCTTACTGTAGATGAGCCCAGGAAAGGAAGTGTATGTTATTCTTTATGTGAGCCCTGAAATGCTCTTGCCAATGCAAACTGTATGAATAGCTCTAAATTGTTCTCTCACATTGATCAAGATAACAAGAACCACTTTTCTCCTTGAAACATTTTGATGAGATTTTGTTTCTTCTAATCTACATTTTTCTTCATATTTTTCACTTCGATTATCAGTTTTGCTAACATCCTGGAGTTTTGGTTTTCAAAAGTATTAGAGCTTCAGAATTTCTCTGAAAATGAGAATTTTTCAAAAGCATTGCTATTATTGTCAATTTTTCAGTTAATAAAAAAATTCTAATATAACAATATTTTGTCAGAATTTATATGACAATGTTGTACAGTCAATGTATTTGCATAAGCCAGAATGTTAAGAGCTAGATGTGGTCATCAATATCACTCAGTTTCAAATCTGGATTTCATACAGACACTATGATTATTGTATGTTTAATATATTCTGAAACAATTTAAAAGATTTTTTTAAAAAAGCAATCAAAGAAAAAATTCTTTTGGCTATAATGTCTAGACATAGGTTTTGATTCAAGTGTAGTTTTTCTCAAAATCAAGTTACAGCCGATTGAACTGGGTACCTCAACATTTGCTGTTTGACATTATCACATGTAATCTCATTCACATTACTGTGAGACTGATAATGTCACTTGCCTGGAATGGCTGGTAATGTAGTGGAAATCCAATGAAACTACTTGTGGAAGCTGTTCAGGGAGAGAAAACTGCACTGGCAGTGTGTATAAAACACCATACATACTCAATATGTATACACATGCTTGCATACAGAGATATGTTTACCTTTATTGAGTTTTGCATCAGTTCTGATGCTATCGTGATTTTTTTTTCCTACTAAAGACACAAAGTGAAATATGAAAATGCAACTATCCAAGCAAGAAAATTTATTGTGTGAGGTATGCACTTCTTAAAAATGGGGTTACATGCACTTGGAAAAAGGCAGAAAATGTATGTAAACACTACTTATATTCACTTCACCTCCTCCCTCCTCCCAAAAAAGTGATCAGACAGCTAATACTGTAAGAATACAACCTTCTAGGCTGACCAGTATTTTACTTCACATCTATTTATGTCTGTAACTCACTTATCTGTCATATTCAGATGTGATCTTCTAGGGGCAGAAACCATCTTTTTGCTTTATATTTGAATAGAGCATGTTATATTGGAGCTGTGCTCTGTGGTAAGATCTCTGTGTACTGATACATAAAAATAATATCAGTACAAGGCATTTTGAAGCTAACAAGATAAAAAATGGCATTATGAATGCTCTAGACTTCTTGGCAATGAATGGTTATTGATACAGGTTCAGACAGCCATGCTCCAGCTCTTTAGCATTTTATCTAGGAAGTACCGCAGCAAGAGCAGCTTTCTAGAGCCATCTCTTTAGAGGAAAGGAGAATCTGATGCCAACAGACCTTTAAAAAAGTCTAAGGGACAGATACTGAATCCCTCAGTCCCGTTACACAGTACTGGATTTTACATCTGATCTTATTTCTTCTGCTAGAAATGAGATCTCACTGCTGGCAGTGTATGTGTCTTGTGAACTTGTCTAGAAAGAGGAGAGAACCACGTCCTGAGCTGGATGGACTGTCGGTATCGTTGTGTGCATCAAGGCACTAGAAAACACCTGTAACTTGCTTGCCTAACTGACCGTACAGAAAATCCAAAGAAATGTTCTAGGGAAAGGGGTGATTTGCTTTAAAACATTATGGCACAAAAAGCTGTTAAAAGACACAGTTCTCTTGATATACTTCCCCAGTGTATTAGCACAGATACCAGTTCATTCACATGGAGCTTGAATAAACTGGAAGAAACTTCTGGGAAAGTTTTCAAAGAGTTAAGTTAGGCTTTTTGCTCTTGCTTCAGGAAGCTATATTATTCATTTCAGGGTCTTAATAAATCAGGTATTTAAACTTGGTCATGCTATATAAACATGATATGAGAGAAAGTAATTACTTATTATAATATAGTCTAGCTAAAATTAGACACTGATCCTTCAGTATCTATTTAGCATAGGCCATTAATTTTTAAGAACTGTTTTCAGCTTGATGTTGAATGGCAATAAGAAGAAAATGTCACTTCCAGAACAAGTATTACAAATGTAAGGCCATCTATTTAATACTTGGAGAGTTTCATATCTTCTGAGTGTAAATGTTATATAAACTCTGCAATGGTGACAGAAAACAAGACACTGTATTGCTCTTTTTCATTCAAGAAAACTGAAGTACAATGACTCTGAAGTGCTTACCTAAGTAAATCAGAGAGGCAAAAGAGATAAGTGCTATTTGCAAAAATCCCTTGGGTAGAAAAATGTTAATTTTTAATTTAGGAATTTGAAAAGTTTTGATAACCTTAGTGTTTGGAAAGACTGTTTAAAGGTGACAGCACTGTACAATATCAACCGGCTAGAATATCTACCTGGAAAGTGGGAAAGGAGCATAAGAACAAGTTGAACCTGAAAATGTTTTCCTGACTGGATTTCCATGGGCAAAAGGCAGCTGGATCATTCACCACACATACTGGGCAGAGCTATTCTCTGTAAAGGGAATTGTTTCTGACTCCACAATCGCTGAAGAACTGAAGGTAATCCTGCCTCTTTGCGTTCTTTGATCAGCCACCATTAGGTATAATTGTAGATATAGAGTATGCAATTGCCTGCTTTGGAAAATGCCACAGCTCCTCTCTGGAAAAAGAAAGAAAGAAAGAAAGAGTGAAAGGAAGGAAGGAAGGAAACAAACAAACAACCCCATCTTACAGGTTCGTTTGGGAACTGTCGGAGGGTGTGTTAGCCCAGGAAGGGTACATGAGTTAATTTCAACTTACCCAACTGAACATGATTTGATAAAGAAACATGAAATGGCAACATCCCTAAAGCAGTGCTTCTTTCCCAAGAAGAAATCCATGCTGTCAAATTGGAATTAATTCTTAAGACAGACAGAAAGTATCCTCATGGCAGTGATGGGAAAAGAGATACAACATGTTGGGAAATTGGTCATGCGCTACACCAGGAAGAGTTCAAATCACCCAAGAACAAAGGGAGTTGCAAAGATCCAAGGAAAGTCTTTTTATCTTTAGTGAAGTTTGTGAAAACACCATTCTGCTAGTGTCATGGTCTTGTTCTTATCCCCTCCAAGACAGTGAAGATTCCTTCTAAGCTTACATTTGTGCTTACATTTTTGCAGTGGAAGCCAAGAGTGCTCAGCATGACCGAGGACAGAGTCCATGGTAGGAAAAGTGTCAGGGATGTACTTGTACCCTAGGCTGTCCTGAGTTTGACGCAAAAGAAATCCACATTTGTGTGCCAACGTGCAGCCATGCTGCATTCTAGTGGATCTCTGTGTTGCTACAGCTGGGGTACCAGGTTGGTGGGACATTCTGGAGAGGCCTTTCCTGCTAGGTAGACATGAATGCTCTACAACAGACCACAGTCTTTAGCTTTTCAGAATGGAAGGACCATTGATCTGCCTAACATCCTCCTGGCTGTGAGTTATTCTGAAAGTTACTGAAGGCATGATAATCAGGAATGGGTGATGCTGTACCATTAACAGGCATATAGGAATGGCACATCTGACTCAGGAAAACATATAGCTTTTTATTGTTGCTCCTCCCCCAGAAGACACTGGATATTTTTCATGTGTCTTGTTGCCTGAAATAAGCTCCTCTGAAACAAAATAGAAAGACAAGCAGAAAGAAATTGTACTATTCCTAGTCTTGGTATTGAAGAAACTGTCTAAATAGCCTTATTTTCTATGTTCAATCAGAAAAAAAAATATTTCTACAGCTTAAATTTCCTTCTCAGTATCTAATTAATTGGTAAAAAGAGCTGAAAACAGTAAAAAAGATCACTTTGCCAGGGAAAATGAATGTTCAGGTACTTCCACGTTCCACACTGGGAGCTGTGATAGAAGAAAGTGTTGTTCCATGGTGCTTTTGAGCCTTGTCTGACTCCTGCTTCCCTCAGCTCTGCTCCACCCTCCTATACTATTAGCAGCTTAAGCAGTGGAGAGCTTGACATACCTCGGGAAAGGGGCCGAGCACCCCCACCGACACCACTTTCTACAGTCACAAGTTCACGAGCATTGCTAGAGTTTCAGACTGAGACCCAAATGTCCGTGGGACTTAAAAACAATTTCCCTGTCTGCCTTTGCCGGCTGCTCCCACTCGTTGATTTATGCTTATGATGCTCGAAGCTGCGGCATAAGTCTGGTTATGTAATAGAAACTTGATAATAGAGAAAGTCAATACGGCAGGGCAATAGGGCTGAAATTACACACTAGCACTACGTTATATTAACCCTTTCACAGTTCACCCCAGCTGCTTCCCGCAGACAAGTTATCTGAATTTAGGGAGAGGAGTTTCTCACTCCTTGTAGCAGCACCGGATTGACCCCTCTTTCCTCTGTCTTACTGGAGCCAAACAGAATAATTTTCTAGAAACATTTTGAAACAAAAAGCTCGTTATATCTTTGCTTCAGGTAATTATATAATGAAAAATGACCAATTATTTGACATCAGGTAGAATATCTATAGAAATATATTAAGTTAGTTAAACAAACCTAGATAATTTATACCATCAAAGTGTTTCCAGCTTGGGCAGGTTTTCTGAGGGAAAGCTTCTTTGTCAGTTTGCTTGTTTGCTTGTTTGATTTTTGTGGCACTTTTTTAATTTCTTAGCCACAATTTCACAGCCCTGGGCTGTGTGAAAGCAGGAGGTTTGGCAGGTCCACAGATGAACTTCTGACAGCTACAGTCTGCATCATTCCTCATTTTAAGCAATAAAGAAAACTTAAGGTTGTAGTTCTTTAAAGCATTCGTACATGAAACTTCCACTTTATGCTCTCATAATCTGATTCCTGCTGTTATTAGAAACCCCATTGTTATTAGAAACTCATTTATCACAGATCTTTATATTCATGGCTTCATTATTTGAAGTCCTGATGGTGATACAATTTCAGTTTTTCTTTTTACTTGACTGAAGCTAGGGGATTTGCATATTTGATATCTGGGATTTAGGGAGAAACATGGAGATGAATATGAATAAAATCATTATCTGTTCTTCAAGGTGAGCTTTGCTTCTCATGAATATAAGTAAAATACTTTTGATTTTATATGCATAAATTCTTTATAAAATTCTGGTAATAACATGATCTTTCTGTTACTCAGCATAAGATGACTTGAATCATCAATAACTGAAATATATGTGAAAGACATTAAAAGAGTTGATATAAAGCAATATTTCATTAGTGTCCCAAGAGCAGTATCATGAAATATGAAGCTAACACCGTTATAAAAACTTGTCTGGAAATCATTACTTGAAGATTGGAAGAAGTCTAAAAATCCCACTTTGTCCAGGTGCTCCTGAAGTTGCTTAGCAACTGCCTCCTTAATCACCTTCTCCAAAAAGGAAGGTTTGACAGAGGGTAGTAATTAGACGGTTACTTGAGGAGGGTCAGGACCTCAGCATACTGTAGCCAGGATGTCATTTTGCCCTTCAAAAAGAGGTGTTAATGAAATGCCCATCCACTGGGAAAGTGCTTCCTCACTGACTTTCATAAACCCTGTGGTTTCTTCACTGGAGTTCTTTGTCTGCTCCTGGGACAAGGCACTGTCAAAATCAGCCCTAGGTGTGCTCATGACCTCTTGTTCTGACATCCCTGGTTGCTGGTTGATAGCTTCAGATATGAATGATTTTGCCCAACCAAATTATGAAGATGAATTCCTAATTTCCTGTTTCAGAAGAAAGGAACTGACAGGGGACATGACTCTCCTCATTAACTTTGCCTAGCGGCTCTAAACTGTGTGCATCACAAACATAAATAACTACTCAGACAGGAATTTTGAGTAAAAGAATTGTAATGAAGTACATAAGGAAAGTGTGATTATTTTGGAGGTTGACACTTTGGGAAAGAGTTCTCTGTCATCACAAGAAATTCCAAACTGTAATTTTACTAATGAAAATACAATATGGTCTTTGATCCCATGAACATTAAAAAAAATTACTGAAGTCCTCTTTAATAGTTGGAGAAATCTGAGGCAAAGGGGACACTGAATTCCTCGGCTTTATCTGTCTCCCTTGGCACTGAACCATCCTTCCCATTCAGCAACAGTTCCACATTCCCCTTATTCAGTCTTTTGCTACTAATATACGAGCCCTTCTCTTTGTGTAACTATCAAGTCTCAGGTCCAGCTGAGCTTTGACTTTCCTAACACCTCCCTACACATCCAGGCAATGTTTCTGAATCCCTCCTATGCACTATGTTCTTCCTCTTACCTCTTGCCTTTTTGCACTGCATCTCACTTTTTTTCAGGTCTAGGAAAGGACACCAAGCTAGTCTGACAAAGTTAATTTTAGCAATGTACTAAATGTCTGCTCATTAAAGAGTCTTTTAAAAATTATTTTTCTTATTGTTTGCTTGCTTGTTTGTTTTTAAATAATCAGTTACCTTACAAGTGATTAATTGATTCCTGTCAGTTTTGTAAAAAAAATGGCCCTAGCAGTATGTTATGTATTGTATTTTCCTACCATGGCATGTTCATTCTTGTACTTGTGCGTATGTACCTGCAGTGACTGCTGTTGTATATTCCTTTATCTCTTTTCATCTTGTTAAAAAAACTGAGTTACTTTTTAATAAGCAGATTCTTGTTCATGGTGGTTTTTTTCTTTGTTCCACTTCTGCTAAAGGCAGCATATAAGCTTTGAAAAATGGTTTATTTATTTATCTATTTATTACTTGCAAATTAACATTTATCTCTGAGTCACTCATAACGTTTGAGAGGTTCTCCTTTCTTGAGTTTTAAATGTACTAAAGAATCAGCTCTGTTATATTTATACTGGAAGGGCTTTCAGAATATTCCAGAATATTACTGATTCACCTTCAGACATTAACAAAGGCATTTTCCAGTCTACTTGAGGCCTTAAACTTCCTTACATTTCTCATGTTGCAATTATATTTGTACATTATCCCTCTCTCAGCCTGTAACATTTCATTTCATTTAAACAAATACATATTTGCAAAATGTTTTTATGTTCTAGGTAAGAAATGCATTTTTACCTTGAGCAGCATTATAGTGGAAGCTAGAATATTTGTAACAGTGTGCAAAGTAAGGCCCTAATTTGAGAAAACTGAAGCAAAACATGCTTTGCAAAGTTGTATCTTCTTGCATTTTTTACAATTAGCACGTGTGGTTTTGCTGGTTGATCAAATCTAGCAAATAATAAGAATAGCCGACAGATTTTAAACCACCTTTTTTCGTTGTAAAATACCCCTCACGTTTAAACTCCTTCCCACTATCCCAGGCAAATGAATGATCTGATCTCAAACAGGTGTAAACCCAAAAGTTTCAAAATAGACCTGCAACGTACCCTTTATTACCATTATTTTTACTATTTCAACCTTCTCCTTTCCTCATTCTTGACTGTAAAACCCCTTGGAGCAGATAAGCATTGGCAAGAGGATTAGTTCTCCTCTGTTTGAGAAAGGTTGTTCTGTGGCAAAGTCAGAGCTACAGCCGGCACCCTGACAAGCTTGGCCAGCATGCAATCAAAAGCCTTGAAGTTATTTCGCAAGAGTGCTTCTACAACCTTGATCACAACCATGATTCTCAAAATATATGAAGGGAAATGATGTTTACTGAGTAAAAAAAAAAAAAAAAAAAAAAAAAAAGGTGAATGTTTCAATGCTTTGTGTGATTTAGGATATAATTGTTTACATTAAATTAAAAAGCCCTCTATATGCATTGGTGTATCACTGCACAGCATTAACTTATTTAATGTGTTCAATTAAATGTAATCAAAATGCCAGTTCAATTAATCAACGGAGGGAATAGTATGTACTCTAATCAGAGTTCTTTACAGAAAATGTTTCTTGTTGAGGCTGTTAGTCAGGATATTTTGAATGGAGGTTGATTTTGTAGTTTTGTAGAGTAAGAGATTTTGTTGATATATGAAAATTGTTTTATGTCTCTTTTGGTTTTCTCTTTTTGTTATATTTCCTGCTATCTGGAAATGCTGTATTCCTTTATTTCGGAATTTTGAAAAATTGATTTCATTTTTGCCTTGGAAAGTATTAAGCTTATGAGAGGGTCTTATGAATTTGAAGCTGGGGGAGGCACAAAGCAGAAGAACAAACTCCACTGGGAATGTTTTATCTATCCACCAGCTAATCATTAAGAAAATATTCAAAGAAATCAAGTAAACAGCTCTCAGTTAATTTCTTTTCTGTCCTTTCAAGCACTGAAGATCCTTTAAGTGCATTGCAAGGATTGCGGTAGTAGGTTATGGCTGACAGTTCCTTCTGGGCGTAAGAATTTGTGGCTAGTTAAGAGAAAAATAAATGGGGAAGAGGAGCTGTATATTCATCATCTACCCAACCTCATCAGAAAAAATACAGACAGCTATTTTCTTATGCATCCTTCCTCCTCTCGGTGTGTCCCTTAAAATGGCAGATAGTATCATTTTTCCTGGAACTTGATGGGTTTTCCAGCACCTGCTGGAGACAGAGGAGTTTCCTATGAATGACCACAGTCATTTGCAAAACTCAGGTAGTTTGCAGACTGTATTGTGGGGGTGTTTTCTGTCTGTTCTTCAGGGAACGTGGCCAGCTGGATCTGACATTTTCACATATAAGCCTTGTTTATTGGATAATTTAGCATTGCATCAGGAGCACCCTTACCTATCATAAAGAAATCTTATGTGGATAAGGATCATTCACTCATTCCTACTAGCTAGGACATGATACTCAGAAATGGCAGGTACCTGAGTCAAGGTGGGGTTTCCATTTTTAAATTCAACATTTCAAAGGTGCCTAAAGCGCACAAGGTTACCCACTGCAATTCTCACCCCACAGAGGTACTTGGGCTGTTTGCACAGCTTAGAGAAGAAGATGAGGTAAAGGCCTTCAGACACATCTCTGGAGGCATTTTGTTCTCTACATTGACTGAATGCCAGAGTATCTGAAATAGGTGTCCTGATCTGCCTTGTTGATATTACTCATTCATTGGGGTATTTAACTTCATCTCCCACCATTAAAAATATGGCCTTGAATCCCCTAGTCTTAGACACTTTATTTTGGAGTTGGATCGGTCTTAAAGAATTTAGGAAGTAGTACATAGTAGACTACAAGCATGTTGTTTTTCTTCATTCCTGTCTTCATTAAGACCATCAGTAGGCAGAGTTACCAGCTTCAGGAGGTAATCATTCATGATAATAATTTAATCAAGACATACACAAAACTCTTCAGGCTAAAAATGTAAAATTTGCCTTTTATTACCCCTGTTCTTCAAAGTATGAGATACTGTATACCTATACAGTTTTGTTAACAATTGTAAGGGATTTTGTTGGGTAACATGTTTACCAGTAATAATTAATAATAGATAATAATTTTGATTATGAATATGATAATATTTTTCAAGTTAGAATTAATTCCCCAGAAACACTGGGAGTACTGTAATTACACACTTTGATAAACATTTTGCAATGAGTATCTGTGAAACTTCAGAGGTCTTGTAATTTCTATTGCATTATTATTTAATTTCATTTGTGGCAAAGCAGTATATTCTAATTATCTGAAATAATCTCTTTCACACAGAAAATTGTATCTTGAAACATATGTCCCTTATATTTTATTTGTATATAAGACTCACCAAACCCAACATTTTCATATAAGTTTAAGGGTTATTTTTTTGGGATACAAGTTGGTTTGCAGTATCCTAGAAAAAAAATTACCAGTGGATCAGTTGCTTTTTATTAAATAGTTGCACACTGAGACTATACATGTATTATATAAAGAGAATATGCATATAAGACACTACTGAGTAACTGACTGACAACTTATGAGTGCATAATGTTGTCTGCTCTCTTGTGACTTTTTATGTGTCCATAGGCTTATTCAAAGGAACATTTAACGGCATGATTAACTTTATATGTGCCTGTAATGCAGTGAAGTTAATGAAATCAAATATGGATGGAAATTCACTGTGTTCAAGCACAGAAAACTAAATGCAATGGTTAAGGAAGTTACTGCTGACTTATTGGAAGTAGTACAGCAGACCTGAAGTGTGAAAACAGCTCAATGAAAAAGTTATACAAAGTTAAAAAAGAAGAAAAAAGAAGACAGTCCAGTGTTGCAGACTTAAGGAAAAGGCAACAAAGAGCAATGCATATTGTGCTCACCTCTTTAAAATTCCTCAGCTCTTAACAGCAGAACTATATGCTCCACACCATCTGCCAGCTGTGAACAGAAAGAAAATCACACATACAGGTACTGTAAAGTACAGTCTAATTAGTGTACTAAAGCTTAATATATTTGAGAAATTTTTTTAAAATATAAAAACAATTATAATAGAACAAATCTATTCCCAAGACAATATAATGAAGAGGCTTATGCTTCTGTAATGAAATGTTTCATTATTCTGCATCATGCCTTACTGAATATATTATATAGTCTCATGTACAGCAATTAAAATGGTAATATGCAGGAGCAGACATACAGAATCTGAATCACTACAGAGTACTGAACAGACTACCAAGACTTACTTTTCCACAGATGTGTCACTCTGAGATGTGAGTTTCTTGACCTTTGTTACCTTAGATAGATAACAACAACAAGTAGCCAAACTTTCTCAATACAGCCAACAGGAATTGTTCCAAATTAAAGAAAAGGATATTTAGCAAACCCTTACATGTATAAACAAAGGTATTATCTTCCAGCATTTACACCATCCACTCTACAAGCCTGAGGAGCGGGCTGTAAAGCCACAAGGAAAAGCAAGGAAACAGCAATGATGCAGAACAGCTTTGGAAAGCACCAAATTCTCTTGCACAACTTTCATGCACAAAAGCATGGCTTTGAAGGATTGACTTCTTTCATTTGGCTGTTCAGGAATCATGATAAATCCCATGGGGTGATTCAGACCATTCGGGAGCCAGCCAACAGGGACCTCAAGGAGGAGGGCTGTGGCTGGGCAGGATTCAGTCTCCACTTTAAGCACCACTATCCACTCATTTTTTTAGGAGATCACCAGGATCAACAGTTCTCCTTTTGGAGACATCCAGTGCAGTGTTTCTGAAACTTTTTGAGAAACAACTTTCCCCTGAACATCTGTGTCATCCTTTAAGTTCAGTTCCTTAAGAGTGGAAACCCCCAGCTATAATTACTGTAAAGAAATGGTTGCTCCTAGTCTCTTGTTTGAGATTAAATGTACCCTTGATCTCAATTAAAGACAGCTAGTGACTACCACAGTCTGCAGCACACGGCTAGAAACAGCAGCAGAAAGCCACTTGGACTTGAGATGTTGAAGGTCTTTTCCAACCTAAGTGATTCCAAGAGTAAGGGAGAAGGACCACAGGTGTGGTGCCCAGTGGTTAGGTCCTCAGCCAGCGCAAGGCTCGCCTTGGTTTCACTTCAGTGTTTCTGTTTTATTTGCAAGCAAAAAGCGTAAATACTCCAAGGACCCATAACCAGAAACATACCCCAGAGTACCATATTGTGAAATCCGCATTAGGGACATGCTGTAAAACCCCTAACAAGCAGTTCTAGAGGAAAGCCTTTCCAATGGAGAATCGCTTGATCCCAAGAGAAGAGCAACAGTCCTGTTTCCTGGAGCTGATTTTTAATAACCACTTCAGGAACAGACCAAATTGCCTTTACAACTATTACTATAAAGTTTTTTGGGTTTGGAACTTAGTCATAAAATTTAGACAATTTTGGCAGCTCTGCTGAGGTGAAGGAACTACATTTTAAGTGTTGTTGCCTGTGGCTTAGGTCTCTAAAATAAATGGTCTAAATTGTTTTCTGCATGTTGTGCTCTCTTGGTGCCATGAGATACAGTAGCGTATCAGCTGAGATGACAGAGCACACATTGCATACTGCTCCTGTTGAAGCATTTGCTTTGGAATTTTATCTTGTCTGCATGAGGAGTCGTAGTAGCACAGCAGTGCAAAATACGATGTATTTTAAACAACTCTCACCAAGCTGGTAATGCAACAGTAGGATTACCATAACTATTTGCAAAATACACTATATGAGCAACCTTCTGATTACTCCAAAAGCAACAAAGAACACTGTGTATTATAAGCCATAGTAAGTATCTTATGGCCCCAGTGACCAATACAAGACTGAAGCCACTGAAAGAATAAATGAAACACATTCATACCCATAATTAAAATAAAAGACTACCACTGTTTTGTTATAGGCCCAGTGCTTGTAAAGTCAGTCACGGTTCTCCTGACAGCCACCTCTGGGAAATACCATGTGGCCATGCCACCTTGTTCTTGTTGGCGTATAACATGCTTTGCTCTGAGTTAATTTTCTTTTACTTTCCTTTTCTAAGTACCCTAAACATGTACATTTGAATGTCAATATATCCTTGATTCTGTTATAGAGAATAACCTGGACAGGGTTTGAGACTCGAGAAACTTTTCAGCTGCTCATGCTTGCCATACTTGCCAGCTGCCCCAGAACAAAACAGATTCCCATAAATTATTTATTTTGCCTTCACTACTAATCACTGCAAATCAATTTTTGTGTGAAAATTTTGTTCCAAATTGGAACAAAATTTTAAAGGTATAACAAATTCCTTGTCATTACACTCTGGGGAAACATAATCTTTTAACTTTTTGCAAGTACAAACCATCAATGATTTGATTAATTCGCTAAGAATTTTTTTTAGTGTGTTACTTGATATTATAAGCATTTCCTAGAGAACTGTTGGGGAAAGAGGCAGAGAGAGAAAAGTGTTGTAGAAATATATAGAGAGGGACCATTTCTCATTCCCAAAGTTAGGCAATGATGCAGCAGCAGCTGTGGGTGTCTTACAGTGTCAGGGCCAACAGGACAGAGACAGTGAGATGAAAATAGGACTGAGATAGAGAGGGAACACAGGCGATTTGAATGACCTTGATGAAAGGTGTCTGGGAAGGACACAAGCTGAGATCACACAGAGGTGGTGGGAAGACACAGGTATTCAGAGAGAAATAAAAGGACTTGGGAAAGATGAGTGTAGATTGTCATGGAAGTTTTCCCTCTGTGAAGTGTATGTTTTCCATGTCGGCAGTTCCCTCCTACTGCCAGATCTATTCCCTCATTCACTGTCTTTACACTTCATGCAAACATAGCACTGTATATATGCACAATCCTGTGGCTTTGCTAAGAAGGCAGTTCTGTTTCAGTAGCTTTTCATAAGCTTTACTTAAGAAAGATATTTTCTTCTTTTCCTAAAAAGTATAGCAACCTGGTTACAACAATAGCAAAATCAAACCTTCCTTCAAGGAAATTATCAGGATGTAGACTTCTTCAGAAGACTTTTGAAATATGTCACTCTTAAGAATACTAGTAAAAAAATCTCCACACATTCTGTAAATTAAAAAATTATAGTAGACATTAATATCTATTTTCAGAAAGAAAACCTCAGCTTGTTTGAGGTTTTGCTGTTGGTCTGAGTCCTGTTGTGTTTGTGGAATTTGGTATAGATCAGGAAGACAAAGGTGGTTTACTTTTCTCAAGATTTGACTACACGTAGTTCAATTGAAAGTAGGATATTTAATTAAATTATATTAAAATACACTAAGTCCCTGTACGAACAGGTTAAATTGTCTTAGTGCATTGAAAGTGAGTTAAGTATTGGAGTGTGAAAGTAAAAAGAATAAAAAACCAAAACAGAATAGAGAGGACTCTGAGTCTTCCTAAAAATAAACAGGGCTGTAATATACAGCTTGTTTTAGCTTGGGGTGAAAGAAGACAGCATAGCGGTTAGGGAGGGTGATCACAAGGCTTTCATGGAAATGAGGTACACCAGAGCATGTTCAAAAGAAGAGATCCAGAGCATAATAAACCCATTGCTCAGTTTCTCCAATTTCCCTCTAAATGCAACCCATGCATGAAGTCTCGTCTCACCGTCACTGTGGCTTAAATACTTTCCAACCTTTGACATGTTCCAAATTATTATAAATTCAGCTTCCCAAAAGTCAAAATCCTCCCAAAAATTCGAGTAATATAACATGTTTTTGGTGTGAGACTGAAAGCAGACATGGCTACGTCTCAGCTGGTGGAAATGTGGTAATGAATTTCAAATAATTTTCAAACATTTGTTAAACTCCTCCTGAACAGTTTTACTTGCTACCAGTAAAACATAGATGCCGTAACAGCACTCACACTGATGATTTAAATTACACTTAGAATGAAAATAGAGTATAATACTGAAATAATCTGTCTTCTGCTCCACTACCCTGCTGTCCTGTTCAGAGTAAACTTTTTGTTTCTTTTCTTTCTCTATTTCTCACTTAATTTACTATTAAAATATACAGTTTCACAGTGGTCATTGAAATCAGGAAAATTTATATCTGATGATCTTAAAGACTTAAATTACATATATGATAAAACCTCCTTTGTTTTTATTTTAGAAATCTCTAAGTAGATTTTTTGAAAAACAGATTTCACCAAATCTGTTTTCATAGACATATACGCTTCATGTGGCTGTCTTACTGACTCATGTTAATAAAAAGTTTAAATAAACATGTGAGGATCAAACAGCAGGAACTAATCAGAAAAGCGCCTGCTATGCCATCATAGTTTTTAATGGTGGACCAGGAACTTAAGTCCTTTCACTTCAGTGGAATTAAGCTAGTTCCTCCCAAAGGAGGTTTTGCCTCTGCATAGTCAGAGCAAAGTAGCTATCTTAGTAGTCTGTAATTATACCAAGTTTAATTACATATAAAGTATGGGAACAGAAACATCTGATTTTGACTTGTAGAAATAGAATCAGTGTCCTATTTTCAGTTGTCCACTTGAGTGTTTTACTTCTTTCCTCCTTGTCCTGAAATGAAGGACACTCCATCCAACATCCATGGACACAGGAGGAATGGAAGATGCGGTAATGTATATTATACATTTTCAAAATCATTAAAATGCACTAGCTGCCAATGAGTGCAGAAAAGATTCTGCTTTTCGTTGCTTCCATCTGCTGGTTTCCTTTTGTGTTGAACTGGTAAGACAAGCAGCATATCATCACGTGGAACTGGTGAAAGTCTATCTCACAAGAAAACAGCAGTTTCCTATTTTGCATCATAACCTGCTGTACTTTATCACACTATGAAGTTAACATATAGCAAAATGTGAAGACAATTACACTACGTTGTAAGCTGCTAGAATACAGGTTTACTAAAATTTAGCATGACATTTTTTTCGCAGTTTCCCCAAATTTGTTAGCTAAGGACCTCTATACAGGAACCTAATGAAGTGGCTTGGTTTTCAAAAATGTGCTTAAAAGCTTTTGTACTATTTGAGTATAGCCAGCATTATTTTTTAAAAAAATATTTTAAGACATTAATTAGTTGATTAGCTTTAGGCATCCAAGTCTGAGACATTGCAGCATTTTCTAACAGTTGCAAAAAAGTATTTTCCTGAATGTGCAAACATACCAACGTTTCAGTGAAACCCTACTATTTATCGAAATTATTTGTTGACTGTTCAGAACCATTTCCATGTGAGGTATTTTCTTTTGCATGGCAATGTATATGATTAACCAATTTTGAATGTTATTTTATAGAAGTTTACAAACTTATTCTTTAATGGTAAAAAATCCACTCTTTTAGGACTATGCAGTATCCTCAGTATGCAGACATTTGAGTGATAGAGGTATTCTCTTTAGATGAAGCTATAAAACTTGAATGTCTGAATATCAATTGGATGTGATGCCTATCCATATACAGCCAAGATTAGTTACTCTATAAATTGGCCACTGTGGGATGCCCCTCTCCCCCTCCCTTTCTGCATTAATTTCATAAAGAATAAAAGCAGATTCTAAATTATCCACATTTTTTTAAAATAGTCTGTAACATATAAGATGCAATTCATTTGACCTAACTATAAATGTTTATAATACAGATGTCTACATCTCAGATAGTCACCTTACATCCCTTCACATGTAATGCAAGGAAAAGACTTTTGGAGAAGAATTCATTTTACCTATTTTAGATACTTGTTTAAAGACAAATGGAATTTTTCTGAATAATGTCACCTTCTCTTCATTATTTGTAGAGAGGTTGTAGATGTACACACCTGTCTTTCAAGCATCTGAATTTGGAGAGACACTTCCCATCCAGAAGCAAGGTGATACCTCTTAAATCTTCTGTCATTGCCAGTAGTGATAACAAGTGGAAAAACAACCATGCGTGCCCTTCAAAATGTTTGGATTCTAAGAAGCCAGCACAGTAAATGGGTCATAGTCACAACTGCAAACAAAGATGGCAGTAGTTTTTGAGCAAGCTTTGCTTTGACAGTTGATAAAAGCATGCTGGTGTCTGGGCCCTGAGAACTTTAAAGGAAGTTGCCAACTACAGGAGAGCAAGGACAATGTGTAGACATACTACATCATGTAATTGATTAACTGACACAAAGAACTTTCAGGACTTAACATTAGGATAGAACACGGGTTTTTTCTCTTTTCATTAAAGATATTAATCATTAATCTAATTGCCAAAAATTAAATTATATTTACTACTATAATGTTATAACAAAGAAGGAAAAGAAAAAGGGAATAAAGAAGTCCTAGAAGAAATTTTGTAAAGATGTTATCAAACCCACACATACCTCCTAGTAAATTCTCCCTGCTCCTTCCACATATATTTATATTTAATTTAATTAAATTCATGATCTTGACCTGTTATTCACCTTAGCCTCATCTGAGCTAGTTATTTTGCTAGGTGGGTCTAAACTAAACAGGTAGATAATAAAACTCAGTGTAGAGATGTACCAAAAGCCTTCGTGCAGCTCTGGTTATCCTCAAACTACCTTGTATTATGGAATCCATAATAACTTGCCTCATTCATGGGGGGAAAAAACCCACCATTCTCAAGAGTTCACAAGAAGAACTTGCTTTAACCAGGCTGTGATGAGGAGAGACTAAACCTGACAGTGTGAACAACAGACACCAATCATTATGCTGTGGCAAAACTCTTCCTGGATCCTCAGAACCCCAGAGGGACATTACCACAACTCAAGAAGCCTGATATGAATATTTAATCTCTCTAAAATTGGATGATTATGCAGATACTGTGCATCTGGGAGAGTTGTTCCCCCAGGGGCTTATAAAAATAAATACTACATCTAAAATGTAACAGCCAAAATGCAGGTGGTGAATTCTCTTTCCACCGCTTACTTGCAGCTCTACTTGGCTTGTCTTGATGTGCCACTGAAACAAATGGGCCTTCTCTGAAAAACAATTGCCAAGGCACATGCACCATCCGCAAGGGATGAAGGGGCTCATCACTGGAATATGAGGTGTTCCTCCAAGCCATCTACTACCGTATGGTTGATGGGTTTGATGATACAGAGGAGAATAGTTTATAGGATTTCTTTTTAGTGTGTGGTATATTAACGTCTCACATTTTAATGAATTCCATAAATAAAAGATGATGAAATGCCAATGTTTTGTGAACTACATGCAGTTAGTTTCATCTTGAAATCTGGCTACATAAACAATGTTGTAACCAACATTTTTTACCCTGTCTTCTGTGTTGATGTTCTTGGAATTACTAGTTAAACAGCAATAGATCACTTTCATTACCAAAAATAAAATATTGAGCTAGCATCATTCTGTTTTTTGTACTTTCACCTCAGCTTCATCAGTCACACTGAGAGCAATTGATCTGTTCTGGGTAATGGAGACCTGTCTTCATGTGGGAAGTGATTTGTTGTTCTAGCTGAGGCCTTTGGCACACTTCACCGTAGTACTCTAAAACTGTACCTAACGTGGGGACGTGAGGGTCTGTGCCAGTCATCTGCTCTTCCCCACAATGTTTGGTACCAGACTTCAGAAAGGTTATATTGAAGAAGAACTAGGACCTAGAGAAACCTGCAACAGGAAAGCTCTAATGGTGTCATTTAAAGGAGTGTAAACTCTCCTATATATGATCTTTGGTTTTTTTGGGTTTTCCCTTTTTTTGGATGAAAATAATAATGAAGCATTCATCAGAGATTCTGGTTCTGTCAGGAACAAACAGCAGCTTGATGAGCTTCTACAACTGCTGTTCATGCACATACCCTGAGGAAAAACAGAGAATTAATAGCTTATTTGCTTTGCTTAGTGAGAGAGAAGATAGTGCTTGTAAGAGAATAATTCGGTCAGAGAAATTGCTAATAAATACATAATTTCTTGCTTATTTTCATAGAAAAATAATCTACTCTGACTTCAAATAGATTGATCTTTACAAGACATAAAACCATGCAGTGCAAAGAGGCTGCTTCTGGTGGCAGAAGACCTTAATCCTATTTAAAAAACAATGCCTGTGCTGCAGAGGCATTCAGCGTATTACCATGGAGAGGGCAGAAAACTCGGTTTTCTTTCCCGCTCAGGTGGCTGGGCTGGAGCACAGTGTCAGACTGCTGATCAAAAGCAGAGTATTTGTTCTTTAACCTCTCTGCACCCATCCCCAGTCAAAGAAGCAAAGGTCACAGAGCAGAGGGGTTACTCTATCTGCCACCCCAGCCCAGAAACTAAGCCTCTAGCAAACACATTAGTGTTTAATTTGTCATCCTCTATGGTGTGGCACCAGTGCCTGCTGTCCCACCACTCCCTGCAAATGGTCGGTGGGGGCTTTGTGCAAGCAGCCGAGTGAGGAGGAGATGTATCAGCCAGGGAGACAATGAGTGGCAACCGCTTATTCTCCAAACATCTCCCCCTTTCCTCTCCCCTTGCCTCCATCCTCCACTGCTCTGCAAACAAAGAGTGTTTTGATTGCTTGGATGACAGCACAGGAATTTGCCTTTTCAAAAGCACTTGCTATATATATGACCTATGTACTGTAACCAGAAGCACCTTTAAAAGCCATCATGGGGAATGGAAGCTGTAGCAGTGACTGCTTGCAATTTGAACTGGAGTTTCTAATGAACACATAAAACACAAAGACAACCCTGCACCTTAGTCCAACAGCATGATGGGCAACAGTGAGTAAAAAGTGATTTAATAGGTTGGCGGAATAGTTTCTATTGCTTTTGGTTATGTTAGATTCCCTCCAGTCTCTCTGTTTACAATGTCCTATGTTTACAAAGCTGTCTCAAATATGTCATTTAAATTCATTGCATAATGCACAAAAATCAATTTTCTTGTTCAGCAGCCAAAGGGCAGGAGAACTAATTTTTGTGCAATGCAGCATCATTTCAAACTGGTCCATTTGTGACAGGTTTTCAAATGTACATTATGCCAAGTTAGATGAAAGGCACTACAGGGTGATTACATACATGAAGGGCAACTAGGAAGGCAGTCATGACAGGTCTCCAAAAAGGAGAAGAGATTTCTGGGAAGTCTGAGAAACATGAAGGCAGGTGGTGAAATCCGTGTGCTGCAGAACTACCCAGTTTAAATGGAATTCACAAAATTAAGCCAACCGAATTCTCAAAATTGAACCCTATTTTACAAGATTTGTCTCCCTGCAGGTTAAAAATGTTTTTTAGTTTGCCCACTTCCTATTCCATATGAAGACCTTGTCTCTGATGTACTGTTTTTTCCATTTTACATTTTCCCTTGCCCAGTCCTAATCCTGGTACTCTCACAAGCTTTGCCTCTCTATTCACTTGTCAAATTTGTTTTTCAGTCTGTCAATCATTCTGACTTTAACCTGTTCTAAACTTAACTCCTGCCCACCCAACACTCCAGCTGCTAAGGTGCTACTGCCCAGAGCTCTTCCCCAGTCTTCATCTGACCACATGGGCCTTTTGATTTGTCTCACTATTCATTGACCTGCTCTCTTTCACAACTCTGCAGGCAATGATTATTCCCATGCTTGATCTGCTGGATGCTCTGGGGAAAATTCCTGAACTATAATACTCTGTATGAATACAACTTTTATAATTTCAGCTCTTCTGTCATCCAAAGTAGGTCTTCAGGTTTCATTTATGCCCTTTCCCAACTCTTGTTTTCAAAAGCTCTTTAAAACTTTCATCTAAGATTTTGCTGGCATCTCAAAAAGTAATAATGACAGGCTCATGCACAGCCTATCTGTGCCTTTGTTATTTACTTCTCTTTACCACAACTTCACTTTACTACAGCCTATTCAGTTTCCAGTGTCATTCCAAATGCCTCAGCTCAAGGATGTATCTCAGTTTAAACATCCTTCTCTTTTCCGAGATCCTGAGACATTGTCAACCACTTCCTTTATCTATGCATTCTTCCTCCCTTATCTATACCTTGTTGGGCTCTTTGTCATTGCCCCAGCTCACCCATCTCTCCTTGTCTCCTGTCCCTCTCTTTCTGTCCTCACTGTGAATGGGCTCTCTCTGCTGGAGGACACGACATGATGCTCTCTGACTTCTACCTCATTCCCCTCTATCCTTTACTCTAATCTATACATTACATCGAATTTACCTTTACAAAGGCAAAAAGTTCCTTATTATTTACCTGTAAAACAGTCTTTTCCACTATGATTATCTTCAGCTTCTCTCCTGTGTTCACTCCCCAGCTCTACTTAACTAGCTCTTTGTGGAGTAAGGACCTTTTCAGTTTTTGTCCTACATAACTTCACATTTATTGAATCTTCTTCCCTCTTTTCATCTCCACTGCTCCCCAGGTGATAATGGTTTACCCTTTTGTTTATGCTGGTTCTTTTCAGACAGTGAGGTCTTGCTCATGACATTCATGCTAGTGGTTCTCATATATTGCTTAGCATCCACAAAGTCTTCTGAGCTCCTCAGTATTTTCTCACCACTGTCTCTCCTCTTACTGAAATTAGAGTATGCATGACAAAACTTGAACACCTTATTTTCATCTTCTTCCACCCCTCTTCCTGCTTTGCTAGCAACTTTTGTTGAAAAATTTGTAATTTCAAAATACTTCTCTCTCTTCTGCCCCATTCACACAGATTTCACCAAAATTCATATCCTTACTATTAATACAACGTAGGAAAACCTCCTTCTCTCCTCCTCCTTTTTAGGCACATTTTTCCAATTCTTTATTAGTTTTAAACCACCTGCAGTGATGGCCATTAGATCAACAGAAGTAAACTGAGCCATGGAGTTTAGGTATATCTCTGCATTGAGTGTCTAATAAGAAACGGAGATGATAGAAATATCATCCTCTTGCAAATAGCCCATGATTAGAAGAGGTCTGCAACTAGAAGTATGAGTGACAGAAAGAGAGAATGATTAGATGACAAGGTTTTTAGCATGCAGAGAGGGATTTCAGGTATTGTAATGTACGCGTAGGTCACATCAAGAGCTCCAAATATTCCTCCTTTCCTTAGAATGTAGTTTCAGCCTCTATCCTATCTAGTCCTATTTTCACTCTTTCATTCTTGCAATCATGGATAACTAGAGAGCACACTCCCCATGAGCCAGACGTGTGCCCAGGTGGCCAAGAAGGCCAACAGCACCCTGACTTGTGTCAGACACAGTGTGGCCAGCAGGACCAGGGCAGTGACCGTCCCCCTGTACTCAGCACTGGTGAGGCCGCACCTGGAATCCTGTGTTCAGCTTTGGGCCCCTCACTGCAAGAGGGACTGGAGCACGTCCAGAGAAGGGCAACAGGGCTGGTGAAGGGTCTGGAGCACAAGTCTGATGAGAAGCATCTGAGGGAACCGGTGCTGTTTACTCTGGAGAAAAAGAAGCTATGGGAGGACCATATCCCTCTCTGCCTACCTGAAAGGAGGCTGTGGGCAGGTGGGGGTCGGTCTCTTCTCCCAGGTAACTAGTAGCAGGAAAAGAGGAAATGGCCTCAGATGGCACAGGGGAGGTTTAGATTGCGTATTAGGAAAAAATTCTTTACTGAAAAGGTGGTGAAGCATTGGAGCAGGCTGCCCAGGGAGGTGGTGGAATTACGATCCCTGGAAATGCTTGAAAAACACACAGATGTGATGCTTAGGGACATGGTTTAGTGGTGGACTTGGCAGTCCTGGGGTAATGGTTGGACTTGATGATCTCAAAGGTCTTTTCCAACCTGAATGATTCTATGACTCCGTGATTTGGAATATCACTTACTGGTTAATATTATTTTCATGTAAATCTCACTTAGATTTCTACATCTCCAGGCTGGAAAGAGTATAGTATCAGGGTTGCCTGCTTTCTGTATCAGTGTGCTAGATTGTGATGCAGGAAATTTTCCTGCAGGCAGTCAGTGACATTAGCCATGATCTTAACCAGAAAAGGTGAAATCGGGGCCACCACGGAGCTCTGAGGGTGTGATGGATGCCTATCTGAGCAGGGTTGCCACATAGATGTGAATGCATGAAGATGGTCACTTAGGAGAATGTAGGCAACACCACCAGATGCACAGCAAGTTTAGGGTGTACAGTGTTGAGTAGCTGTGGACACCAGGCGGCATGTATTATTATTGTCTGGGACTTCAGTGAGATGTTTCAGTCACACTGTGAGAGTGAGGGACAGTAGATTGCCCTATGTTCTTTCATTCTAACTTTTACTGGTTTATTTAAATACTCACTTTACCTCCAAGTCTCCATTTGTTTTTCCTATTAAAAGTCAGCTGTCCGCTGCAGCAATGTTATATCTCAGATCTGACCATTAGGAAAAGTTAGAGCAGCATCCCTGGTTCTGCAGGTGGATATCTTAACCTTAAAGCTAAACACTAAAGCCAGGATCCTACAGGCTTCTTCCCACTGATTCTCCTGAGCACTAGACAAATAGCAACTAGACAGCTAAAAAACCTTCTGATTTTGGCTGTACACCAGAAGAAATCTATAAAAGATTAAGAAATGGTCCAGGAACTTTTGAGATCAAAAATGATATGGCAGCCACTGAAAAGCCCTCTGCCTACACAACTGTGTTTCTCCAGTTTTGATTGCAAAACTGATTTTGTATTTTCAAAATGTATTGACAATATCATTATAAAATAACAATACTGAGGAGACAATCAGGCTTTATTTCATTGAGTGAAAAAAGAGTTTTAAGGGTGTCAAGAATCTAAAAATGTTTATTTCACTTTAAGGGGCTTCCTTCAAATGGGCGCATAAACATTGGAGTGTTACTTAATTCTTTGTAAAGGAGATACCATCACATCTCTTTGACCATCAGAATGTAAGCTGGTGTCAACTTACCCTATTCAGATCA
Organism: Falco rusticolus; assembly: GCF_015220075.1. Classification (NCBI taxonomy): domain Eukaryota; kingdom Metazoa; phylum Chordata; class Aves; order Falconiformes; family Falconidae; genus Falco; species Falco rusticolus. Next base: position 64,946,232 of record NC_051192.1, read on the forward strand.
CATTCAAAGCCCTAATTACCCTGCTGTAAGAACTTTATAGTCATTTGAGATACTGATCGAAGCACTGGTTACTGTATACACGGATTTTATCAATTTTAATAAAACAATTTTAATAAAAAGGAAACCTGTACTAACAGCTGACTTTACTGATACTGTTAGTACTGTTTAACTGTTTTATTGGTCTTAGAAGCCAAACAGCATGAAATATTTTTATTATATCAGTTGTGCAGTCTTAGGCTATTATATGATAGGGAATGTGCTGTATTCACATGTGAATAAGATCTGGTGGTACACCAGTGCTGTGGTATATTACACGGTCACCCAGACACAGATAAAACCAGTTACTAGAAGGTCAAAATTAAGATACTAAAATCTTTGCTATGAAACTCTGGTGGCTTAATTAACAGACAAATTCTGATTTCACCCTGCTGTTTCAAGATGGAAGTGCTTTTATCCTAAACTAATTTCTTGCCCACAATAAATAATAATTTAAATTT